>NW_028258323.1:1661011-1993213 GCF_053883595.1 Heterocephalus glaber
TGACAATGGTGATGTCATTAACTTCATAATATGGTTTAATTTCATTGTTAAAGCTATGAAAAAAATCAGAGGGCAGGGGCCAGGGATTTAGCTCAGATGTTCTGCCTCCTACCTCACAAAGGCAAGGTCCTGAATTCGATCTCCGGTACCAAAACAAACAAACAAGCAAAAAATCAGAGGGCAAACATGAGTTATTGTATAACAGACTATGGGTGTTAGATAGGGAGCTCTCGAAACTAGCATTTGCTATGAACATCTTTTCCCATACAGCAAATTTTCTAATAGTAATTTTGTTAAATAAAAAGTATGCGGGCTGGGGATTTAGCTCAGTGGTTCCGCCGCCTGCCTTGCAAGCGGAAGGACCCGAGTTCGATCGCCGGTACCCAAAACAAAAAACAAAAAACAAACAAACAAAAAAGTATGCACATTTTATATTTTCATATACATTGTTTAGTTGCCATCTAAAGAATTGTACTTATTTATCTTTCTACTGACAATCATATTTCCCTTTTGAGAGAGAGAGATTGAGAGAGCGAGGGAGAGGGAGAGAATGAATGAATGTGACGATTAAGCCTCTTGATTTGGGCTGTCAACTTTATATCTGAAGAAAGACTGATGAGAATTGGTAGTGTGACTCCAGGCTTCAGTTTATCTACTTTTTTTTTTTTTTTTTGGTACTGAGGATCGAACTCGGATCCTCTCGCTTGCAAGGCAGGTGGCTGAACCACCGAGCTAAATCCCCGGCCCCTCAGTTTATCTACTTTTTATAGTTTATAAGCTACTTAAGAAACTTGGGATGTACAAACAACCAAATAAAGGAGACAGAAGCTGAGGTGGAGGGAGTGCATAAAGCATTAGCCCTAAGAAATTTCCACTACATAAGATAAGGTATTTGAAGAGGTCTTTGTGTAGTATAGAGTGTATACAATCCTGGCTATTGTTACATATCATGAAAGTATTCAAATATACTGGTAATGTTTTATTAAGCTGAATAATATATACATAGTTATTCCTTAAACAGTATGCCTTCATTCTGTACACCATATGATTCATTTAATAATTCACTTAAAAGACAGGCTGATTAGAACTTTGGAAATAAGTAAATTGTGTGTGTGCAAATTTTTTATCCCTTGAAATTTGTGGATCACAATCAAGCTTTAGGGTTTGTACAAACCAGTAAGTTTTGTGCGGTTGACCACTTTTGGAAGAAGGTGTCCATAATGTCATCAGTTTCTTAAATAGTCTTCTAGTGACCTCAAAAGACAACTACTGCATTGTAGTAAAGCTATAGATACCTTAGTTTTTAAAACCGCTACTGCATTATAGGAGAATCTCGTTCCCTAATTATGAATAATTTTGGATAAGTGTCTGAATTCTTTCTGTAAGGCTTTTAAAATTTACAATAAAAGAAAATAGTGCTTAATACAAATTTCAGGTGTACAAGTGCATTTCTAATTTGCTAAGAAGTTTCCCAGTTTGCCTGTGATGTCAAGATCCCAAGCAAGTAAAGTGCTATGTGTTAGAACAATTGGTAGACCACCTGTTTGACAGAGTGTTTAGGAGTAACTGTTGGGTATGTTACCATTACATTACTAAGTCTGACTGAAACTTCTAGTTTACCTTTGTGTATAAGTTATATGCAAATGTTATGCCATTTTATGTAAGGGACTTGAGCATTTATTGATTTTATTATACACACGGGTCATGGAATTTATCTTTTCCAGGTTAAGTATAGGATATTGTGATTTTAATATGGGAAGGACATGTTGAAAAAGCGGATGGTAACTGCATTCGATAATTTTCATGAGTTAAAGATATCTCATTGATTGACATTCAATAAATGCTTGCTATTGCATATAGGTCACTGATTAGTACTTTATTGTGAATAATAGCGAGTGCTTCAGCAAGATCTTGACACATGAAAGTGTTCCCCTTATTCAGTAAGACTTAAAAGTATCTTGTAAACTATATGAATACTTTTGTAGGAAACATGTCCCTTTGAGTAGCTAAATTTATACAGGTCACACTCAGCTTTTTGGTCCTCTGGATTTTCCCTTTTGCTTGTAATTTTCTGCTTTCAGCTTGCTATTTGTTACAGTTTTGATGGAATCTGAATCAAATCATTGTAATTTCGCTTCTAGAATATTGATGTATACCAAGGATTTACAATATTTAGCTTAAATATTCATTGCCACTGATTTCCAGTCTAAATATCAAGAATTGTGACTTCTACCATCTTTTGCTTTACTTCTTCAACCTTACCAGCAACCTCAGTTGAACTTGGCCAAAGAAAAGATTGAGAGTTCTTAACCACACTATACTGTATTTACTCTTCTTAAATTTTATTGATCCATTTTCTTTCTTCTCCTTTCCATGTATTCATTTGCTTATTTATAAGTTTGACAAATATATTTCTTATATGCCAGTTTGATTTACTGAGAGCAATCAGAATTGTCCAGTCGCTGAGTCTAGTGTGTAATTTGATAAACATTTAAAAATACTAGATCCTAGGGCCGGGGATTCAGCTCAGTGGTTTCGCTGCCTGCTGCGCAAGCACAAGGACCTGAATTCGATCCCTGGTACCAAAAAAAAGAAGCTAGATCCTAATGCTTTGAGGAACCTCTCCAGCCTCCTCAGTCCTTTTGTGCCCTTGATGAAAGAATTCAGTCAAGACACCTACGAGGCTCTCCAGAACTATAGATAGAGTTTAAGATAAAGCAGATATAGATGGATGTCTTTAAGCTAGAAGGCAGGCATGACATACAGACATCTGCACTGAGTGCAAACAATTTTGTGTGCATAAAATTTTTTTTTATGTACACAAGATTTACTCCTAGGTTCAGGGAACTATAGTGATTATGATGCTGGATGCTTATAGTTCAAAAATGTCTTCCTTTTTCTTTTCAGATGGTCGGTGTTCCCTCAGGGGGCTTAATTATATAAGAAACTTAGGAATGAAAGAAAAAGTTCTACAGTAATCTAAATTAAGTCTCAGCCCAACAAGGGAAGGTCCCTAAAGGACATTTCCTCTCCTGATATCACTGGGCTCTAGGCTGTGGCAACCAAGAATACTATATGCCTCGTTCTAGAAATGGAGGCTTTCTGTCTTTGAGTCTGAGACCTAGTAAATAGTTGCTAATATATTACATATTGAGATCTTTGTTTCTTTATATTTAACTACACCTGGCAAAGCATGCTATTTTGTGCTCTCCCTTTGTCTCTCAGTCCTGCTAACACCTAACTATCTGCATAACATGATGGCTTCTACATAAGGAAAATAACAACTCTTGGTGATGATACAGAGAAATTGGACCCCTTGTACACTGTTGGCAAGAATGTAAAATGGTACCGTCACTATGGAAAATAGTACAGAGATTGCTCAAAAAGTTAAAAATAGGATTACCACATGATCCAGCAATCCCTCTTCTGAGCATATATCCAGAAGAACTCAGAGCAGGTTCTCAAAGAGATATTTATGTACCCATATTCGGTGTAGCACTATTCACAATAGCCAAGAACTAGAAGTAACAGATGAATAGATAAAGAAAATGTTATATACATACAATGAATATTATGCATCCATTAAAGAAAATAGAAACTCCTGTTACATGCTACAACACAGATAAACTCCAAGGACATTATGCCAAACAATATAAGCCAATCACAAAAGAATGAATGCTCTGTGATTTCACTCATATGGAGTATCAGAAGTAGGTAACATCAGAGAAACAAAGAGAGACAACTTCAGATCTGGGACGATGGGAGGGTAAAGGTTAGCATGTGATAGTTTTTCCAGGGCCTGGAATGTAGACATCTAGAAGACAACAACATAGCAAAGAGGAAAGGAAGAACTCTGTGAATCAAGAAAGAACTGATAGGGCCAGGGATTTAGCTCAGTGGTTCTGGTGCCTGCCTCACAAGCGCAAGGTCCTGAGTTTGATTCCCGGCACCAAAAAAAAAAAAAAAGAAAGAAAGAACTGATAGGAAAATTAGAAATCACAGAGAAACTGAAGACATGCAGGGAAAAGAATAAAGTAGCCTGGACATGCAACGCAGGCTTCGGGTTGGGGGATGTATCTCAACAAACACAGGATAAGCATGGAGGGGCTCAGCAGCCCCAGGAAGAAAAATGGACCAGTAGCACTGGCCACAATAAAAGCCCGTGATTGTTATAAACTACAAATAAAATTTTACTGTGACTATAATTCCTTCTGCATGGCAGGCTAGAGTTTGAAGAAGAAATCCAGTGCAGCATCATAATATTTGGGCATGATTAATCAGGAGCCATTTGGGGAAGGGGTTAATTGTTTAAGACTGAGCTACTTATGGAATGAGAAGCCACAGAACAACTACATTTTGGGGTTTCTGGGATTATTACTCAACCATAGTGACTGGTTGGGAGGTGACCACAAGAGACTGTTGGAGAGAGGGTGTAGGTTATGGACCTCTTGAGAAGTTTCAGCAGTCCCACCCTCTGTGGTGAGAACCCAGGTGGCTTGCAGTTACATGTGGTTTTCTGAGGGGGCTGAGTCTGAAAGTCCTGGCATTAAGTCCATGGGAATGCTCAACAATCTCTCACTACTTGAAACACAGAGCTTGGCGGTCTGTTTGCTTTTCTCATCTGCTAATGTGATCAGGGATATGTTTCAGCTTGGATGGTTGCCAAGCCCAGGATATATAGAGGGGCCTCACAAACCCTCAGGCCATAAAACTAGCTGGAGATACATAGCAGTGACTTAGGCACACAGAGGGCCAAAAAACACTTAAGACCCACTGGAGTGAGTGCAGCCCTAAGGCAGACCCAAATCCATTGATAGACCATGCCTACCAGGAAATGTGGAGGAGTTAGCATACACACAAAGAATTGTGTGGAAACAAAGTAGGACTTAGATACTAACTCACTATTCCCTGTAATACTGCAAGCTCTAGAAAGAAACCACTTACCCAAACACACAGAAGTATTTTTCGGCTCATTTTTGTTTTGGGAGGTTTGGGGGGTTTTTTCCCCTTTTTAAAACCTTTGTTTTGCTCTGTTTTATTCTTTTTTCTTATTTTTTGTTACTTTTATATAATTCTGTTAACCTTTATTAAATTTGGATTCTTTATCATACTTTTCTCTCATCTTCTTTGGCTTTCATTTTCAATTTTTACTTTTCTTTCTCTCCTCACCCTCTCAATTTTAATTATTATAATAATATAATTAAATTTAATTATTATAATACAATTTAATTATTATAATTAAGCTTTATTAATTTTCAGATGTTCACTTAACTATGATATTACTAAATTCTTTTCTATTAATGGTAGTATAGCTGTTGCACTTAGTATTTACTCTTTGCCAATATTGGGTTTGTCTTTGTAACTGTTGTTATTGCAGATCTCTTTTCTGTTGTTAAAAGTGTTTTAGTTGTAGCCTTTATTGCTTCTTATGGTAAGTAAAACTCTGGTTTATCTTTGACTCTTGCTTTTGCTGATTTCTTTGTGATTGCTAATGGTGGCTAGTTGTTGCTGTTCACTGGTTTTTACTGTATACCAATATCTGGTTTATCTTTGGGATGTCAACATTGCTGAGGTTTGCTTTCTTCTCCGTGTGGTGCTGGGGATCAAGCCTTCAGAAGAATGTTGGACACTAGTAAGACACTTAAATATTACTCTGAGTAGGTTGAAGAGGAGTATAAACAACAAAACATAACCAACACAATGTCACATCACCGAGAGACAGATTCTGACTAAAGAGATCTCCACAAACAACAGTGGAAATACGAGAAAGCAAGACATCAAGCTGCTTCCTTAACTCCCCAAAAGCGTATCTCACAGAAACTGAAGGAGAGGAACTTATAGGCAGAGAACTCAAAAACAAAATGATCAAAATGTTTGAAGAACTCAGAGAATAAACACATAAGCAAATACATGTTTTACAAACTTAAAGAGAATTTTATTAAACAGAGGATTTTACTAATAAAACGCTTGACAAGCTTAAAGAAGAAATCAAAAACTAATTGAGTTAAATAAGATAATACATGATATGAATGACCAGTTTGTCAAAGAACTAAAATTTATGAAAAGAAAGCAAAGCAGAAATACAAGATATGAAACATTTAGTAGAAAGCATGGGTACCAGATTTGACCAATATGGAAACAGTATCAGAAATTGAAGATAAGGTGGATGTAGCAGATCATAAACTCAGTGATACTCTAAAGATGACAATACAAAATGCAAGCTAGATCTAACAGCTGCAAGATGAGTAAAAAATATATATCAGAATTATAGAAGGAAGGAAAAAATTAGATGACTCAAACAGAATTAAAAAATTTATTCACTGGGCCAGGGATTTAGCTCAGTGGTTTCACTACCTGCCTCGCAAGTGCAAGGTCCCGAGTTCTATCTCTGGTACCAAAAAAAAAAAAGACAAACCTTATTCACTGAAACCATAGCAGAAACTTTTTAAGAAAGGAATCTAGGAAAAGAATTCAGTATTCAAGTATAAGAGGCTATGGCCAGCAAAGAACTTGTAATACATCATGATCAAAATTTCCAGAATTTCAGCAAAAGGAGAGAATACTGAAGGCTATTAGAGAAAAACAGCAAGCTAATTAGAAAGGCAAGCCCATCAGAATTACAGTGAATTTCTCAGCATAACCTTAAATGCCAGAAGAGATTAGAGCAAAGTTTTTCAAACCCTAAAAGAAAACAATTGTCAAGCCAGATGTCCATATCTTGCAAAATTAGCCTTCAAAATTGACAGAAAGAGAGAGAGAGGAAGAGAGAGAGAATTGACAGAGAAGTAAAGACTTTGCATGACAAATCCTAAAGAAATACATGACCACTTAACATTGTAGACAGAACTCCAGGGCATCCTACACAGAGACTGGGAAGCCACTAGCACTAAAGAGGCCAAATGGAAGTATACATCTAACTGGGAGAGTTAACAGAAGGAGAAAAACAAAGGAATTAGCACTGTAAAAAATAGAGTGACAGAATTCCGTAAACATTCACAATAATAATAAATAATAAACAGATCTGTTTGTCCTGTCAGTTTTAAGATATCACTGACTTTATGATCTGCTACATCCACCTTATCTTCAATTTCTGATACTGTCTCCATATTAGTCAAATCTGGTACCCATGCTTTCTACTGAATGTTTCATATCTTGTATTTCTGCTTTGCTTTCTTTTCGTAATTTTTAGTTCTTTACCAAACTGGTCATTCATATCATGTATTGTCTTATTTAACTCAGTTTTTTATTTCTTCTTTAAGCTTGTCAAGCATTTTATTAGTTAAAATCCTTTGTTTAATAAAATTCTCTTTAAGTTTGCTAAACTTATATTTGCTTATATATTTATTCTTTGACCTCTTCAGAAAATAATAAACAATAATAACTCTTAATGTCAGTGATCTGACTCCCTAATCAAAAGACACAGACTGGAAGATTGGAGCAAAAAACAAAATGCAGCCAGCATATTTGCCTACGGGAGACCTACCTCATCCAAGAAGAAGCTCATAGACTAAAGGTGAAAGGATGGAAAATGATATTCCAGCCAACTAGAGCCTGAAACCAAGCAGAAGTAGCTAAATTATTTTCAGACACAACACACTTCAAGCCAAAACTGATCAGAAGAGACAAAGATGGCCACTACATACTGGCAAAGGAAACAATTCAACAGAAGAGATAACAATTATAAATATGTATATACTCAACGTTGACATACCCAACTTTATAAAATAAAACTACTGGACATAAAAGAACAGATAGACACCAATACAGTCATAATGGAGCACTTCAACTCCCTACTTTCACAATTAGACAAAAAATTAGTAAAGAAATGTAGTTAAACCACACCATTGAACAAATGGACTTAACAGATACTACAATACTACAGAATGTATCATTCAACAACAATAGAATACACATTTTTCTCTGCAGCACACAGAACTTTTTCCAAAATAGACCATATCTTAGTCCAGAAAGCATGTTTAAACAACTATAAAAAATTGAAATAATCCACTGCAAACTATCAGATCATAATGGAATGAAGCTACAAATCAACTGCAAAATAAACCATAAAAACTGCACAGAAACATGGAGAATAGATAGTACATTATTGAATAATCAATAGATCACTGAAGAAATTATGAAATAAAAAATTTACTAGAATCAAATGGCAGTGAAAGCACAACATGCCAAAACCTGTGGAATACAGTGAAAACAGCTCTAAGAATGTGAATGCACACATTAAAAGAATTCAGCAATCCCAGATAAATAACCTAATGACTTCCTAGAAAAACAAGAGCAATCCAAATCTGAAATTAATAGAAGGAAAGAAATTATAAAGATCAGAACATAAAATAATGGAATTGACACAAAAAATATAAAAGATCAATGAATCAGAGTTGGTTCTTTGAAAGAATAAACAAGATTGGTAAACCCTTAGCCAAACTTACAAAAACAGGAAAGACAAAACCGATGTCAATGCAATTAGAAATAAAAAAGGCAAAGGACAACTGACACCACCAAAATCAGAGAATCATAACCTACTTCAAAAACTTACATTCCAATAAATTGAAGAAATTGAGAAATTCATAGACACATATGAATCACCAAAACTGTACCAAGAAGATATAAAAACTCAATACACCAATAACAGGGAGTGAAATGGAGTAATAAAAACTCTGCTCACAGAGAAAAGCCCAGGACCCAATGAATTCACTGCAGAATTCTACCAGATGTTCAGAGAAGATCTAACAGCAATACTTCAACTTTCAGTGCAATTAAAATGGAAAGGCTACTGCCATACTCATTCTGGAAGCTAGAATTATCCTGATACCAAAACCAAAAAAAAGACTTAACAAAGAAAACTAAAGACCAATCCCCTTAAATAACATAGATGCAAAAATCCTCAACAAGATGCTGCCAAACTGAATATAACAAACCATTAAAAACCGATCATGTGTCATGGCCAACTTGGCTTCATTCTAGGGATGCAAGATTGGTTCAGTATACTTAAATCAATAGATGTAATACATTGTATATATAGGAGGAAAGACAAAAATCACATCAACTCAATAGACACAGAAAAAACCTTTGACAAAATCCAACATCTATTTATAATAAAAACTCTAATGAGAATAGGTATAGAAGGACATTATCTTAATCTGATAAAAGAAATTTATGACAAATGCACTGTCAACATCATACTAACTTTCCCTGTGAAATTAGAAGACAAAGGTATCCACTTTCACACTCTTGTTCATATAGTACTTGAGACTTTACTCAGAACAATCAGTCAAGATAAAGAATTAAAAGGTATACATACAGGAAAGGAAGAAATCAAATGATTCTTATTTGCAGATGACACGACCCTTTACATAGAAGACCTAAAAAACTCCACCAAAAGATGCATAAGACTTAATAAATCTAGCAAAGTAGCAGGACACATACTAAACACACAAAAATCAAGAGTGTTCCTATACCACCAACAATGAACCTACCAAGAAAGAATTTAAGAAAATAATCCCAGCTGGTTTTGGTGGTATATGCCTGTAATCCCAGCACTTGAGAGGCAGAGGCAAGAGGATTGCTGGGTATTTGAGGCCATTGTGGGCTGCATAGTGAGTTCAAGGCCAGCCTGAATTACAGAGCAAAGCCCTGTCTAAAAAAAAAAAATAAACCTCATTCACAATAGGTTAAAAAAAATAAATACATAGGCATTAACCTACCCAAGGAAGTGAAAGACATCTATAATGAAAAGTATAGTATTCTGAAAAAAGAAATCAAAGAGATCATCAGAAAATAGAAAGACATCCCCTGTTCCTGGATAGGAAGAACCAATATTGTCAAAATGGCCATACTTCCAAAAATTGATTTATAGAGTTAATGAATTTCCAATCAAAATACCAACAACCTTCTTTACAGAACTGGAAAAAAGTCATAAAATTTGTATTGAACAAGAAGAGACCTACAATACCAAAAGCAATTTGGCAACAAGAGCAAAGCAGGAGGCATCACAATTCTGGATTTCCTCATATAACTAATCTACAGTGATAAAAACAGCATGGTACTAGCACAAAACAGACATGTGGACCAATATAACAGAATAAAGGATGCAGAAAGAACCCCAGGTGCATTTAGCCATCTGATTTTTTTACAAAGGGGCCAAAAATATATGCTGAAGGAAAAATAACCTCTTCAACAAATAGTGCTGCAAAAACTTTTTATCAGCATGAAGAAGGAATCTAGACAAGTATCACTCACCTGTACTAAAATAAAGTAAAAATGCCTACATATTAAAACAGAAACACTTAATCTGGTGAAAGAAAAAATAGGCAAAACTGTTTAGGACACAGGAAAGGAGTTTGTGAACACAATACGAGTTGCACAAGAAGTACAGTAATATGAAGAGTCAACAAATAGGATTATGTCAAATTAGAGAGCTTGTAAACAAAAGAAACCAACAGAGGTAAGAGAAAACCTACAGAATGGGGAGGGGGGCTACTTCTCAGACAGGGGGCTAATACCTAGAATATATAAAGAACTGAAGGCTGGGTATTTAGCTCAGTGGTTTTGCCGCCTGCTGTGCAAGCACAAGGACCCAAGTTCAATCCCCGCTACCAAAAAAAAAGAACTGAAAAACAGACCGTCAAAATAAAAGATCCAATAAAATATGGGCAATTGAACTGATAGGCCCTTCTCAGAAGAAGTACAAAGGTCCAATAAGTACTTGAAAAAATATTAAACAATTTTGGCTATTAGAGAAATACAAATCGTAACAACACTGAGACTCCATCTTATTTTAGTAAGAATATCTGTCATCAAGATCTCAAAAAACAACAAATGCTGATGAGATTGTTCAGAAAAGGAACCCTTCTACATTGTAAATGGGGTATAAAATAATACAACCACTGTAGAAATTAGTATAGAAATTCCTCAAAAAACTAAAAATAGAAATTCCATTTGACCCAGACATACCACTTTCTAGATATCTTCCTGAAAAAATTAAAAACATATTACAATGATACATGCATGCCCATGTTTTCAGCAGTGGAAGTCACAATAACTAAGTCTTGGAAACAGCCTAATCGTAGGGCATGGCAAAGGAAAGCTGCTCACACCATGGCAGGCAAGAAGGAGGAAGTGAGAGAAAAAGAGAGGAGGAGTGTTAGGAAAGGAATGGAGGAAGAGGAAAGAGAGACAGGCCAGGGATAAGATTATGCCCTTCCAGGGCATTTTCCCCAGTTACCAGCCTTCTCCAACCAGGCCCCACTTCCCAACAGCACATCAGCTATGAATTTATCACTGGACCAATCACCAGATGAGTATAGCTTCCCAATAATCTATGGCCTATATGTTCATCACCAGATGAATAGATAAAGACACATGTGGTATGTATTCACAACAGAGTATTAATCAGCTATAAAGGATAAATTTGAGTCATTTGTAGGAAAATGGATGCATATTGTATTTCTCTAGATGGATATTTTATTTTCATATGTATTAATAACAGGTTTTTTTCCATTAAGTTTATTGGTACATTTTAGGTATAAAATACAGTCACATTCATCATTGGGATCTTGTACCTTTACATGAGTATCTTGGTTCTTATTTTTTTTCCCTTCCCCTGCCCTCCATTCACCCCCTCCACCCTTTCCTATTTGCAAAGACTTTGTTTCCATTTTTTTTCCTTTTCTCATATTTTTTCTTTTCCCTTCTTTCCTTTCCCTACCCCTTCCACTTCCTGTACTCCTTTAGACCTTTTCTTCCTATTACCAGTATCAGTTATACATTATTTTAATTACAATATCAAAATTTAGAGGACATTACCACAGATTTTACAGAATTTAAAAGGATATAGAAAGCATTTTACAAAAATCTTTTTTGAAATAAATTTGACAACTTCTAAGAAGTACCTTGGAAGACAAATTAATGAAACTGACTCTGGAGGAAATATAAAATTTGAATAACACCTATTAAAGAAAGTATAGTCCTAGCTTGAAAACCTACCTATATGACAACAACAGGCTCACGTACATTTTAACTGATAAATTATATCAAACATTTAAAGCAGAAAAAAGAAGGAACATTTCTCCCCTCATTTTAGGAAATCAACATTGTGCTAATACTAAAACTGGATAAAGATAATAGAAGAAAAAAGTATGAACATAGATAGAAATTTGTTTAATAAAACAAACTATTAGAAGTCATATCTGGTAGTATGTAGAAAGTGGTTTTGTTATAGGGATGGCAGTGTTGGTTCAGCATTGGAAGATCCACCCCCAAAAGTCATCATTTTAACAGAGGAAAGGAAAAAACCATATCCTGTCAGTAGTTGCAGAAAAAGTATTGGACTAAATTCTACAGCTGTTCATGGTAAAAGCTATCAGGAGACTAGAAGTAGAACAGAACCTTCTCAACAGATCAAAGACATGTACTCCATACTTCCAGCAAGAATGCCTTATATGAATGGAGAAGATACAATGCTTTCTGCCTAAGGTGGAGAACAAGGGCAGATATGCCTACTCTTCATCTGTTATTAAACTTTGAAACCTAGGCCCAAACCAAAATAGTCTGGCAGTAAAAATAAACAATTAGCGTAGGATTGGCAAGGTAGAAGCAAAATCTTTACATGTAGATGAAATGATCATCTACAGAGAAAATACTAAGAAATCTCAAGGAGCCCCTAGAACTTGTATTTGAATTTAGCAGGATTAGAAAACACAAGGTTTGTATAACAATTCAGGTCTGTGTATACTTGCTATAAATGAAGAATTGGATATTGAAATTTAAAAGTTATGTAGGAGTACAAAGGACCTAGAAAAGTAAAAAGAAAAAAAAAAACTGTTGGCAGACATTTATTACCTAGTTTTAAGACTTTTTCTAAAGCTACAGTACTGAAGGCAGTGTTGGCATAAGGAAAGACATATAGATCAATGGAATGAAACAGAGAATCTAGAAATAGAATCACATATATATGGTCCACTGAGTTTTGAAAGATAATCAACATTAACATTTTATAGAACATAAATTCAACTCAAGAGCAGAGGAAAAGATAGTGTTTTCAGCAAATGGTACTAGAACACCTGTTATCCATATGTAAAAAATTAACCTCAATCCTTTATTTCCACACATAAAAGTAACTTGAAAGGATCTATGAACTTAAATATGAAAGATTAAAACTTTAAGAACAAATTATAAGGGAAAATGCTCATGAATTTAGGGTAGGCAAGAACTTCCTAGGATACAAAAAACATGATGTATAAAAGAAAATTTGATAAATGAGATTCCATCAAAAGTTAGGACTTTAAATGACATCATTAAAATGAAAAGTAGTCCTTAAACAGACCACATTTATAATGCATATAACCTATGACCAGAATATATAAAAAACACAGCTCATTAATAGACAACCCAATTAAAAAGTAGACACAAGAAGATGATAAATAGCCAGTACAGCACAAGGAAAAGTGTGCAACACTAGTATCAGAAAAATACTAATCAGTACAGTAACAAGATCTTATTATACACTCATTAGGGAGATGAAGTTAAAAGTTTTAAAAGAACAAATGTCAGCTTAGGTGTGAACCAGTTAGAACTTTCCAATACTGCTAATGTGAATGTAAAATGATAAAACATTTTGGAAAACAATATACAAGTTTGTTGTATTACTGTTAAGAACCAAAGTTTCGTTCTTATGTTTTTACTTAAGATGAATGAAAGCACACGTTCACAATAGATTTGTACAAACAAGTTGACTATCCCTTATCTGAAATTCTTGGGACCAGAAGTGTTTCAGATTTTGGGTTGAAATCCACTTGATCTGCAAAGAGGATAGCTACTCTTGTTTTTTGCGGGTTCCTATTACACGGAGTATTGTTTTCCACCCTTTAACTTTCCGTGTATGAGTTTCTTTTTGAATTAAGTGTGTTTCTTGTATGCAGCATATTGTTGGATCTTGTTTCTTGACCCATTCTCCCAGTCTTATTTCTTTTGGTGAATCGAGACCATCAACATTGATGGTTATAACTGATACATACTGACTTATCATTGTATGACTTTTTCTTTTTGTTGAATTCTTCCCCTTTGCATTTAATTTCTTGTCGCACCCAACAGATTCATTCTGCTGGGCTTCCTGGGGTTGTGATCTTCATTGTCTTTTCCTAGGATATTGTCTAAAAGTTTTTGGTGTGCTGGTTTGGTATTCATGAAGTTCCTAAGGTGTTCTTTGTCATAAAAGTATCTTATTCTCCATCAATTTTGAAAGATAGTTTTGCGGGGTATATCAGTCTGTGTTGGAGGCTGTTTTCCTTTAGAGCTTGAAATACATCACTCCAGGCTTTTCTTGCCTTGAAGGGTTGTGCTGAGAAATCTGCTGTGATTCTGATGGGCTTTCCTTTGTTGTTGATTTGTTTCTTTTCTCTAACTGCTTGTAGAATTTTGTTTTTCTGTTCAGTTTCTGGAATCTTAACAATTATATGCCTATGTGTAGAATTTTTTTGATCAAGACTAGTTGGAGTCCTATATGCCTCACTTATCTGTATGTCAAGTTCTTTTCCCCTGCTTGGGAAGTTTTCTGCCATCACTTCTGTGAATACTTTTTTTTATGTCGTCTGCACTCTCTCCTGTTTCTTCATTGATTCCGATCAGTCTTATATTATTCTCCTCTGCATTGTCTAGGAGCTGCTGGATTGATTTCTTGTGGTCCCTTATAATTTTAAAGAAATTTTTCTTTTCCTGGTCACTAATTGCAATCTTATATTCTCTATCTGAAATTTTGTCCTCACATTGGCTCATTCTGCTGTGTAAGCTTTCAATGGAGTTTTTAATCTCCTGGAAATCTGTTTGCATCTGTTTTATGGATTCCGTTTGTTTCCTCTGTTGGGATTCCATCATGTCCCTCAGTTCCTCTATTTTTTAATCTGTGTCCTCTCTAGATTTATTAATCATGTCTTGTACTATGAGTACAATCTCTGCTGTTACCTGAGAAATTATTTCTGATTTCATTTTTTCCAGATCCTCTTTTGTTGCCAGTTTTGGGAGTCCAGGTAGTTGAGTATCAGAGTGTTCATCTCCTTTCCCTTTGGGGTTGCTTTAGGTGATCAGGAAGTATTGTTTTGAGACTTGTTTACATTTCTTCTCATTTCCACGGGGTTAGGGGGTTGCTGCTGGCACCTGTGTGGCTCACCTCCTCTGCGCTGGGTGGGGTGGTGGTACAGTCGCCCAGAAGCCTCCTCCTGAGCACTGGGAGTGGCTCCCCTCCTCTGTGCTGGGGGGGTGGTGATGGTATAATGGCACGGAAGACTCCTCCTGGGCACTGGGAGCAGCTAACCTACTCTACGCTGGGGCGGGTGGTATGGCGGCCTGGAAACCTCCTCCTAGGCAATGGGAGCGGCTCACCTCCTCTGCACTGGGCGGTGGGTGCGGGGTGGTGGTGGTGGTAAGGTGACTCAGAAGCCTCCTCCTGGGCGCTGGGATGCTCACCTCAATAAGGGTTTTTCAAGAAACAGAACCAATAGGATGTATGTGTACATATATGAGGTGTGATTAGAAAATACTGTTTAAATTTAAACGTTTAAAAATTTTAAAAGTATTACAGTCAAAGACACATTGCTAGTAATCCTCTCAAAATACTTCCCCTCTCTTGAGACACACTTATTCCATCATTCTTGGCACTTTCTGAAGGAGTTCTTGAAGTCTTTAATGAGTATCACTGTCATGGAATCCTCAATGTCCAGAATCAATTCAAAGGGTTTACCTTTTATTGTCATTTTGACTTTGGGGAGAACCAGAAGTCACACAGTGCCAGATCAAGGCAGTAAGGTTGATGGAAACAAAATGTTTTTACTTTTTTGTTGGGTAGTACTTGTCAGCAATATTCTCTGTATTTTTGATCACATCTCATAAATCTACCCATGAAAGTGGATTCCAGAACTGCTTCAGAAAGTGGCAAGAAGGATGGAATAAGTGTAATTCAAGCAAGGGTTCATTTTTTTATAATAAAAAAATGTGTATTTGGAATTAGCCAGGTGGACTCAGTTTAGATGTCCCTAGTTTTGATAGCAACATCCAAAGCATCATAGTCAGGAGCCAGTAGAACATATTCCATCTTTTCTCCATCAGGCCTGATCCCATGTCATAGAGCTGCTTCAGAGCTTATTTGATCTGGTACTTGTTGGCCTTGACATCCACAATCAGCTTGAGTGTGTTGTTGCCCTCTATCTTCTTCATGGCTATCTCTGGTCAGGGAGAACACGATGATGGCATGGTGGTCAAGCTTGTTTCTCCTGGAGGCGTTCTCCCAAGGGTGTTTGGGCTGCCTCCAGAGCCACAGTGTCTTGGGATGGCAGAAGGTGGGTGACATGCAGATCTTCTTCTTCTTCTTGTGGCAGTGGATGCCTTTCACACTGCCTTCTTGACCTTCAGAGCTTTTGCTTTGGCTTCAGCTTTGGGAGGGCTAGGACCTTCCTTCTTTGCCATTGGTGCCATCTTGGCAAAAAAGAAGGGGTCCTTTTTAAAGGGTAATTAATGGCAACATGTCTTTTAACATAATAAATTTTTCCTGTAAACATTCACCGTATTTTTCCATCACCCCTTGCATATGGATACATGTGTATAAAAAGATGTTTTATAAGAAGATGGCACGTGCAGTGACAGAGGCTAACCAGTCTCAATATCTTCAGGGCAAATTCTCCAGCAACAGGCCCAGGAGAAATGATAGATCCAGTCTGATTCCAGAAGCCAAAGAACAGTAGAACTTCTGATATGGTTCCAGTGCAAAGGCCGGCAGGCTTGAGGCCCAGGAACAATAGTTTCAATCCAGAGAAGAAAAAAGTTAATGTCTCAGTTTGAAGACAGTCAGGCAGAAAGAATTCTTATTCAGGACAGCAAGCCTTTTTCTTCTCTTCTGGTTTTCAACTGACTGGAAGAGGCCCACTCACTTTAGGGAGGGCAATCTGCTCATTCAGTCTACTGACTTAAATGTTACTCTTACTCAAAAATACCCTTACAGAGGGCTAGGGATTTAGCTCAGTGGTTTCACCACCTGCTGCGCAAGCACAAGGACCTGAGTTTGATCCCCGGTACCAAAAAAAAAAAATACCCTTATAGAAACATCCAGGTTAATATCCCGCCACATATCTAAGCACTCCATGGCCCACTCAAAATGATACAGAAGTTCTACTCTTCTTTGGCCTGGTTAGCTATGCAATGGGAACCTGAAAAAAAGCAGGAGTAGCTATCCTCTTTGCAGACCAAGTGAATTTCAAACCAACACTGATTAAGAGAGACAAAGAAGGACACTGTATCTTTGTAAAGGGAACAATCCAACAGGAAGAGATGACAATCATAACTATCTACGCACCAAACACTAGTGCACCCAACTATATAAAACAAATATTAATGGACATCAAAAATCATATAAGTACTAATACAATAGTAGTAGGGGACCTCAATACCCCATTGTCACAAATAAACTAGACAAAAGCAATGAAATACTAGAACTCAATCAAACTCTTGAACAAATGAACTTAACAGATGTTTACAGAGTGTTTCACTCCACAAAATCAGAATACACATTCTTTTCAGCTGCACATGGGTCGTTCTCAAAAATAGACCATATGCTTGCTCATAGAACATATTTAGGTAAATGCAAAGGAATTGAAGTTAATGTATATTATCAGATCATAGTGTCATGAAATTGGAGATTAATAGCAAAAGCAATCACAAAAACTTCATAAACACATGGAAATGGAACAACACAGTTCTGAATAGCCAATGGGTCACAGAGGAAATTAAAGAAGAAATCAGACAGTTCCTTCAATTAAATGACAATGACAATACAACATATCGGAATCTGTGGGACACAATGAAAGCAGTCTTACGAGGGAAATTCATAGCAGTGAATATGCATATTAGCAAAACAGAACAAACCCAGTTAAACAAGCTGATGCTGAACCTCAAGCTTCTAGAAAAAGAAGAGAACAACAAACCCAAAGCTCATACGTGGGAGGAAATTATAAAGATCAGGCCAGAAATCAATGCAATGGAGACTAAGAAAACAATACAAAAAATCAATGAAGCCAAGAGTTGGTTTTTCGAAAGAATCAACAAAATTGACAAACCCTTAGCCAACCTTATCAGAAAAAGGAAAGAAAAAGCCCAAATCCATGCAATTAGGAATGAAAAGGGTGAAATTACAACACACCCAGCAGAAATCCAGAGGATCATCAATACCTACTTCAAGAACCTATACGCGAATAAGATGGAAAACAGAAGAAATGGACAGATTCCTAGATAGATTACCAAAGTTGAATGAAGAAGACCTAAACATTCTAAACAACCCAATATCAATCAATGAAATTGAAAATGTAATTAAAAACTTACCAACCAAGAAAAGCCCAGATCCCCAACTTCCCTGGGTGATGTCTTTCTGGGGAGCATGTTTTATTCTTTTATTGGCAGTATCTCTCTCTTTGGAGGTGCTTCAGCGAAGCATTAACCTCTCTGGAAGTGAGGGAGCTGGGAGGACTCAGACTCTTTCTTATCTTGATGGTCAGTTCCCTTTTATATAGGGACCTCTGGGTTCCCCCATCCGCATCCTCCAGCTTCTAGCACTCTTCTAGAGAGAGGGGCAGGCAGGAGCCATGGCCTTTGAGGCCAAAGCCTTACTTACTATCAAGTGTCTTCCTTATGTCACAGGTTAGCATACACCTTGATGTAAAATCATGCCCCTATGACCAATCCCTCTGTGGCACTGCCTGACACCAGTGCTTGAGGGGCTGGGTGGCCTTCCTGCCCTGCAGAGATCTACACCAGCTTTCTTTGCTCAGCTGTGGCTGAAGGAAACAGAACCAAACTGGCCCTCTCCGGTAGCCTGAGAGGCTTTGGCCTGCGACTTCCCTGCTCCCCCCTTTTCTCAAGTGCCTTAATAGAATGAATTGTTGGGGAAGTGGGAGAGGGCAGGCTAGAAGCTCGCCAATCAAAACACACGGTTTTCAAAGGAGCTTGACTCTTGCTCTTTCCACTCTGAACTAATAAATGTGTTACCAAGCTGAAAAAAAAAAAATTCAGCTTCACTGCTGAATTCCACAAGACATTTAGAGAGGAACTACTGCCACTACTGTTTAAACTCTTCAACAGAATTAAAAGGGAAACAGTACTCCCGCATTCATTCCTGGAAGCAAGCATCACCTTGATCCCCAAAACAGAGAAAGACCCAACCGAAAAAGAGAACTATAGGCCAATCTCACTAATGAACATAGATTCAAAAATCCTTACTAAGATACTGGCAAATAGAATGCAGAAGATCATCAAGAACATCATACACCCTGACCAAGTGGGATCCATCCCAGGGATGTAGGGATGGTTCAACATATGCAAATCAGTACATGTAATACACTATATCAATAGAGCCAAGGACAAAAACCATAGGATCATCTCAATAGATGCAGAAAAAGCATTTGACAAAATCCAACATGCATTTATGATAAAAACACTACAAAAAATCAGAATAGACAGTCTCTACCTCAATCTGATAAAAGGCATCTATGAAAAACCAACAGCCAATATCATACTAAATGGTCAAAAACTGAAATCTTTCACACTAAAATCAGGAACAAGGCAAGGATGTCCACTGTCACTACTCCTGTTCAATATAGTTTTGGAAACATTAGTCACAGCAGTTAGACAAGAGACATAAAAGGAATAAAGATAGGAAATGAAGAAGTCAAATTGTCATTATTTGCAGATGACATGATGCTCTATATAAAAGACCCCAAGAACTCCACCAAAAGTCTTCTGGACTTAATAACCACATTCAGTCAAGTAGCTGGATACAAGGTCAACACACAAAAATCAATAGCTTTCCTCTACACAAACAACAGACTCACTGAGACAGAAATAGGTCAAACAATTCCTTATACAGTAGCATCCAAAAAACTGAAATACCTAGGAATCAACCTAACAAAAGAAATCAAAGACCTCTTCTCTGAAAACTTTGAAAAGAGAGATTGAAGAGGATATCAGAAAATGGAAAGACATACTTTGCCCCTGAGTAGGAAGGATCAACATATTGAAAACTGCCATACTTCCAAAACTGCTATATAGATTCAATGCAATCCCAATTGAAATCCCAGCCACATACTTCATGGACCTTGAGAAAACAATCCAAAAATTCATTTGGAACAAGAAGAGACCCAGAATAGCAAAACCAATTCTAGGTAACAGAGACATGGCAGAGGGTATCACAACCCCCACCTTGAAATTATACTACAAAGCTACTGTTATAAAAACAACATGGTACTGGGAAAGAAACAGATCTGAAGACCAGTGGAACAGATTAGAAGATGCAGAGTCAACTCCAGACACACTCAACCACGTCATCTTTGACAAAGGAGCCAAACACTTTGACTGGAGGAAAGATAGCCTGTTTAATAAATGGTGCTTGAGAAATTGGGTTTCCACTTGCCAAAGACTAAAACTAGACCTATATCTCTCACCATGCACTAAACTAAAATCTAAATGGATTAAAGATCTAAATATTAAAACAGAAATGCTGAATCGGCTGGAACAGAGGTTAGATAGAACTCTTGAAGACATTTGTGTAGGAAAAGACTTTATGAACAAAAACCTCAGTGGCCCATGAACTAGTGCAAACAATCAACAAATGGGATCTCTTCTTAATAAAAAGCTTCTGCACAGCAAGAGAAACCACCAGCAGTGTGAACAGACAACCCACAATATGGGAAAAAATTTTCACCAGCGGTCCCTCAGACAAAGGTCTACTATCTTGAATCTATAAAGAACTTTAAAAAATCAGACCTCCCAGATTTAAAGACCCAATCCAAAAATGGGCATCTGAAATGAACAGACTTTTCTCAGACAAAGAAGTAGACATGACAAATAAACATATGAAAAAATGTTCAACATCACAGGTCATTTGAGAGATGCAAATGAAAACAACACTGAGATTTCACCTCACTCCAGAAAGAATGGCTGCTATCATGAAATCAACCAATAACAAATGCTGGCAGGGCTGTGGGGAAAGAGGAACCCTGCTCCACTGCTGGTGGGAGTGTAGACTGGTGCAGCCACTGTGGAAATCAGTATGGAGATACCTCAAAGAACTTGGACTGGAAGTCCCATTTGACCCAGCTATTCCCCTGCTGGGTATCTTCCCCAAAGAATTAAAAGAATCATACCACAGTGATATATGTGCACCCATGTTCATAGCAGCACAGTTTGTAATATCTAAAACTTGGAAGCAGCCTAAATGCCCATCAACTGGAGACTGGATAAAGAAAATATGGTTTTTTAATAAAATAGAGTATTACTCAGCCATCAAAATGACAAACTAGAGACATTTGTTGCTAAATGGATGCACATTGAGGCAATACTCTTAAGTGAAATAAATAGGACACACGTGTAAATACAGAATAGATTCTCTAGTGTGAGAAACTGAAAGTGTAAATTAGGACTGAAAGGTACAATAGATAATGTGAAATAGGAAGAAAAGGGGCAAAGGGGAAGTGCGAGGGGTAGGAGAAAGGAAAGAAGGGAATGGAATTAATATGAGAAAATGCAAAAAGGAAACAAAGTCTTTGTAAATAAGGAGGGATGGAGGGGTTGAAGGGAGGAAAAATAAGAATCAAGAGAGTATGTAAAGGTGCAAATTTCCAATGATGAACATCATTATATTGTACACCTAAAATGTACCAATAAAAGGATATACCAAAAAAACCCACCAAAAAAAATAAAGAAAGAAAGAAAGAAAACAAAAACTAAAGGTTATTATAAAAAATTTTGCTTTGTAAAATTTAGGAGTCATGAAAATATTTGTAAAGCAGATCCATTTTTCTAATCTATAATTCAGGTGACAATATAAAAATTATATTAAAATGTTATGAGATTGTGAGAATGGTACCCACTTTGAATTACATATTATCAATAATTTCTAAAGAATTGAGAGAGGTTTTTTGTGGTTTTTTTGGTATGAGGGATCGAACTCGGGTCCTTGAGCTTGTGCAGCAGGGGGCAAAACCAATGAGCTAAGTCCCGGGCCCCTGAGAGAGTTAACTGAGAGAATTAAGAAATAATGGTGAGAAAATAGAAGTAGTGTTAAATAAAGGCAAGAAAATAAGACAAAGCAAGATATGGTTGGTGCCAAAAAAGTATGCAATAAGAATCCAGTATTGATAAGAGATAGGCTAAAAGTTTATCTGTGAATCTCTTACTTAGGAGGAAAAGGGAAAGGTGATTACTTAAAAGATAAACTATCCCCACTCTCAGCAGGTAATTTTGCTTCTTCTTACATAAGAAGCAAACAAAAGAAAACAAAACAAGAATCAGGCAAGAGGCTTTTCCCAGCATCCCTTTACCCGCTGGCCACATGAATTCCCCTGTCTTTTGCCTCCTCGCCAGTTGATTGACTGTGCCCCTCTGTAAAGCCAATCCTTCATTTGTACTTTACCTTCCAACTCCACCACTCTACTCAACAGTTTCCTCCATCAGCTGCCATTCTCATCTGCATGTCTAGCTTCCCCTGCAAGATCATTCCTATCCACATAAAAATATGTTGTTTTCCCCCCAGTCTTTAAGAAGCAAACAACACAAAAGAAAACTTTGATCCTGCATCTTCTTCTTTTCCAACACTAGACATTTGTCGTGAAAAAAATGTTAAGCAAAATTGCAATTAGATTTCCTTTTACTTTCACATTTTATACTGGCAAAAATCCAAATCTTGTTGCTGGTTGAAATGCAAAATGATAAAACTTCAATGTAGTTGAATGTGACAATATGTATCAAAACTATAGGTGATTAGCCTGTTCATCCACAATTTCAGAATTAATCCAAGAGAAATACTTTCATGTACAAAATTACATCTTAAAACTGTTGAAACATTAGTTATAATAGAAAACATTTGCAAAAATCTTAATTGCCCTTTAGTAACAGATTGGTTAAATAATGTTACATCACACAACAAACTTCTTTGCAATAGTAAAAATGGATAAGTTCTCTACCCATTGATATGGAAATATTTCCCTTGATAAATTAAAAATACAAGGCACTGAGTAACTTAAAATTTGAGATTTTGTAAAAGAAGAGAAAAATGACTATACATATTTGGTTGAATTTGGATGAAGAAACTTTATGCTTTTTATACTTTTAATTTTTATTTTTATGAGTACATGTTTGTAGAAATAGTGATCACATTCATCATGGGAATTGATACATATACATAATACATTTTAATTTTTTATATGTTCCCTTTCTCCTTTCCCCCTCCCTCCATCTCTTTGTCCTCTTCCCATTTGAATAAGATCTAAACTTCAAATAAAAGCTTTTAAAGTATTATTCACAAGTAATGGGCTCAGAATTGTAAAAAAGATCTATTCTAATAATTTTTTATCTTGTTTTCTGTTTTAAACTCATGCAGAATATAAAACGATTTTTCTCAAATTGTATTCATATGTTCTTTGAAATAAAAAAATATAGTACTTACAAAATGTTTTATTCTATCATAAAATGATTGTTTAAAAATTTATTTCTAGATCCATATTTATTCTCTTGGAATGACATTATATTGGGGGGCTGATCATGAAGTACCTCAGAGCCAAGTAAGTTGTTTTTACATTTGTTATCCTTTTTACCTTTGTGTAGTTTCACAGTTTTTAAAAAGTTCTTTCATGTACTTGTGGATTACAGCACATTAGTATGCATGTCCACATTTTTATACTGGTTGTTCATGTCAATAATGTCACCCTTTCAGAATGAATTAACAGTATAAATACTAATGAAATTATTTTCAAGGTATTCGTAGAATTATAGCAGTCATCACTCAAGTTTTAATAATTCAGTCTGTGAAAGAGTTGGCCTCTTCAAAAATTATAGCCATGGAAATGGGAATATATTTTATTTCTTCTAATTTAATGACTGCTAAGGATTATAAATATCTTTTTTTTTTTTCATACTGGGGATCGAACGCCGGTCCTTTCTCTTGCGCAGCAAGTGGTGAAACCACTGAGCTAAATCCCCGGCAGGATTATAAATATCCTTGATGGTCCATTCTTGCACCGAAAGTAGAACCCCTTTGATACCAAAATTATAATAATAGTAGCCCTCACTCTACTGTCAGCAGATAGTATGAGAGAACATCATTTCTGCTTTCTCTTAGCAATTCAGAATCATATTTTGCTACCCCTGCAACGGAAGGTGCAGGATAATACCTTCTCAGGTCTTAGACTTGGATGACCATTGAGCCACTTCTAGTCTTTATTTTCTAAAATAGTTCTGATTCTTGAATCATTGTATACGTCAATATAAACATAGTAGTAAGTAGTAATTGAAAATTTAGAAATAGTTTTATTTTTTCAAAGCTAGTATAACATTTAAAATTGGGTTTTATTTTAAGTATTTAGAAGTCAAAACCAAAACTAAATATTTTTTCTTACTAAATATCAGAAGTAACAAGGATTTTAGCCTAAACTCACAAACATCTTAAAATCCATGAAAGATGATTCAACTTAACTTGATCTAATTTTACGTCATGAAAAATAGTGTGTATTTTCTATCTCTTCTCACTTTCAGTTCTGTAAGTATAAATAAGAAAGTCAAATTATTACTAGAAATGTTCATGTTATATATCAGGAGACCAAACTTCATGTAAAATGTGGTCACAGTTTGTAGTTAACATTTTAATCTTTTCCGATAACTAGAAATAAAGTCAGTATCAATAATGAGTAAATTAAATAGGAAATATAAACTTATGTGTTGATCAGAAACCATCATTTTGGAAATATTGCATATTAATTTAAAAATATTTATTAAGTATCTTTCTTGTATCAAGACATTGCCTATACACTAAGACAACAGTTGGTCACACCTGGAATCGATGGGAAGGTTATAAACAGCTAAATAGTTCGCCACATCGTGAATGCTATGTTAGAGGAAATGGATAGGGCTGTAGCAAAATAGTTGGGGCTCCTGATTAGAATTGCAGAATCAGGGCGGGTCTCTTGAAGGACACTCCCTCTAAGCTACAACCTAAAAGAAAAAATAACTGAATGGATGAGAAGCTGAAAGGGTCATGAGTAGATGTAAACATTTAACTTCCCATCAGCAATGGAGCGTTCCAGTTGCTCTACTGTTTACCAGTATTTTGTATTATTAGTCTTTATACATTGGATGAAAAGTGGCTTTTATTTATTTGGCAGTGCTGGGGATCAAACTTCTGCTCTACTGATAAACTGTACCTTCGGTTCCTTTGTGGCTTCTTCTGTGATTTTTATTTGCATTTCTTAGTAATGATGTTGACCACTCAATATGCTTATTGGCCACTTGGATATAATATTCCAAAAATTATGTTAACTAATAAAAATAATCTCACATGATTGTGTTCTTTGTTTCCCCAGATCAGAACTTGTATTTAAGTGATCTTGAGTCATTGTAATACCTGAAATCTTCCGCCTTATGGTAGAAATATCAAATTATATTTATATAGAGAAAATGTATTATATCTTATTGAATATTAGAAAACAGTTTACTGCCCCCAAATGGTATATAGGCAAGAACTGTTTTCCAAAATATTTGAATAATCAAAAAATTCCACTTCTTCATCAAGAAAACAAAACAACCCAGCTGTTTTCTGTAATACTTCCTATCTGGGAAGATGTATGTTAACCATCTTCTGTTAATTTTTTTGGACCAGGAATGGTAAAATGCACCAAAATATGTATGTGCTAGAAGGGAAAGATTTCATTTTCTCTGTGCATTTGAAATATGCTTGTTGTGTTTCCTAAGATTCATAGACAGGCTTTTCTCACATTGGAAAGAAGATTATTCATACTTAACATGGCTTTTCCTATCTTTATTTTCAGCCCATTAAGCTTGGAGATCATCTCAACAGTATATTGCTTGGAATGTGTGAGGACACTACTTATGCTCGGGTTTCTGTTCGGACTGTCCTGGATGCTTGCAGTGCCCACATCAGGAACAGCAATTGTGCACCTTCATTTTCCTATGTGAAGCAGTTGGTAAAACTGGTTCTGGGAAATCTTTCTGGGGTAAGCTACAGTTCCATATATAAAAATTTAGTGTCATATCACAATTTTCTTTAAAAATACTGTATTAAGCAACATTTTCTCAGTGAAGACTAGGAATGAGAAATTGAATTTATTATCCAAATGTTAATTGTTTACTTGAAACAATACTTAAAATTTAGAAGACTATTGCAGTTGCTTAGTCTCCTACATTTTATGAGAGCTGGGGTTCTTTAGCACTTTATTCCAGAAGACATCATAGGATCACAGCAACTTGAGCTAGAAGTGTCTGCTTTTGCCTTCCGAGGTATTTTCCCAAAGACCTTTTAAAGTGATTCTATCATTGTGAACACCTAGAGAAAAATGCATTAACATGAAAAATATTTAGAAATATTTTAAATACCTTTTCTTTCCTATTTCTTTATGCCTGCTTCTTGGCCACTCATTTGTCTGGATTCTTTAGATTTTTGTTTTGTTTTGTTTTGTTTTGTTTTTGGTGCTGAGGGATCGAACTCGGGACCTTGTGCTTTCAAGGCAGGCGGTGGCACCACTGAGCTAAATCCCTGGCAAGGTTTTTTTCCAACCTTTCCCATCTTCTTTGGACACTGGCATCTTGGTGTGTTGGAAGCGTCCATGCTGTGTTTCTGCCAGATGACCACAAGACTTGGACTCTTCCATTTCCTCTTGTCTTGGATATGAAGAATCCCAAGAATAACAAACTCTGTATCTGACAGTACCATCTCTGCTCTGCATCCCTTCACCTGCCTTCTATCCTGTTTGGCCTAGTTTGAATACTCCTTGGTTTTTCATATCTCCTCTGCATCTAAACCTTATCTGCTCTTTCCCATGGTAATTTCTTCTCCTTTGGTGGGCTATAAATTTGTTGCTGTTACACAGGGTTTCTCCTGGCTTCTTTTATTTGGGGGGGCGGGGTGGGGAGGTTTGGTACTAGAGATCAAACTTGGGTCCTTGGGCTTGTGCAGCAGGCGGCGAAACCACTGAGCTAAATCCCTGGCCCTCTCCTTGATTCTTCATCTCAAGAAGTTTAGTTCCCTCATCTTAGCTAGGATATTGTATGGCTTCGAAGAATATATCCAAGTTCCATAAATTTGTAGTTGATAAGAAACAGGCTCAGGGATCTTCTGGACAAATGGCTTATAAACTGTCTCCTTTTAAGCTTTCGCAGTTCTGCAGTGAGGGATGGGGTAGTAGAGGCTAAGTGATTAAGATTCTTGACTGCCCTTTGACCCTTTTAACTACAGCAGTTCCTATTTTGATTTGTTTGTGTTATTTCTACGTGTTTCTTTTTTTTTTGAACAAAGGTAAAGCTAGTAAAAGTATGTGAAAGCCCTTTATCCAGACCAGTTTCCCACATTACTGCAAATGTATTTTTATTAAATCTGTGATCAAATGGACTTGAGAGAAAAAAACATTTAAAGGAAATTAAATGTATTTTCACTGCAGAAATTCTCAGCACCTTTAATACACTAGACTGTAGTATGACTCTTCAAGAGAGATGAGCATACTGACCAAACTTTTCTCAAACTTATTTGATCCTAGAGGTTTTGTTTAATAAGCCTATGATAACACTTATAATCTATAAACTATTTCTTTATAGATGAGTTCCAAATAGCTTTAGGATTTAATTTTCTTATTTTTGAGTCCAGGGGTCTTGCTATTACAACACATCTTCTGTAAAACATTTGTGTTCTTTGCTGATTTTACTTCTATAGTAAAATTGCTAGAAATATTTTTTCTTCTGCCTTTCCATGAAGAAATATTCCTCCATAGGAATTTTATTACCTCATCTATAATGATTACCTATATTACATAAAAGATCTCTATCCCTTTAAGATTTGACATTTAGTTCAGTTTATTATATTTATTGTTTATCTATGTCTGAAACTTGTACTAGAGGAGACATATTTGAATAAAATATTTGATATTGGTGCTTTTAAGATAGAACTATTTGCTTAATTATAAAATGCAAATAGGGCTCTGAAAAACAACAGCAAAATTTTAAAACCTATGAGATTTGCAGGGAAGGCTATAAGTTAAAACTCAATTTAAAAAATAGTTCTTTGAGGTAAATCTTGTAGGCTAGATAGAAAGTAATCTCAGCAGAGGAAAGTAAACCTGCATACCTGCTGTAAGATGGGAAAAGAGCAGGTGTTTGGGAGCAGTAGTAAGTCTGGCATGAGGTGTGCCGGGGGTTGTTGTGGGAGAGAAAAATAGAAGAGTCAGCTGGAATCAGCATGTGGAAAACCTGGGTTTACAGAGGCCAATTTTTACTAATAGAATACTTCTCCCCCACCCTTCCACTGTTCTTCCTAGTCCCCTGGACAGAAGTAACTACAGCAGATATGTTTACTTTGTGCCAGGCACTGTTTGCTATTTATATGCTTCATCACATTTCTTTATCATAACTCCACCCTAAAATACTTTTATCTCATTTTAGTGATGATGAAACTAAGGCTCAAAATGATTTAATAACTTGGCTCTTGCTGCACATATGATAAATGACTGAGAAATAATTGGACCTGGATGTCTCCAACCCCAAAGCCTGTGCTTTTAGCTGTTACTTTCCTGTGAGGCTGTTATTATCCCCAACTGTTCATAGAATGAATTAGTCTTTCACTACTGTGAAATCCATTCTGAGTAACAATAATTCTTGCTTAAGATTAGTTAGCATAGAATTTTTTTAAAAAATCACCAGGACAGCTTATTCTGCTTGGTTCTTACAATTTTGTAATATTTTGATCTCAATTTTAGTTATTTACAAAATAGGAATATTATTACATACTATCTATTAATATTACTGAATAGCAGTGAAAATAATTATTTCAGTATTGGTGAGCTGTTTTAAGGTCCTTAGAAGGTTTTTTTTTGCTATTTCTAATGTTATATATAACATAGGAATAATAGTAACTACTACATGATGTTGTTTTGAGAATTAAATAACATAGTTTGTAAAGTCCTAAAGCAATGACTGATAGAGTAACTGTTCACATAACAACAGCTGTTCTTAATATTTGCTTCAATGCAGGAATTCCCAATTATGTAGAATGTTCACTATCTTTTCTACCACTGACACTATGCTGTAATCTAGACTAACAATTTATGCAGTTTAAAGGATAGCATTATTTCAAAAATATTTCCACTCAAGTCTTCTTAGAGGTTGGAATCATGCTAGAACTTCAAATATACTCTCTTCCACAGGTTTTTAATTCATAGTAAAACACATTTCAATTATGTAGGGATTTTAAAACGTGTGTGTGTGTGCAGAAACAAGTGTGTATGCGTGCTCTTGGTGGTAGATTTAAATAACTTGGTTTCATTTTCTCTTCCATTTTATATCTTAATGTTTCTCCTCTGTTTGGTTGTTCTGATTAAACTAATTTTCTAACTTTTCACCCTTCATAATATGAAGTTTGACCTAATTTGAAGCACTTTATTTTATTTTATTTTTTTAATTTTTAAATTAATTTTATTAGTACATTTTATTGGTACATTTTAGGTATACAGTTCGTTTACATTTATCATTGGGTGTTTGTACTTGTACATGATATATCTTGGTTCTTATTTTTTTCCCCATTACCTGTGCGCCCTTCACCCCCTCCACCCTTCCCTTTTTTCATAGATTTCATTTCCATTTTTTTTTCTTTTCTCATAGTTTTTCCTTTCACTCTTTTCCTTGCCCTTTCCCCTCCCTTCACTCTTTCATCTTTGGACCTTTTTTCCTATTTCAAATTATCAATTATTTTAATCATTTTAACTCTTGTTTACACTATCAGTTTCTCACACTAGAGAAACTATTCGGTATTTACATGTGTGTCTTATTTATTTCACTTAAGAGTATGGCCTCAATATGCATCTATTTAGCTATAAACGACTCCAGTTTTTCGTTCTTTATGGCTGAGTAGTACTCCATTTTATAAAAAAAACACATTTTCTTTATCCAGTTTCCAGTTGATGGGCACTTGGGCTGCTTCCAAGCTTTAGCTATTACAAACTGGATGCACTTTATTTTAAATAAATATCCTTGGTTAAAAGTTCTTGATGTTTAAGATTATTAAAATATTTTGTTGGGGATTTAGAGATTATTGATTTAAATTTAATTGCTGTCCACCAATGTGTCCAGTTAGTTTAAAGACTTAACATTTCTCAAATGTTCTGGCAGGCAAGATCTAGAAAATTATTTTTGAAAATAATTTAAATTAGTTTTCTCAATACATACTTATAATCAGCAGAATGTTTCATCATTCCATAATCTGATTTTTAAATTTTATAATTCAATCAAAGATAAATTAGTTACCAGTTGGGAGAAAAAAAAATGGACACTTCAAGTTTACTGTTTTCAAAAGCAACTCAGTTTAACTATTACTTTTATCTGGCTAATTATGTTCCCAGTTGGCAATACTCTTTGGTAATTATTTCTCGAGTTTTAATTTCCTGAAGATGAGTTGGCCAGTACTGGCTGTAAAAATCTTATCCAAGGAATACAAATTATAATAGGATGTGGAGTCTGTTTGTAATAGTATTAAGTCTTTCAGTGCAATACCCTCCAAAAATTGTCTTACTGGTGTCATTCTGTAGACAGTTACAGTGAAAACAAAAGAGAGTTTCTTTTGTCAAACTTGATTTTTGATTACCTATGTACAGACGGATCAGCTTTCCCGTAACAGTGAACAAAAGCCTGATCGAAGCCAGGCTATTCGAGACCGATTGAGAGGAAAAGGATTACCAACAGGTAAGAGTATATTAATAGGAAACTTCTAGGCTTTAATCTCATTCTATTATTTCTTTTATGAAATTATACTTACCTGGCCTAGAAATCTAATAATTGTGACTATGATTAGTTAGAACATGGGATGCAAAGTTGAGGCAAGGAACAAACAGAAATATTAGCTACATTAAGAAATAGCTGGAGATTTAGCTCAGTGGTTCCGCCGCCTGGCTCGCAAGCGGAAAGACTGGAGTTCGATCCCCCGTACAAAAAATAAATAAATAAATAAATCCACCGAAGTTATGCAGAAAATATTAATACAGTCAAGACTCCCATAGTAAGTTATTTTCCTTTCTGATATTGTTTTTATCAATAACATTATTTATTATTTTAGCATGTTATTTTATATTTAAAATACATTTTTTTTTCTTGATACCAGGGATTGAACTCTGGACCTTGCACTTGCGAGGCAGGTGCTGGAACCACTGAGCTAAATCCCCGGCCCAAAAATGCATTTTAAAATGTGACCAAGCTCAAGGTTGTGAGTACAAGGTTGTTTGTGCAAGCGCAAGGTTCTGAGTTCCATCCCCGGTACGGAGGTGGGGTGGGAGTGTGAACAAATACACGCATATATTTGTGAGTATAAATATTAATGCTTCAGTAATCAGCATCGCACTCACATTCTCTGTTCTAATTCTTGAATGATAGTCACAATCATTAAATTGATTTCATGACTTGAAGTTATCAAATGCTGCTTTAGTAAATAAAAATGAATGATGAATAGTGGTTTTGCATTGCCAATAGCATTTTATAGTAATTATTATATAGATTTTTTAAAAAATGCATGGAAACCCCAAAATACTTGAAATAAAAATAGAAATGAATTTTTCTGTGATAATTTATTTTCAGTGTTAAATTTCAGGCCTAGCGTAATTAATTTTTTTTGAGGCAGGGTCTCACTATGTAGTTCAGGCTGGCCTTAAACTCACTGTGTAGCCCAGGCTGGCCGCAAATTTAAGGCAATCCTCTTGCCTCAGCTTCCTGAGTACTGAGATTACAGGCCTGTGCCACAACACCTGGCCAGGCTTAGTTTAATTTAAAAATGATTTTTTTGTTTTTGATGATTATCCTTGTTCTTTTAACTTTTCTTTTATAATACTAAAGTCATGATAATCTAAAACAGAAATATTTTGTGGGTGAAATATTTTAGCTTTTAGAGCAAGGGAGAAGTAAATAAAGAGAGCTTAAGTATATTCTAATAAAAGACTAATTGATACCATCTAATGAAACATTGAAAAGCCAACATCTGATTTTCATTTTTGTTTTTTTGTTTGTTTGTTTGTTTGTTTGTTTTTGGTACTGGGGATTGAACTTGGGTCCTTAGCTTGCGAGGCAGGCAGTGGAAACACTGAGCTAAATCCCCGGCCCAAGGAAGGAAAAACATCTCTTTTTTTTTGGTACCGGGGATCGAACTTGGGTCCTTGTGCTTGCGAGGCAGGCAGCGGAGCCACTGAGCTAAATCCCCAGCCTGATTTTCAATTTGATCAATCATCACTAGCTATCTTATTTAAAAATTTATGAAAAAATCTCTTTGTGAAAAGTAAACACTTGATTATCTGGACCAAGTGTTTTGTAGGGTTCAGAACTCCATCTCTCAATACAAGGACTATAATATAAACAATTGAATTGCTTATGAAGTCAAAGAAAAGCAGTAAAATTGTTTCTAAGGAAGTGATTCTCTAATGATACACTTGTCATTTTGGTGCTTCATGTTACTTACTTTGAATAAGGATTTTTTTCTGTAAAAATATCTTAGCTTTCATGTCAAGATAAATCAATTTCTGGTTAGATGAAGTTTCTTTTCTAATACATATATTATTTATATGTGGATAAAAAATGCAAGCTAGACTTTGTCTAAATTGCTTTTTACAATGCTTGATGGCAGTTAGCGTATTTAAAATCATTTTTTGTGTTTCCTTTACCATACTTATGCCTTAGGGGTAAAAATCCATTTCCCTTTACTATTCTAGGATTTGAGGTAGGATATAAAATGAAACTTGATGCTAAGAATAACAGCAATTTGTTAATCTATTAAATTTTAAGTTATTCTCCCATTTTAGAACTAAAGAAACAGACTGTCCAAACACAGATAATGAAGGTGTATTTGAAATGACCACAAATTAGTAGACCCTTAATAGACTATCCATTGATCTTATTCTCTAGTGCTGATCTCAGAGAATAAAATCTTCACTAGAGAATAAAATTTTCAGGAATTGCAGTTAGTCACTCAGGATAAACCTGATTTTATGTTTATATTTTTTAGCAGAATTAGAGATCCTTAATTCTTTTTTTTTTGTATTAAATTCTTTTATTGGTACATTGTAGGTATACAACACAATTACATTTCTCATTGGGAATTGTACCTTTACATAATGCATCTTGGTTCTTATTTTTTCCCCATTCCTAGCCCTCCCTTCACGCCCTCCACCCTTCCCTATTTACAAAGACTTTATTTCCATTTTTTCCATTTCTCATCATTTTTCCTTTCCCTTCTTTCCTTTCTCCTGCCCCTCCCACTACCCCTACCCCTTTGGACCTTTTCTTCCTATTTTACATTAGAGAGATCCTTAATTCTTAATTAATAGCCTTGTTTGAATCAGATGTAATGGAAAAAGATTCTTAAGACCTTCTTAGCCATTGCTTTCTACAATAGTATTACTTCACTGAAGCTCTTAATTTACCTTTTACAAATTTAAAACCTTATTTCACAGGCAAAAATCAACATAAATATACCAATTATAGCCATTAGGGGGTAGAAGCAGTTAGCAGCCAATAGTGGCTATTTTTAAAAGTTTTTAAAGATTGAAACAAAAATTATCTCTTGAAAAAGAAATCTTCTAGGACACTGGTGTTGGTTTTGGGCACTGTTAGTTAACTCACAGTTATCACTTGCAGCAAAGCAGTCTTGTCTTCCCACGTTGGTAGTAAAGTATTCTCTTCAGTGGGCATCAATCTAAAATGTTGCATACTATTATCTTTAGTTTATTAGGATCCTTACTACAGTGTTCAGTAAAGAAAATGTCAAGATGGGCATTGAGATATCAGAATTAGATTAAAAGAAGTAAGTAAATGTAAGGTTACCTTAAAACTAGCAATTTAACTTGCCAACTTAGCAAGACCTTATCTCAAAATAAAACTAAAAGGGCTGGGGATGTAGTTCAGTGTGAAGACCTGGGTTCAGTCCCCAGTACCACACACACACACACACATATTTAAAAAAAAAATTGGCAAGGGTAGGAGGGATGGTCTCTTTCACCAGAGAAGTGTTTTATTATTGTTTCTATTTTTTGTTTGTTTGTATGATATTAAAATATAATATAGAACAAAACACTCATCAGCTAAAGTTTAATGAAACTGTTCAACTACTAGTAAACGACCTTTCAGTGTCTTCTTATATCTTGCTTTTGAATTCTTTCACAAAGCTAAAGCCTAAACATGTGAGATGTCTGCCCTGCTTCATTTACTTAACACTCCCACTGCTGGTAAAATGGTTTCAATAAGCAGAAAAAAAGCAGGCTTATGGTGGAACCTACACCGTAATCAGATCAGCATGATAGTGCTTTGGAACTTCGGGTTTGTTGATAACATCAAGTGTTTTTTAATGCACTTGAACACATTTGGGAGAACAGATGGGGAATTGAGGAGCCTCTTATAATACTGAAATGTTGGTTTGAAGTTAACTTCTAAGAGATGCTGTGAATCTTTGGGTCTATGTGTGAGGGGAGAGGTGAAAGATGATATCCAATTAGGGGTCATGTTAATCAGTAGAACAAAAATAGTTAAAGCACAATATACAAGGAACTTTTTTTCCCAATTTAAAATAAATGCAATATATTCTATTAATAAGAGTTTATATTCTTAAAAACTCTTACTGTAGCTTTTTAATGTATATTTATTGTTTTCCATTTAGATTTTAGCAAGTTATGCTAAAATTGTTCTTTAAAAGGAAAATGTTTATGGTTTTATTTTAAATTTGAATGCTTATAATTTTATGTAATTTAATGTTATCTGTAAACTCTCTGAACTCAGAGCCTCCCAAGAGATGGAAAATCCACTTGTAGTCACCATTTTTCCTATTTTGAAAAATGTGATACTCCCCACTCCTGGTACTGGGGATCAAACTCAAGAACTTGCACTTGTGAGGCAGGCACAGTGCCACTGGGATACTTTTTAGTGGATATCTTTTTCTTTTTTTGGTATCAGGGATCAAACTCGGGACCTTGTGCTTGTGAGGCAGGCGGCAGAGCCACTGAGGTAAATCCCTGGCCCTGATACTTTTAAAATAAAGGATAAATCTAAAACATTTATGGGAGATCTTCTGATGCTTGGTTTCTATTATTTCCTCTCAAAAGAACTTTTAAAAATCCCCCCTCAAGAGATGATTATATGCTTAGGAAAACAAAGCAGAAATGGAAAAGGGAGGCAAAATTTAGAATTTTATGTTTCCCTTGTTCAGAAGAGCTCAAAATAGTTCATATGGGTTATTTCATTTATCCTGTCATCTCTGAAAAGAAGACTGAATAAATTATATCTACATTTTGTTGAGTAACTTGCCCACACTGATGAATGGAAGGAAAGCTTGTATTAAAGCCAAGTCTGTTCATTGTAATCTTTCTAGTAGATTATGCTTCCTAAATTAAATTTTAAAGGTTTCCAAAGGTTGTGTAATCGACCCCATTCTGTTAGCATTCTTTTGGAATCAATCTTATTAGGGACTGGAAATATAAAAAAAGACATGGTCATTACTGTTCCACTTGGGAGTGGGATTGAGGAAGTTAGTGGGCGTGATGACAGATGGACCATACAATGGACAGTTTTTAAACAGTGAGACAAGTATCATAATGCACTTGTTCTTTGAGCATAGTGGGAGGAAATCTGTGCCAGGATAGGACAATATCAAGATGTGTTCCTTTTAGCTGAAATCATTCTAGAGTAGCTCTGATGGTGTTGCTTTCAGCAAAAGCATAAGCTCAATTTGTTATTATCACAATAGGTAGTAAGCACACCTATTAGATGTACTTAATGATTCCAGTGTTGTTCATTACTTATTAGGTAAAATGATCCTAATAGCCCAAACACATGTTTAGAGAAATTTAGAAAGCAGTTGAATAAGTTGCCCTCTGTGTAGTCTCAGTTACGAATTAGTACATGGCCCTAATGTTAACAACACTACATGATCTTCACTGTTGTAGAACTTAATAAATACCAGCCCAGCATTCATCTGGCCAGGTTCTATATTTGAACTTCCATTTTCTGTGCCTATAATAGTGAAATTATTCCCTAGTCTTTAGCAGCATAAAGCAGCTCACTTTATTTAATAAGATTTGTAATTTTCAGAACTGAATTACTACTTTATATTATACTATATATTTTCCTTTATATAAAGAAACCTTTTGCAGAAAATAATTTTATCAACCTGTGAGGAGTTGGTTAAGCAATTGCATAGCCAGTTGTTTAGTTGAAGGTAATGGTGTCATTAACATGATAAAATGCAGTGATACTTCTGTGAGATAGGAATACTTGATTGAAGAATGGTATATTTGTACCAGCTAAAACCCATTTGTGTACTGTATACCTAGATACCTACCTAAAGATATGTCTCCTTTTTCTTCCAAAAAGCAAACAAAAGCAGTCCTAGGCTAATGGACCCAATAGAGAAACTAGCACTTAGCTCAAAGCTTCTCTTTCTCATCACTTCTTTTTCCGTCCATATTATTTCTTCCTTTTATCCTTTTGTGATTCATAGCTCGTAAAATTTTACCAGCTCATCTCTGACAGGTGTATTCCTATCACTGTGAATCTTGTTTCACACTTCCTCAGCTTTGTTCAGTTTGTTCAGGAAGATCACTATTCTCCTAGCTTTCTTCTTTTCTAGCTGCTTTCTGTTGGTGGCCTATTGGACACCAGAAAAGAATTTAACTACGTCTTAAAATCATCTTTTATAAGTGCAAATAATTGTCATGAGATTTTAAGTTACCTATATTAATTTGATTTTCAAATGTAGCAAATCAAACCATAGCTAATTTTTAATATTTTGTAGAAAAAGAACAAAGTTACTGTAAACTTTCACATAAATTTTTGTTTTATATTGCTTTATTTAAAATGACACCTTACTGATTTTTAATAAATATGTATGGAAATATTTTCATATCTAATTAATTTGCACTAAAACAATAAAAACCCAAATAGGAATTATCCAAGAACCACCTAATTAGCATTTAGCTTTAGGCCTGATATGGCTAGTGAGAAGACAGTGGTTCTCTTAAGACACCATGGTCCATTAGTATATTGTTAGTAAATACTAATGACCTAAAAGAGAATAGTACATTTACCTGCCTCAAATGGAATAATCTCATGATGCATTTGGAAAGCCATCTATTTACATTATGGTAAAGTTAGGGTAGATTTCTTTGAGAAAATCATATTTAAAATAAAACTATAGGATGAGAAGCAAGTGGTCATGAGAACAATCTGGAGTAGTATTCAGGACAGCAGAAACATATGTGTTATACAGAGGCCCTTATGTATTAAGAGTGCTTAACAGAAGAAAAATCTGTAGCCTGGATTGAATTAGAGAAGTAGAAACAAGACCAAAAAGGATTTAGTGGCCAATGTAAAAGGAATTTAGATTTGAAAATGCAAGAATATGTCTTTAAGTTTCATTAAACAGGATTGTCACATTGTGGAATTTACATTTTAAAAAAATATTTGGGCTGCTGAATGGAGGATAGTTGCATGAGAAAGTAGAAGCAACAGGAAGCCTGTCTGGAGATCACTGCAGCGTTGTAGCCAAATGATAGTGTTAATTCAGACTAAAGTGATGACAGTGGAATTGGAAATAAGCACATGAAGTTAAGATATCATTGAGAATTTAAATCACTAGCACTTTCTCATGAATATGATAGGGGTCCTAAAAGAGATGACACATTTAAGAATGGTGCCCATACAGTATTTCTGTTTTGAGCAAGCCACTGGATAATGGCACCACTAATAATAATAAAAGCCGAGGGACAGTAAACAGTTCTGGCTGTGGGAAGCAAGAGATTAGTTTTAAGCATGTACAGTTTGAGGTGCTTTTGTAATATACTAGAAGTTCAATTATAGAAGATCGGAACTTCCAGAGGAGGTCAATGTTATAAATTTGGGAGTTGTCAGAATATAAATTTGGGAGGGTTTTGGTTTGGCTTGGTTTGGTTAATGGAAGTAACTCAGTAAAAAGGAAATAATGAAGGCATAAGCAGATAGCATAGAAGTTAATCCAAAAAATTAAATCTTTGATAAAATAGATGGGAATCCAGAATATATATTGGAGATTGGCCTTCAACTAGCTGGAAATTTCATCCTTTGCAACAGCAAGGAAAAGATCTGCAGAGTATGTAGAATTAGTCATGAAAAGATGAGAAAGCACTTCTTTTTTTTTTTTTTTTTTTGGTACTGAGGATTGAACTTGGGTCCTTGCACTTGCAGTACAGGTGGAGCAGGTGGTAGAACCGCTGAGCTAAATCCCCAGCCCTAGAAAGCACTTCTGACAGCTTCTGTTTTCTTGGTAGACTATGAGACAGGATCATCAGCTAAAAGAGTAGAAAGTTAAGGTGAGAAAGTTGGAAAATAAGGAAAAGTAAAATAGTCATAATGGAAGTGAGTGAATCTACTCTTAACACATGGTATTGACTGTCCAAAGTGATTGTCTGTGGGTTTATGGTGTTGGTAAAATACCTGCTTGTTTGAATTTTTCCAAGTTTTGACTACTTGTTGGTAGTCAAAGTAATAGAAGAAGGCAGATGGTTGCATTCATCTTTGGCTTATGATTCTTCAGTCTTTATTGATTCTATTGATGTAGCTGTCAGTTTCCAAGAATATCTCAGTTCTCTAGTCAATAAAATTTTAAAGTAATTTGTTTTGAAATGTGGTTCATTTAATAATATAATTTATATATAACATAAACATGTTTACCAATTTTCAAATTAGATTAGAAGCTAGAGTCTGTAACAGTCTGCATGTTGTATGGCATATTGCTTGGTATTCTCTGCACGGATATTATTCATATTTGCGCTTGAGTAGCTCTAGAGGAAAATGAGACATAAGTAAAGCATCGTATTTGAATCTAATTCTCAAGTAAGCAGGTTGTTGCCATTTTGAAAAGAACTTATTTTTTCTAACATTTTTACAGTAAAATTTGTGGTCATGGAATCAGTTTATAGTTACTCAGAAGATATAATCAAGGTCTGTACATGAATAAGCAATTTATTATTACTTGGAAGGTTTTAGTTATTTTATATTGCAGAGCAGACAGGCTATCAAAGAAAAGTTGCAGAAGGTAGCAGGGAGATCATCAATGTTTATGGCCTATTGGATTAGTATTTTTCTGTGTTCTTCAGTGGTGGACAAACACGATTTTTTGTTAAATCTGTGTGTTCACAAGATTAAGGTCTGAATGGACATTTTTGGTTCTCAGCATATATGGACTGCTGCCTTAAAAACAAGTAGAATGGGTTACTGGTTTTAACTACTCCAAAATCTAAAGAAAAAGTAAGAATTAGTATTTTATTCCAGTTGGCAGAAATTAATACATTGTGTTTTAGAGGGAAAAACTATTTTAGTACATGATGGTTTGCCATAGAAAAATTTGGTTTCTTTCATAATTTAAATGTAACTAAATTACCTGGATTTCAAACACCATAAAAATGTTTGAAAAACATATCTAATTCTAATAAAATTTTGAACTTCAGAATTCCAAATGCTATAATCTTTTTCATATCTATAATATAGCAAGAATTCATTGTTTCCCCTTCAAATGTATTTATTTAAAAGACCATAATATACTCGGTTTTTATATTCAAGTAGTATGTTTAAATTATTCCTTTAGAAGTTAAAGGAAGAGATTGAACATTCTATTATTACTACAAATCATTTCATAGATAATTAATATTGTACCAAACCAAATAGTATCACCAAATTTTATCCGTTTTAAAACTAATTAATAATTCACCTTTTATTTTTTTTAATTCTTTTATTGGTACATTTTAGGTATACAACACAATTACATTTCTTATTGGGAACTTGTACCTTTACATGATGCATCTTGGTTCTTATTTTTTCCCCATTCCTAGCCCTCCCTTCACCCCCTCCACCCTTCCCTATTTACAAAGACTTTATTTCCATTTTTTCCATTTCTCATCATTTTTCCTTTCCCTTCTTTCCTTTCCCCTGCCTCTCCCACTACCCCTACCCCTTTGGACCTTTTCTTCCTATTTTGCATTATCGATTATTCATTCTAATCATTGGTACATTTTAGGTATACAATATGATGACATTCATCATTGGAAATTTGCACCTTTACATACTCTCTCTTGGTTCTTATTTTTCACCCTTGCCCAGCCCTCCCTTCAACCCCTCCATTCCTCCCTAAATAATTCACCTTTGATAATAAAATGGTGCTCAAAGAGTAAGTTCAACATGCTGTTTATTAGATAACAGACATTGGACTGGGAGTATAGTTCAGTATGCTTGTATGTTCTAGGTTCTTGGTTTGATCTCCAGCACCACAAAAATGAGCTGGGGAATGGAGAAGAGGGAATTGGACCATGAAAAGTTAGACAAACATAGCATGTCTTTCTACTTCATCATCCTATGTCATCTCTGATCTTCCATTTATAGAATTTAGGAAATTACCACTGCTTTCATTGTCAATAATGGGTTACATTCCAATTTATTTTCTAAAACTTCTGTGCATACATGATAGATTCTTATCATTCCAGGAAGAAGCCCTACTTCTGATGTACTAGACATACACAAGGCTCCATTCTCTCATCAAACCTTTCTTAACAAAGGGCTTAGTAAATCTATGGGATTTTTGTCCATCAGAGACACTCAAGATGAGGAAGATTATTTCAAGAACATTTCATCAGAGAATAATTCTGGACATGAAGATTTTGAAAATACCAGCACTCCTTACCAGCTCAAAGGCGATGGCCCACAAAAAAAGGTTGTCCCTGTCATTGATGTGCTTCCCAAAAAGAAGATTTGGGCTTCATCTGTGGACTTGCTGTCTTCTCCTGATAGAGATTTCTCTTCTGGAGAGATCAACAGATACCAGCGCTGTCACCCTGATGGCGTCACAGGGCGGACTCCAACTACTCCTAGGAAAAAAGAGGCCAGATACTCTGATGGAAGCATAGCCTTGGATATCTTTGGCCCTCAAAGAATGGATCCAGTATGTTATACGCGAGAATTGCCCACTCCCTCAGCAATATCAAGTGCTCTGGACAGAATTCGAGAGAGACAGAAGAAACTTCAGGTTTTGAGAGAAGCCATGAATGTAGAAGGTTAGTAGTTCTGTGTGTGTGCGCGAAAGAATTGAATTGAAATATTTAAAATTGTGTTTTGAAATAAACGGTTATTAAATCATTCCACAAGTCTTATTTACACTGCCAAGCTTTTGTATCCAGATTACATTTAATTCTTCTGTCAGTTTTTATTCTTCCACCAAAATCCTTGACACCATTTCTGCTTCTACAAAGTCATCCCTGTGAAACATGCCAGGTTCCAATTACTGTATATTCTCTTGGTCTATTGGGTTGTGTGTTTTCAGACTGTGAGCTTTTCAAGGGCAGGAGGCATGTTTTCCACCTTGTGCACTCTCTTGTGTGAGGCTTCAGGAAATGGCTGGCTCATGGGAATGAGGACCAGCAAATCAGAATCAGCAATCTGGGGGAGGCAGAATGGTGTGGAGATGGTGTGGTGGGTCCATAACCACCAGTTCAAAATCACATTTCAGGACACCACTCCTGGAGCATAAGATTTCTTTTGTCTGAAATAGTTTGGAATCTATACTTCTAAAATCATAGTGATAAGGTTTATAGATTTAGAGTCAGCCTAGATTTGAATTAGTTCCCCCCTTTAGTATCTGTGAGACCTTTACTTAAGTATTTGGGTGGATCTCTTCAACTTAAAGTTATTCCATCTGGAAAACAGGCCTGCAGAAATAGATCAGTTTAACTTTGGTAAAGAATTTAGAGTGATTAAACAAATTATTGCATTTTATGAAATAACTTTATGCATGAAAAATTCTAGCTGGGCATGGTGGCACATGCCCGCAGTCCCAGCATTCAGGAGTCTGAGGCTGAAGGATTCGAAGTTCAAGGCCAGCCTAATCTATATATGGAGTTCAAAGCTAGCCTGAACTACAATGAGACTCTGTCTCAAAAGAAACAAAAATAAATAGCTAGTAGATAGATTTAAAAAATGGTAAATTTTTATTATTCTATGGTAACACTCCATTTCAAAAAATAGCTGATTCATGAAAAAAATCAATATATTGAATGGAATAAAATTATGTTCTAGACATAGGAATAGAGCCTATGTTTAGTATAGATGCAAGAGAAAACAAGAAAATTTTCAATTATTTCTGTACACTTTTAAAGATTAACGTTTTATAACTGCCTCTGCCTCCTAGTCAGACCTTGTGACAGTTAATTAAAGGGCATTTTACGATGCTTTCTAGTTCAGAGAGGAGCAGTGTAGTTAAGGATCATATTTATCTTTAAGGTCATTGATCCAGTATAGTATATTCAACTCATAGATTACTTTTAAAATATTCTGCCAAGGGGCTGGTGATTTAGCTCAGTGGTTTTGCCGCCTGCTGCACAAGCACAAGGACCCGAGTTTGATCCCCAGTACCCCCCCCAAAAAAAATTCTGCCAAAAGCCTTTTGTTCTATTAAGTTTAATCAGAGCTGATCACTCAAGAATTATGCTTTACTTAAAAGAAACTTTGTAATTTTTTTGTCAATTCAGGAGTAACAAATTAGTGAAAAGTTTGGAAGCATAAGGAAATTATTGAATACTTAATTGATATTATGGGTTTCCATAGTAGTATATAACTTTGGGGGGGGGGTTGCTGAGGAGTGATCCCAGGACCTCACTCATGCTAGGCAAGTGCTCTTCGATTGAGCTACACCCCCATCCCTTTTATTTTTATTTTGAGACAGGAACTTACTAAATTGCTCAACTTGCAATCTTCCTGCCTCAGCCTCCCAAGTAACTAGGATTACAGACATGTGTCACTGGGGTGCACTATAACATGCATTTTCGAAAGCACTAGCCAACTTTATCAAGTAGTGGTATCTATTCTTCATCTGAAAAGATTTTTGAAAGTCTTGCAAAGGAAGAAAATTTAGAAATTAATTTATTCAAAATTTCACTATTTAATGTTGGGAACTGTGACAATAAAGAGTAGGCAGTTTCCTTAGCTCAAAAGTCTCCCATTTCAGAAGTTGCGTATCATACCTGTTTAGTGTTGCACAGTAGCTGGGATGGGAAAAGTACTGTAACCTAGGCTTCATAAGAGCACCCCTCATGGAGACATTAAGTAGAAATTTTGTCCATTGTGAAAAAAGACAACCTTCAATGATTCAAATAGAGAAAACCATAATAGTCTAAAAGTCTAAATAGTGAAGATATTTACCAATCCAGATGAGCATTTCCAACATTTAAGAGGTTGTGCACTATCTTTTCTTAAAATGTTAATACTAAAAATAAAATAATTTTTGATGTTCTCAAGTGTAATTTAGTTTCAGAAGACTATTTTCCTTAACATTTGGTAAATTAATTATGAATTAATGAAATTTAGTGAATTGTTTTTACACTTGAACCTTCGTTTGAGAATTAAAAAGGAAAGAAATCAAGCAGTTATGGAAAGATGTTTCATCTGTTAATTTGCACCGTAATTGTATATTTGATATATTTTGTTTGATTTTTATCTTGATTAGTCATAACAAAACATTTTAGACTACTGTAGTACTATGTGATCCTACTATCTTATCAAGTAGTGTGTGTACACATATATAAGCATTAATGAAACTCAAGTAGACCAACTTCTTTCCAAATATGCATATATATCTGCAGAGTTGATCCATGGTCTTTGTTGAACCTTATTTGTTTAAAAGGTAACTACTTATGAAAAGTCATTTCCTGATTTAGAAATTTTAGATTTGTTACAAGAGGTAACAAAGGAAAAGCTTACTTTTTAAAAATAAAATATGCTTTGAATTGTTGGAGATAGAACAGTTTCTATCTATTTCTTTTCCATTATTGAAAATTATTCTAAAGCATATCCATGTTTTGCCAAAGGATATTTTAAAGCCTAAGTAAGCAAAACCGGAAAATGTTGGTTTATTGTGAGAATACATCACTTTCCATAAACTTCCATTGTTATATTTGCAAATAGTAATAAATTATGCTTGCTTGAGAAGAAGCAGCATTATTTGAAAGGAATGTTTGAGATATGGAAGTCAAAAGAAATAATCCTTATTAATTATTTAGTTGAGTAACTTGCTGGTCTTAGGCTGTGCTGTCTTTTTCTAAAGGTGAAGCAATATATGTTAGCTATGCAAACAAGAGTGCAGATTGCTAATATGAAGATGTTAACTAGTGTAAAAGAAAAAATGTGAATAGAAAATAATGTAAATTCCATTTATCTCATTTAATTCTCATAAAACGTAGGCTCTCTAGATCCCTTTTATGTGTGATAAGTCATGCAGAACAGTGGGTGTCACTACGTATTGACACATATATTTCTAATATTTGTATTTTAAAATAAATGCACTGCATAATTTTTGTGATCTTTAAATTTGGTAGTTGTTGATGGATTTAAGTAATGTTAGAAGCATGTGAGGTCTTAGATCATATGTTATCTAACTATATTCTTGGGCTCAGGAAGATTTAGTAACATTAATGATAGAGTGTGCATCATTTTGGGAACTGTGGCTTTTACGTCATGGATTTTCAGAGTTCCAGTCTAAAGATTTCTTAGCACATATTACTTTAATTTTTTTTTTTCCGGTTTTGGGAATTAAACTCAAGACCTTGTGCTTGCCAGGCAGGCATAGCACCACTGAGCTACATCCCCAGTCCTACTTTAATTTTTTGTTTTCTTAAGAAGCATAACAATGTTCATTGAGCTAATATAACAAGATGAAATTGTTGTATTTCTGTTTGTTCTTTTGGATTGGCAAGGAGAGCTGTTAAACTAGTAAGCAACACAGTTGTCTTCTTCACCTTCTGGTGTAAACTCTTTCCTTAGTGCAGGCCCCATTCTCTCTCTTTTTTTTTTTTTGGTACTGGGGATTGAACGCAGGTCCTTACACTTTCAAGGCAGGTGGTGGAACCACTGAGCTAAATCCCCGGCAATTTTGGATCTTTCTAGAGTATTATTAAACTGTAGAGGCCTTAAGATGTAGCTCCATTTTGCTGGATCCTCTTTATGATAATGTTTTGGTAGGGTTTGACCATGGTAGAGCTTGAAGGTGTTTAACCCAACAGCTGATGAGATGAGGGTATAAACTCTCAAAAGACAGTGTTTGACATTGTTCATGCTGATTTTTTTCTCTTGAAAGGAGCCTTTACCTAAATCATCTCCACAGCATCTCCTCATCTAATACCATCTACCAACCAATTAGCACAGCGGACACCAGTTTTAAAGTCAAGGAGCTTGGAGCTGCAAGGAATCTGGCTACCATTTAATCCAAACAGCTCATTTTCAGAGACCCAGAAAAATAGGCTAGTTTGTCACATGACATACATAATTCATAACAGAGCTGTTTTTAATCATATCTCTTGAGCCGTATTAAATATTTGCCCATGCTACCATACTGATATTAAGAAGTGACCACATCTGTTTCAAATACATTGTTGGGAAGACATTGTTACTGCCTGGGAAAGTTGAACATTCAACTAACCACCTAACCCCTTAAGTCTCTCCTTGTTAAAATTATACATGTAACTTTTAGTACATTGACACAAAATAGCATTATGGAAGAAAGACTAAAAATGAGACACTTTCGGATTTTTTTTTTTTTTTTTGGTATCGGGGATTGAACTTGGGACCTTGTGCTTTCGAGGCAGGCGCCAGAACCACTGAGCTAAATCCCCAGCACTTTTGGATCTTTCTGGAGTAAATTAAACTGTAGAGGGCTTAAGATGTAGCTCCATTTTGTTGGATCCTGTTTATGATAATGTTTTGGTGGGGTTTGACCATGGTAGAGCTTGAAGGTGTTTAACCCAACAGCTGATGAGATGAGGGTATAAACTCTCAAAAGACAGTGTTTGACATTGTTCACACTGACTTCTTTGGGCACAGGTGAGAGTCAGAACAAAAAACTATAGTTGAAGTTTGAAAATTAACAATGTAAGATTTCTAACGTATTAAATTAATACTTAAGCTTTCAGATCTCTTTATAAAGCAGTAGGGAAGAGGAAGGAAAAAAACATAACTTAGATTTCTCTTTCTCCCTCTCCCTCTCCCCCTCCCCTCCCCCTCTCTCCTCTCTCCTCCCCTCTCCCCTTTATTCTTTCACCTTTTTTCACCTCAGCATAGAACTGTCTTTTCCTTTTCTCCTATTCCCAGCATGTTCTTTTCTCTCTCTACTGCTTCTCAAACCCTGGTAAGTTATCTGTTTTCTAATAGCAATGTGTCTAACAAATGTCACTGTTTCCCTTATGATGCAATCACTACACACACCCTGCCCATTGCTCTGCGGTTGACAGGAGATTATGAGAGATTGACTTGGAACCAGTACTGTGAGTATAGTGTGATCAGTACTCCCACACCCTAGGTGGGGACCATGAATAGTATTTTGCTTCCAGCTGTTGAAACTGCTCTGCATTTTACACAATACAGTGCCATGAAGGAAAGTGTAAAGAACAGATAAAACTTTTCTACAAGAGAGGCTATGGTTAAAGGTTATTTATTTAATGAACTGTTAGTTCATCTTACCTCAAAATTAAATACTGTGTCCGTCCTTCAGGTTCTCTGACTTCTGATCATAGCCTAATTTTGTTATCCCGTGACAGCCCTGTAAACGCAGCTTAAAGTCTGCATTGTGCAAGTAGAAAATATAAACCCTTAATAGAGGGAATATTCTCTATCTGTGCAGTCCAACTCACTGGGAGTGTTAGATGATTGTGATGTGGCTAATGCCATTGAGGAATTAGCTTATTTAAATTTACTCACCCAAACTGACCACTGGCCACCATATTGGACAGTGCCACTTCAGACCATTCTTATATAAACCTATTCCAATATACAGTATTGACACTTAATTGAGGAAGCACTCGCTTAGAAGCATTTGGGAAGAGATGGGTAGTAAATTATTCTTTAGTTTAAATAAGAACACAACTGACAATTGACACACCTCTTCATTTATCCAAATGGAAAAAATGAAGTTGAATTTTCAAATAATAATGAAAGTTAAAAGTAAAACCATTGCAAACATTCCAGTATCTGCACTTGTAAGTGTAATATTGATTTTGGACTGGTGAAATAATACGCTACTTTGTTGGAAAGTAGGGGCCTAATTTAAATCTACTCACAGAATTATTTATATAGACCCAGTTTTTGCTTTAACTGTGCCACCTGTGAGACGTATAGGCTGCTGTATCTTAAGAAATATTGTAAATAGATCTTACTAACAATGTATGTCATCACAGTTTAGACCCAGTAATTTTAACCTCCAAAATATGTCTTAATTTCATCGCAGGCCCTATGTCTTTATGATGCAGTTTGTCTCTCTGCCATGCAAACCTGAATACACTTCTTTGTTCCATCACCTGTGCACCAGAAGTTTAGATCCTTATACTTAAGGCTCTCCGAAGTTGTATCTCTTGTCTTATCCTTTAGCATTTGCCAACTTCCTCATTCTCTCCTCCCTTCCTTTCCAATTCTCCCTCCCTTCCACCTCTTTGTGTGTATATATTGAGAGAAATAAATATGTGTATGTGAACACACACTTGTATATAATGAAATATCTGCCTACCCATTTAAAAGTCATTTTACATTTACATGCTTTTGTTCATACACCCATCCCTCCTTAAGACTATCAAGCAGTGCCTGGTTTAGAAATCTTTCATCTTCCCAGTTTAGAGTGATGGTCTATATTTTTTCACTGAAATTATTTCTTTTGAATAGTTTATTTCTCCTGCAGACCTCAGAGAGTTGGCCTAGTCTAACTCATAGTCATATCCTTGGCATCTGCCATTACACCTATGCAAAGGTGCTAAATAAGTGTTTGTTAATATAATCTGAGTATCACAGGGTGGCTGTTAAGGAACTTCAGTTTATTCAATGATAGTTTTCAAAATACAGATACAATAATAATTTCTAGTCAGTTATACATATGAGTGAGGAGAAATCTGACCTCCTTTTCTGTTTTGTCCAAGAGTAAAATCATATACTCATCAATCATAAGCTAACAAGGATTAGCAGCTTGAATCAATTTCCTATGAACTCTGTAGTCTTTGAGAGTTCTAGAAGGGTCAGCAAAGTAGAAAAACAGGGAATCCTACAGGATTCTGGAAGAGCATAGGCCCAAGTCATGGGCCAGATATGTGATTACTACATTGCACAGGAGGGAACTGGAGGTCATTTCTTATTCCATTCCTGTCTCTGCACAAGTTTGACATAGATCAGTTTACCGTATACAGAGAGTTTCTCCATATGCCCTTCCTCACTTGCACCTCACTTCCATATATTCATACTTGCATGAGCTTTGCTCTTCCAGGTTAAAAATTTTATTTATCATATCTTCCTTTCAAGGGACTTGAGAACATATTTTCTTCTAAAGCATGGTGAAATATAGAATGTGGAACCCATAAAAGGTGCTATTTCTACTCTCCAGAAGTTAATCTCCTGAAAAAGAAGCTAGAGAAAAACAGTATATGAATATGTGGTGATATTACTTGTGTGTCTCTGCTTTGTTTGAAAATTGAAGGTTTTTTATTTATTAGGGCTCATATCCTTAAAAATGTGAAGCTTTAAGAATGTTTTATAGTTCTGAGCTACAAAAGTACTCATTTTAATTCAGTTCTCTGAAGCTTGTATCTGTCACTTCAGTCACGTAGTACAGGTAAAGAATGGCCAAACTAAAATCAATTATGTAATTCCTGTTTTTGCCATCGCCTGAGTTGTACTTTCTGCATATTGCTTGTCTGAGCTTGAATATGTGTCACTTGTAAATGATGTTTTTAGATTAAAGTGTGTGCTGGCTTGGATTTACTTCAATGTAAAAATTGCAGACTGAAAATAGCTTAATGTAAACCCAAAATAGTATGCAAATCTTCATAATCAGAGTCTAATGTCCTAAACATTTACAGTGTTATGTGATAGTAGAAATTGTGGCTTTTAGTTGTCAAGATCTCACAACAAACCACTAACCTACTGAAAACTGCTTTTTATTGTTGCTATATAAAGAGACTCAATAGGATAGTAGAGTCACTGTAAATGCTGTTCAGAGGATAGGTTATGATTAAAGGATAATAAAATATTTGTCAAGTTTTTTATACTTAAATTCTGGCAAAAATAGTATATACTTAATTATGATCAAATAGTTCTAGAAATTAAAGAATCTCTTCAGTTTTCAGAGTACTGTTTGATTACAGAATCTCTATAAATGGACTTCTATCCAGATCTTAATTCTTTAAGCAATTCTACTTTAGTCCCTATTCTTTTCATTCTCTCATGACTAGTCTACATTAGGAGAAAATATTTTTATACTTGATTTATGTGTTTATATATATAGTTTTTTGTGACATGTACCTGGGCTGATTTTACCCTCCCATTTGCTTTTTTATACTCATTAGTATGTCTAACGTTGTTACTCTTTCCTAAAACTTTATTTTCTTCATCTGAAAACTATTCATAGGAAGTCAAAGTAAAGGAAACTATCTAATGAAATGAGGAATAGTCATGATTCTAAATGGCCCCTCGTACAATGATTTGTACATTGTAAGCTTCATTTAGATATATACTCATTGAGAGAAGGAAGTTTCAAACCAACAAATTAAATGAGACTGGCTTTACCCCACAAAAGACAGATACATTCAGTTCTGCAGTTATAATGGTGAAAACTCCAATTTTTCCTACTAAATTATTAACATTGCAGTGAAGGTAGCCACATGTGTATTTTATAAAATGTATATTTGGATGCTATTCATGGATCCAGTGCACATGATCCAAAAGTTTTTAGTGTTCAGAAAACTTATAATATTCTGTAAATATGTAAAAACATTATTTTGGTTTAAAAAATGGCATGAGGGCTGGGGATTTAGCTCAGTGGTTTTGCTGCCTGCTGCGCAAGCGCAAGGACCCAAATTTGATCCCCGGTACCCCCCAAAAAATAAAAAATAAAAAATGGCATGATACTTTCTGGCTAAAATAATTAATCACCAGGTTTTGTTGACACTAGGAAATGGTATGCAAATATTTATGATACTGTTTGTTATGTGCCTGTTTGGATCTTTGCATAATACTCAGTTTTCTTAAAAATCACCTAGTTGAGTTAAAATGGTTACAATGAATAATTGATAATTTGAAATAGGAAAAAAGGTCCAAAGACAAAGGAGTGAAGGGAGGGGAAGGGGAAAGGAAAAGAGGGAAAGAAAAAACTATGAGAAAAGAAAAAAAAAATGGAAATGAAATCTATGTAAATAGGGAAGGGCAGAGGGGGTGAAGGGCGCACAGGTAATGGGGAAAAAAATAAGAACCAAGATATATCATGTACAAGTACAAACACCCAATGATAAATGTAAACAAATTGTATACCTAAAATGTACCAATAAAAGAACAACAACAAAAAAATCATCCAGTTGAGGATGAATGGATAAAGAATATGTGGGCTTTGTATACAATAGAGTACTACTCTGCCATAAAGAAGGATAAACTTGAGATATTTTTAGGTAAATGAATGCACTTTGAGAACATAATTTTAAGTGAAATAAATTGGACACACATGTTTAAATATCACATTGTTTCTCTTGTGTGAGAAACCCAAAATGTGAATAAGGAGCAAAATGGAGGACAGGTATTGGGAAGTAGGAAGAAAATGTCCAAATGGGAATGGGGCAGGGAGAAAGAGATTAAAAAAAATAAAAGAATGAAAAAAAAGAATGGAAAGAAAGCAATAAAAACAAAGTTTTGTAAATAGAGTAAGAAGGATTGAAGGGAAGGGAGGGAAATGGGGAAAAAAGAATTAAGATATATTATGTACAGGTACAGATTCCCTATGATGAATATGATTATTATGTATCATACAAAGATGTATCAATAAAAATTAATTTTAAAAAAAAATCACCCAGTTGCTACCATATTCCTAGGATCTGGACAAAATGGACGATACATTAAATACAGGTAGCAAACCTACTTGGGATGTGTAGATCTTCCAAAAATTAAAAAAGAAAAGCTGTTAATAATGATAGGGCATTTCATTGAAATTAAGCATGGGCTAGAAGTATAGCTGAGTGGTAGAACACTTGTCTGGCATACACAAAACCCTGGGATTGATCCCCAGTATCAGAAAAAAAGGGGCAGGGGTGAGAGAAAATTAGATAGTGCATTTCTTCTGCAGACAGAACAGTACCTACTAGACACCTTTATATATATGGGTCATCTCAAAGACTCAAGAAATGTTCCTGCCCAGATGATCTGTAAGCATAGGAAATATACTTCTCTATATGTACCAATCCAAGATACTCTTGGTGAAGAACATATAATTTTATAATTTCTGGAAAAGTTACATTTATTACTTACTTCAGAAAAGGAAAACTCAGACTACATTTTTTTTTTTTTTTTTGGTACTGGGGATTGAACTCGGGACCTTGCGCTTGCAAGGCAGGTGGCAGAACCACTGAGCTAAATCCCAGGCCCCAGACTAATCTTTTTTTGTCAGCATGACTGAGTAGTAAATTTTGGCTTAGGTCTTTAATCACATTAGAACCTTTTTATAAGCATGACTGAGTACTAAATATTGCCTGGAATTTTTAATCTAATTATATCTTTCATGCCATTACATAAAAGGAACGTGGCTAAAAACACTTTAAAAGATACATCACTGCAGAATACAGGAAGCTCACATGCGTTCTTTTTCCCCATTCCCTTCTCTTCCCTTCAATTCTTCTTACCCTCTCCATTTATAAAACTTTGTTTCTATTGTTTCCTTCCATTCTTCTTTTTTTCAATCTCTATTTCCTTCCTTTCCTCCCCCGCCCCATTCCCATTCGAACATTTTCTTCCTACTTCCCAATACCTATCCTCCATTTTGCTCCTTATTCACATTTTGGGTTTCTCACGCAAGAGAAACAATGCGATATTTAAACATGTGTCCAATTTATTTCACTTAAAATTATGTTCTCAAAGTGCATTCATTTACCTAAAAATATCTCCAATTTATCCTTCTTTATGGCAGAGTAATACCTTATTGTATAGAAACCCCACATTTTCTCTATCCATTCATCTGTTGATGGGCATATGGGCTGTTTCTAAGATTTTGCTATTAGAAATAGCAAATAGATTTTGCTGCTAGAAATATTAGTGCATATATTGCTGTGCTATAATGCTTTTAACTCTTTTGGGAAGATACCTACAAGAATAGCTGGGTCAAATGGAACCTCTAGTCTTAATTTTTTGAGGAATCTCCATACTAATTTCCATAGTAGTTTTACCAATTTGGACTCCCACCAACAGTGGAAAAGGGTTCCTTTTTTCCACACAGCCTTGCCAGCTTTTGTTATTAGTTGATTTCTTGATGATAGTTATTCTTTCTGGAGTGAGATGGAATCTCGTGTTGTTTTAATTTGCATTTCTCAAATAACTAGGGATGTTGAACATGTTTTCATATATTTATTTGTTGTTTGTACTTCATCTAAGAAGAGTCTGTTCATTTCAGATCCCCATTTTTGGAGTGGGTCTTCAAATTGGGGGGGGTCTGATTTTTTTGAGCTCTTTATATATTCTTGATATTAGCCCTTTGAGGAATAGCTGGTAAAATTTTTTTCCCATTCTGTGGGTTATTTCTTCACTCTGTTGGTGGTTTCCTTTGCTTTTCAAAAGCTTTTTAATATGATGTGATCCCAGTTGTTGATCTTTGTAACATTTCCTCTGTGATCTGGATTTTGTTCATATCAGGGTTTTGTTTATAAAGTCTTTGCCTACACCTGTGTCTTCAAGGGTTTTACCTATTCTATCTTGCAGCAGATTAAGTTTTTCTTTTAATATTTAGATCTTTGATCCATTTCATTTTTGTTTAGTGCATGGTAAGAGATATGGGTCTAGGTTTAATCTTTGACATGTGGAAAGCCAGTTTTTCCAGCACCATTTATTAAAGAGGCCATAAACACTAATACAATTGTAATGGGGGACCTCAACACTCCACTGTCACAATAGACAGATCAGCTAGGCAAAAAAATCAACAAAGAAATATCAGAGCTGAACCAAACTTTTGAACAAATGGACTTATATATCTACAGATTGTTCCACCCAGCAATGGAATATACATTCTCAGCAGCACATGGGACTCTCTCCCAAACAGACCACACACTAGCTCATAGAACATGCTTAAGTAAATACAAAGGAATTGAAATTACCCCATGCATAGTATCAGATCATAGTGCAATGAAATTGGAAATCAGTGGCAAAAGAAACCATAAAAACTATATAAATGCATGGAAATTAGACAGTATGCTCTTGAACATCCAAATTTTAAAAAATGAAAAGGCCTGAGGATGTAGCTCAGTGTCAAGGTCCAGGGTTTAATCTCCCAGTTTCACACACAAAATAAAACAGATTATCAAAGTTATGTAAATTGTATTTATTTGTCTTAGAGAACAAAACCAGAGATTGAAAAAGTTGCTACAAGTGTCAGTAAACTAAAGAAAAAGAAGACCAAAAAAACATAGACTAGGTTAAAAAAAAATGTACATATAAAACAATAGAAGAACAATTATAAAGCATCACCAAAAAAATGGAAATTCAGATTAAATTTATGTATGATCTTACACCAGCTTTGCAGAAATAGTTATGAAATAGTAAATTCATTTATTGCCTAATGTGGAGTATGGAATTGTTATAACAAGGACTGACATCCAAGTGACTGAAAGGTCTCCACTCAGTTTATATTGCCTCTTTAACTTTGGCCTTGTTGGTTTTACTGTCTTGAAAGTTGCAATTCTGCATTTGTAATTTGGTTAAGTCTCCTTGGATAAGTCTCAGAAAACAGGAAGTCTGTAACAGTAAAACAGAAGCGCTTTGATGCTCCTTAAAAATAACAGTTCTTCCTAAGTAACTCTTTAACTTGTGTATAATGTTATTAAGTTTAAACTGGTATTACATGAAACAGTTGTTTTCAGTCTTCTATAATACTTTCACATCACATTAATAGTAAACTAGAGGATTTGAAAAATTACTTATTTTACAATGACACTTCTCTTTGGAAGAATACCATCATTAGAAAAAAGTAATGGTAAATTCAATTCTAAAACTCTTTCCTCTATTATGGTATTACTTGATATTCATGTTCACTGTACACAAACCTGGTCAAAGTACCAGTCTGCTATATTATGCCTGTTTATCCAGGTAAACATTGTCTCAGGAACAGTATACAACTTCTTTTCTATTCAGTCCATGGCCAGTCATCTATCCATTTAACCATTTCATTTATTTATTAATTTATTTTTCTTTTAACAACCTCTGTCAAACACCTTCTAGCACAAGGAAATCCCTGTCCTCAGATATGCAGACTACTGAAAAAGAAGCCCTCACCTGTCTTAGTTACCTGCTGCTATACATGCTCTGTCTCCCAGTTCTAGATATTACCTGTGGACTACTTTTTCCAGTGCCAATTAAAAGCTCCTGAATAATTCTGATCATGCAGTCTCTCCTAACTAAATGCTTATGCCACATGAAAGATTGATTCTATGTGGTTTTTGCTGACTCTTCCCACATCCTTCGAGGCAGGCAGTGGAACCACTGAGCTAAATTCCCAGCCCTCAACAGAATTTCTTTACTCAACCCTCTCATCAAACAGGCTCACAGGAAGTGATTCATTTTTATTAACAGGCAATTTTCTGGCATGAATGTCTTGGAATTTTGTCTGCATTTTCACCCTTTCTCTTGTTCATCCTTTTTTTTTTTTTAAAGAAAAGGTCTCTCCCTTGCCGAACTAATCATCCCACGTGAGTTCTTTCTCCCATGTCCCATTTCCTTCAGCACATCAGTTTCCATTTGCAACTCCAGACTTCACTCAACAAACATATTATCCACTGCTTGGAGCCATGTATAAACATTCCACTATACCAGAAAGACTGATAAGTCTGTATTTTTACCTTTCCTTTTCAAAACTTCTTGAAAGAATAACATATAACCATTTTCTCAATTTCTTACCAACTAGTCCTTTACCCTTCTCTGATTTGGTCTCTGATCTGTTGGTGCAATGAAAAACAGTTCTCTTGAAGATCATCTCTGTGTGGGCTTTATATAACACTTATATAACTTATTCACTCAGAAAATATTTTGTGCTTATTATGCACTAGGAACTGCTAAATACTAGAGGTTCATCTGAAAAAGACAAGATCCTTATTGCCGGAGAGCTTGTAATTTAGGTAAGGGAAACAAGAAGTAGAGAACTAGTAGATAGTGGAAGAGTTGCAATATGAAAGTAATACAAGCAATATGAAAGTAAAACAAACAGTATATCACTCAGCCTTTGATTGATCATAAAGACTTACAGGGTAAGAGGTGAGGCTTCTCAGAGAAAAAGGGAAGATACTCATTTACAGAAGAAGGGAAATCATATTTCTAGTAGAGCAAGTATCTCCCAAGAAGTGATCTAGAAGTTTATATTCTTTGGTTATCTGCAAACTAAGTAATTTTTTGTGCAGAATTTGTTTGGGGAAGAGAATGGTGATGAGGCTTTTACCTGAATCTAGTTTTTAAATTCGTATTTAATTTTTGTGTATATATAAGTCTGAGGGGAGTGGAGAGATCTAGACTTTTTGCCAGTTGCTCACAAAGGAGTGTATGACTTCAAAATATGTAGATGTAGGTGGGGTCTAGGTTATAAAAGGCTGAGGAGTTTCTGAGCTACCTCGAAGGAGGAGTTCAAGAAATAAAGTATCCTGCTCAGGCTTTGATTCTGGAAAGGCCACTCTCTGAATTTACCAAAAGAGAGGATCATGTCTGCAGAGGGAATTGAGGCATGCAGTGGTCCCGACAGGAGACAAAACACTTGGTTTTTTGTTTGTTTGTTTGGTTTTGGTACCGGGGATCAAACTCGGAACCTTGCGCTTGTGAGGCAGGTGCCAGAACCACTGAGCTAAATCCCTGGCCCCAATATTTTGTCACAGGGACAGTGGAGACAAAGAAGAGGGAGCGGGTCGGAAGTATTGAGAAGGCAGTGTTTAGATATTAGTAACTGTTGGCCAGGCCCTGCCCACTTGTAGTCACATACTGCAGGAGCTTGTGCAGTCCCCCAACCCTGCACTTAGTGTCTCATCCTAATGGGCTGGAGTATCCTGTCTCAAACAAGAGATTGTACATTTGTCTTATCATCTGTATTTTAAATGCTCTGTGTCTGTCTTTGTGTTTTCAGTCACAACGTGTAACAGAATTTCACATAACATTCTAAAAACTGCCTATTAATGATGATGCTGTTATAGCACTGTTCTAAGAGCTTTGCGTATGTTCATTCATTTAATTCTGACAACAAACCTATGAGGTGTGCACTGTTATTATATCATATCCCATTTTTGGTTTAGAAAGAAATGAGTCACTGGAAGGTTGGAATTTTTTCCCTGAGATTCAAACCTAGTCACCCTGACTCCAGAGTATATGCCCTTAATCAGTATGCCAGACCATCTCAGAATTAGAATCTATTAAATACAATGATTGGTAAATTTATTTATTTATTTTTATTTTTTTTGTTGTTGTTGTTGTTTTTCAGTGCCTGGGATTGAACTCAGAAACTTGCAAGGTGGCATGGGTGCCATTGAGCTAAATCCCTGGCCCTTGGTGATTAGTAAATTTAAAGCAATAAAATATTCTAGCTCCATAAGATTAAACGTAATTTATTTGTATAGAACAGCTCATAAGTTTGTTTTCTAATGTTTTTGTTTTAATCTCCCTAGAACCAGTACGAAGATACAAAACTTACCACAGTGATATCTTTAGTACATCCAGTGAAAGTCCATCTATTATGTCCTTGGAATCAGATTTCAGACAAGGTAAGAGGCATCTGAAACAAGCAAAAACAAAAAGTTAAAGAAACTATGATTATATTCTTCAGAAATATTGAAATTTAAGTGAAGATTTAAGAGTTGTAAAATGTTGTCATGTACTTATTTTGATAGTATTACAGGAATTTAATAGCAGTTTCAAACAATGATGTCATTTTCATCATAAAGACAGGAGATCATGGTTTTTAAAAATAGCATAACTTACTTCAGGATTTAATAACATCATTAGTTTGGTTATATTAATATGATTTGTACAGTTATACAAATGCTTGAGTTTTAGATAAGATTGTTTTCATAGTTTTATCACCTGTGCCATTATTAGTGAGAAGGAGTGATGCTTCAAAGAGGTTCGAATCCGGCAGCGGTCTCCCAGGACTGGATGAAACTTCAGGTCAAGGCCAGCCACAGAGACCAAGGTATGTTGGGCGAAATGGCAGAGCAATAGACTGCTAGTGACAGGTGGTTTTTAAATTTTGTTTTGCATTTTTCTTAAAATCAGGTTGGACTTCTTTTTCTTTTTTGCTGTTGGGGATCAAACTTGGGACCTTGCTTGCGCTTGCGAGGCAGGTGGTGGAACTAAATCCCTGGCCCAGTAATACTTTTTTTAAGGTTAGAATAGGCTCTACCAGCAGGCTTTCAGTGAGAATTTATTTATTGAGAGAATAATGAGTAGTAGCAGTAATAATGAGTACATAGTAGTTACTACTATGTGACTTGTTACACAAAAAGTAAATTATTTGCTATCTGGCTCAAAAGAGTTATCCAGTATTGTTTAAAAGCCTGATTTGGGATGTTTTGAGTTCATTTTCTTAATGAAATACTTGGCAAACTTCTTGTGTTAGTATTGTTTATGTTAGGCTTAAGATGGTGGTGTTAACAGCTGTGTATTTTCTTTATTGAAACTGAAAGATGTCAGGTCAATAATGAGTATGTTGATAACATATCATTGTCATGTTTATAGGTCCCTTATGGGAACAAAAGAGGCTGTTAATGATAAGTATTAATTTCAAATTGTAATATGACATTAGAAGTCTGAAGAGTGCTTTAGAATTTATTCCCAAAGTGTGAAAATCTTTTTGAACTTGATCTTTCAGTTTGTTTAATTCAAGGGCTACTAGATACAAGAGAATCATTTAAAAATTAACAAAAATTTGTCCCTTAGCTAATTAATTTGCCAGATACTGTTTCACACCTGTAAACTATTAATAGACCAGGTAACTCTAACGGCTAAAACGTCTTATCCATGGCTTAGAGTTCAAGTAATTAAATCATTTTTTCTTAATTATGTTCCTTAATGTTTCAGTTTTTATTGACTTTATTTTGTTTTTTATGCCTTTTATCAATAGCATATAATATTTTATTTTCTTTGGGGAAAGCTCCAGTAAGTATTCATTTACCTAAAGCTATGTTTGCATAAAAGTCTTTTATATTATTGTTTCCTTGTAATGACCCCATCTTGATAATTTGTACAAAGATGCAAAAAGCAATGATAAATGTATATTTGATTATATAGGTTTTACTAATGAAGCAGAAGCATTTGAGGGTGAAGAGCAGTAAGAAGCCAATATTGAGTTGCACCCAGCTCAGGGCTGCTTGGAGAGGAAACTTCTTTAGAATTCACTCCTCTCTATATCTGACTTGCAGAAGGCCTTAAACAGTTAATATGATGCCCTTTTAGCTTGACTGAAAAAAGTAGAGGCATCAACTGGAAGAATTAAGATTGTGTATTAACAATTTGTTTGTAGTTTGTTATTTCAGGACATATTCTTTCTAAACAAAAATCATCTTGTGAGGTTTATCTCAGTTTTCTTAATAAATAATCTCAAAAGTGTCAAGATTATGGGATAACTTTAATTTTGACTGTTTTCAGATTCTATTCAAGGAAACATTAACATTGAGGCCATCTTAGCTTGTTAGAGCTGTGTTTTAAAGATAAATTATTATTGTTTCTTAATTTATGGAAAGAAAAACCCATGTGGTATACATAGCATCTGAGTTAGATACAGGTATAGGTGGAAAAAAATATTTCCAGGACAGGTGGATTGTTTGATGTATGTCTTGTGTCACAAACATTGCTAAACTCTCTTTTAACCAGTCCCATCCTTTTGCTGCCCCGAGAAGGACACATAACCTCCAATACCATAAAATCCTTATGCAAGTGCAAAGTTTTGTGAATGTGTACAGAGGTTTCTGATAGTGTCCTCAACATGTAGTGCACAGTAAGAACCTTCTGCTTCATTCTTCAGGGCACATATTGTGAGAGCTGTAAACAATGCTGTATTTATATGTGTTGCAAGCTTCCTTATTAAGAAAAATTCCATTCCCTTTAGCTGGAATGAGATGACGAAACAGATCCAAGCAGAGCTATTGATTCTATCACACAGATGAGGGGGAGGGACAGGAAATGATGAGTCAGATGTAGCAAAATAAGTAATTTTGGATTCTCAGTGATCAAAAGTGTCTTTCAGTGACCAAAAAGGATACCCAAAGCTGTTTCCAGAGAGCGTGCCTCAACCTTTTCATGTGTCAGCTTTTGAAGTACAGCTTAAACATGGTACAGCTTCCAGTGCTTCTGTGGCTCTGCTTGTTGAGATGACCTTCTTTCTGACTCCAAACAACCTATTTTTTGATCCTTCAGTGATACAGATTTTCTGAATCTTCGGCTTGTTTTTGTTGTTTCCCCTCTCAGAATTTTAGTCTTTGTAGAAACTTCTACCAGTTACTGTTTTGAAAGAAATAAAATGATAATCACTTTTGTTACCTGTGAGTAGCTCTGATATAAAATAATTTGAACAAGGAGGCTAATATAATTGATGAAAATTCTTCATTTAGCTGGACATGGTGTTAATAATTCCAGCATGGAGGGAAGCTGAGGCAGGAGGATCCCAAGTGATGGTGAGCCAGAAGATTATATTCAGTCACTCACTCAACACGTAATTACTGAGCACTATCACTTAGTAGATACTTTTAGGTATTGGAAATAGAGTTAACAACACAGAAAAACTCTCAGGAGACTTGCTAGAGATGAGAGAGCCAGTAAACAATTAAAAAACAAGTAATGAATGCACTGTTATGTAGCATAGTGCTTTGAAGAAAAGTGAAGTAGGTTAATGGGACAGAGAGTGTACAGATATGTGTGATTCTATTTTGCATAGCTACTATGATCAGGTTTGATAATTTGCTAGGTTGGCATAGAGGCTTTGATGGAGATTTCATAGGCATGCCACGTCCCTCAGGTATTGCAAGGGATTTAGGAGCAGTTTGTATGCAATACACACACACACACGTACACTCACAAGCACACATCTTATTATGCAAAGATTCTTCTAAAATGAAAACAGAATTTGCTTAAATTCTTGATGCCTTTACTCAACACAGAGTTTTCTTCAGTAGCCTTAAAATAGTTGTGCTGTCCCCAGCCTTGACTTTTCCTCTTTTTAAGTAGCAGACGATATGAAACACCCCTGGAAGGCAACACAGTCAACCAGGAGATCATGCTGAAACGGCAGGAAGAAGAGATGATGCAGCTGCAAGCCAGGATGGCTCTTCGACAGTCTCGGCTCAGCCTGTGTCCTGGAGACACAGTCAAAGCTTCCATGCTGGACATCACCAGGGATTCGCTAAGAGAAATGGCCCTAGAGACAGCCATGACCCAGAGGAAACTGAGGGTAAGTGCATTCTCAGGTTGAGGCATCCAAACCTGCTTTCAGTTACCTGTTAGGCAAAGAACTTTTAAAAATTACTAGCAGTACCCAAAAGTTGCCTATAAGTGAAATTGAAATTCCATACTAGTTTTCATTTGGGATTAAATATCTTGTTAGTTGACATTAAGGTAGATAAATATTTAGCTGTTGTCGTTACCTTATTCTAAAATAAAATTAGATAGATTTAGAGTATCTTGACTCTCTGATTTTAAATTCTATGCCTAGCCAGGTATGGTGGCATGTGCCTATCACCCCAACTGCTAGCGAGGCTGAGGCAGAATTGATCACTTGAGCCCACAGGCCTGGGCAACACAGCAAAACCCGTAGCAAACGAAAATGTTTTTTAAGTTTTTGTGATCCTCAGAAGCCACTGGCTTTATTCAGTATTATGGGGGATCATTTTTTAATCCAATAAATTGAGAGATCAGAGATACAGAGAGTTGAGGGTTGGTTCAGAAGCTCAAGATAATTATCCAGTGCATCTTTTTTTCTGCTCTACCATTCTCAGAATTTTGGCAGTACTTTGCTTTCTAGCCAGAAGATAACTGCATTAGCTCCAAGCATCACATCCAAAAACAGGAAAGAACAATCTGCAAAGAATACCTTTTGGAAAGACCTTTTTTTCAGCACTGGGGATTGAACCCAGTGCCTTACACATTTTAGGCAAGTGCTGTACTCCTGAGCCAGATCCTTAGCCTGTGAGGGGATATTTAAAAATCTGTATATTCTCTTTGGGATATTTTTCTGTAAACATACATATGAACATACATATAAACATACATATAAACTTATGAACTTTAATATAATTTTATAAACATGAGCTCAAAATGATCATGTCTTTTCTGATATAAAAGCATACTAATATGTATTAGTAAAGATGATATAACTGATGATTTTTTTTCTTTTTAGTTTTTTTTTGTTATTCTTGTTGATTGCTTCAAAGAATTACCTTAAAAGCATATTCAAGTTGGTAGGATTAAAATTTCCTTTATAGAATTCTAAGGACAAAAACAGTATTGGGTGGTGAAAATTGTGTTGAGCTACAAATTTAAAGACTTGAATTTTATTCCTTGTGATGCTGTTATATGACTTTATGTAAAATTTTAAATTGCTTTGTGCCTCATTGTCCTAATTTTTTACTTTTAGGGATTTGTTTTTATTTGTTCTTTTGCAGTGCTGAAGATTGAACCCAGGGCCTCATACATGCTAGGCAAGCACTGTACACCTAGCTACATCCCAGCCCCAGTAGTAACTTTGTAAATGTGGAATTGGATTATAATTCATAAGACACTGATCAATTTTAAAGTTTTTAGATTCTAATAAAATATAAATGCATTTTAAGCTAAAAGGAAAGAATTCAGTAAGGCTTTACCAATTTATCATTATAACCAATACCTGTATCAAAATTGGGGAATAAACTAAGCAGGATACCACAGAAAATATTGTGAGCTTCCAAAATATTATGGGCATCTCCAATATGATAATTCAGTAAAGAACATGAAGAGCATATACATAAACAGACCTGTTTCCTAAACCATGGTTTCAGAGAGCTGGTCTAGAGCTTTGGTCTATTAGCAAGTCAAATTATAGATTGTGCCATTACCGTATCACTTTATAGCACTATCATCTATTATCTCAGTCAATTTCTGGCTATTTTGAGGCACATACATCTTTACCAAAGACATGCTATGTCAGTGATTAAATCATGTGAACTACTAGTCATTTAAGTACTACACAAAGTAGCTGGGGATTTAGCTCAGTGATTTCACCGCCTGCTGCGCAAGCACAAGGACCCGAGTTCGATCCCTGGTACCAAAAAAAAAAAAAAAAGAGCAGAATGATATATATTTGAGGCTGAAAGGGTATACTAATATGTGGAAAAACAATTTCACAATTGGATTAATATTCTTTTTCAAAATATACATTAAATTGTTTTCCTGTTCTCCTTTCCTTGCAGACACATTTAACTTGTTAATACTCTACTGCCTTTGTTGATCTTTATTAGATTCACAGACCATTTTTATTTACTCTATTTCTGTCCTTGTTTAAAATGTGTCCTGTCAGTTCATTGACTATTAACAAACCGTTGATGTTAACTTTTTACTTAAATGTTCCACACTCAGTTAATTGAATAGAATTCCCACACCAAGCAACCAAATGAGCTGTACAACCAAATGCAAAGAAGAAGCCAACAAAAACAAAACTCCAGTGACCTCCATTAGTTCAAACACACATGCAGGACCACACACACTACACCACCTGACTCAGCCTGAATATTTGCCTTGCCTCCCTCCTGCCTTTCTTTCTAACTGTTCTCATTCCTGCTACCCCAGAGTGTAACTTGTTTTAAGTTATCTCTTAAACCAGTTCTCCCCTCTTAACTAAAGTCCCTGAGTGTACAAGAGGATAGGGGAGAGGACTGAAGAGCAATAAATTCAGAGTACAGATTCTGCTCTCCCCATCCTTTGAGTGTTCCCAATTCCTGAGGTATTTTATTGATGAGAGATAGAGACAATGTGATGTCTATATTGTCCCTAATTCTCACTGTGTAAAACAATGTAAAACAAAAGTGTGAAAAGCATTCCAGAGTCATGGGTACAGATGGATATGTGTATTTTGTACTCACCAAGTAGGTTCCTTTTACTGTAATTCATTTTAGATTGAATATCACTCTAAAACAATGCAGTTCTCTTCACTCACTTCACACATTACCAATATAAAAACAAAACTGTATATGAATGAACTTAATAACTAATTTTTTTATTACTTTATGTGTTGCTTTGTGTGTGTGTGTGTGATGCTGGAGATTGACGCGAGGGCCTCATGATGTTAGGGACGCACTCTACCACTGACCTACACCTTGAGCCCAAGATTACTTATTTTTTTAAGCTACCTGAGGGCCAAATATTGAAAACCAGTAAAATAATAAAACAGTATAAAGCTGGGCATTATATTTGACCTCACTGGTAGAAAACAAATATTTAGGAAGAGCTTCTGTGTGTAGGGTATGTTCCATTCTTGGTTTTGGCACATTTCCCTAAACTGCTCTGTTGAAAATTTCTGCATTTGTTTTAGATCACCTAGTTCTAATGTGGTAGCTTTAAATGTTATGCATTATTATAGCATTATTTTTCTTGCAAGGAAAGAGAAGAAATGGTAAAAATATTAATTCTTCTTATGTAATTTGCAGAATTTCTTTGGCCCTGAGTTTGTGAAAATGACAGTTGAACCATTTGTATCTTTGGATTTGCCACGGTCTATCCTTGTAAGTAATAAAACCAATTTGTATACCTGGTGCAAAAGTATTATCCCAGTACTTTTGTTTTAAAAAACCCATTTAAATACTTATAAAGCTTTATTTAATAAATGTCATTTCTTTTTTTCAATTGTAGACCAAGAAAGGGAAGAATGAGGATAATCGGAGAAAAGTAAACATAATACTTTTGAGCGGACAGAGATTGGAACTGACCTGTAATACCAAAACCATATGTAAAGATGTGTTTGATATGGTTGTGGCCCACATTGGCTTAGTGGAGCATCATTTGTTTGCTTTAGCAACTCTCAAAGGTACCATGCATTTTAAAATCAGAGAACAGAATGGAAACTTAGCAGCAAACTGACTTCCTTTAATTATTATCTTGCTCAACTTCATTTTGGGAAACATTAACTTAATGAACAAGTCAGTGTTGAAAAGTGGAAGTCAGTTAGGAACTTCTCCCACCTTCATTTTTTAATAGCCATGTTTGTTAGGTACCTTCTGTATCTACTATGAAGATTTTTCTTTGGCTAACACTGTAAGAATAGATTGGGTTTTGCTGCTTTATCTTGGGGTATTTGTTTTCCTAGGCCAGTCTCAAATTCTTAGGCTCATATGATCCTCCTGCCTCAGCCTCCTGAGTAACTGAGACTGTACCATTGGACCCAGCTAAAAATACAATAGATTTTAATTGTCACATTCTAGGGACCATTATCAATATGTTAACTGCAAATATATAAGCATATGGTGTATATTTATATATCACAGGGCTCTATCTCTGAGTTTTCACAACTTATAGTCTACTGTCCTAAAACTATGTAGTCTTTCTTAAGTGTCGTTAGTTGATGACTGAAAATTAGTCATTTCTCTTATCTTCTAAACATTACATCCACTGAACTCCATGACATACACAACCATAGTGGTCTCAGAGCACAGCATTAATAAAAGCTCCTCTTTATCAATTATAGTTGTCATAGCAATAAGAAGCTCTTCGGAATTGATTTTTATTCTTTGATAAATCATTATGCTTATGAATTACTCTTTAGTATTTCAGATTTCTTATAGTTTAACTTAGACAACAAGGTACCATAAATGACAAAGAGTCAGTGATCTTGAAACTCTACAATATTTTAATGACTTTTTTAAAGGAAGTAAGTATTTCCAGGCTGGGGATTTAGCTCAGTGGTTCCAGTGCCTGCCGTGCAAGCGCAAGGTCCTGAGTTCGACCTCCGGTACCAAAAGAAAATAAGTATTTCCTTAAACATATTTTACTGGGCTGGGGATTTAGCTCAGTGGTTTCGCCGCCTGCCTTGCAAGTGCAAGGGCCCGAGTTCGATCCCCAGTACCAAAAAATAAAAACCAAGAAAAACCAATAACATATTTTGTTGAATATTATGCCTTAAAAATGAATAATTTGTTTTGTAGAGTCATTGAATAAATATGCAATTAATACTTAATGATATTCTATTATTTAACAATTCTCATTTTTAGACTAATCAGACATGAAGATAGTCAGAATTTCTATTTATAATATACCAAATTGCTTAAACATTTAGTACAAAATCAGATTTTATTGAATAATCCTTTTATGTATTTGTAGAGAATAAAAAATAGTTAAGTAGTAACATTTAAAAATAAAAAGTATTATCTTTAGTTAGGGCCAGGGATTTAGCTCAGTGGTTCCGCTGCCTGCCTTGCAAGCATAAGTACCCAAGTTCGATCCCCGGTACCAAAAAAAAAACAAAAAAACAGTATCTTTCATTTCTCCTAAGTTTCAGCTAGTGGTTCACTTTTTTTTTTTGTGCCAGGGATTGAACTCGGGACCTTGCACTTGCAAGGCAGGCGCCGGAACCACTGAGCTAAATCCCCGGGCCTAGCTAGTGGTTCAGTAATAACAAGTAATAGCTCACATTTATTTTAGTACCATGTACAACTTGATTTACCCAGTATTTTATATCCAGTATGTCATCTGATCCTTACAACAACCATAAAAAGCAGGAACTGGTGTTACCCTAATCTTATAGTCAGGAAAATTGATGTCCCGAGAGGTAGAATAGTTTATTCAGTGGTGTACAGGTAGTAAATGATGTGGCCAGGAATCGAGTCCAGACCTGTCTGTCTTTAGAGCCTGCACTTTAAAAGATGGAGCCATATTGTCTTCACCCATACCCAGTGATGTACAGCTCCTTGTCATACTTCATAGCAGTCATATTCTTGTGTGATAATGTTTTGTACAATGAAGAAATCAAAGGGACACTTTTATCTGATAGTTCTTCTCCCTCTGTTTTAGATAATGAGTATTTTTTTGTTGATCCTGATTTAAAATTAACCAAAGTGGCCCCAGAAGGATGGAAAGAAGAACCAAAGAAAAAGAGCAAAGCTGCTGTTAATTTTACCTTGTTTTTTCGAATTAAATTTTTCATGGAGGATATTAGTCTAATACAGTGAGTACACCAGAGTTTCTCATTTACTCTTTTTGGGCCCCTTCTCTTTTGACCCTAAGACTTACTGGTGGTGAATTACTCTTGACTTACGTGTAGTGAACTACTTGATAGTGATCAAGGATAATTTCAGCTTTATATTAAAAGAAGTACAGTAGGCCCTCCCGTATCTATGGCTTTGTTTCCATAGTTCAGTTACCTGTGGTCAGCCACTGTGTTAGTTACTTTTCTCTCATTGCTGAGTCAAAACACCCGACACCCAAAGTTAGGGGGAAGGGGTTTATTTGGCTTACAGTTCATAGAGGTTTCAGTCCATAATCGTCTGGCTCCAAGGCAGGGTGAATGACAAACACTCATAGCAAAGGAGAAACAGAATGGTGTGCACAAGGTAGCAAAGGCAACAAGAACCCTTCATTACCTCTTCTGCCTCTTTTATCCCATCTAGATTACTGGGATTAGGGTGGTGCTAAACCACTCACTCACATGTAGTGGTTTAATAATCACATGCCCTTAATCCCAGCATCACACATTCCAGATTCAGCTACCTCTGACTGAATGAGGCTTTGGGGGGACATCCAGACCCAAACCATAACAGCTATGGTCAGAAAATGTTACATAGAAAATTGCAGAAGTAAACAATTCATGCATTTTAAATTGCACTGGGTTCTTCTGCATACCATGTTGTACCATTCTACTCCTCCCTGCCAGTGTATCTGTGCTGAATACACAGTCTGCCTGTTAGTCACTCAGCAGCTGTCTTGCTTACCACATCAGCTAGCATGGGATTGCAGCATATGCCACACATATGCCACAGAGAGTCTGTAAAGTGCTTCGTTTAAGTGAAAAGGTAAAAACTCTTGACTTAATAAGAAAAGAAAAGAAAATAGACTAAGGTCACTAAGATCTGTGTTGTTACTGTTATAAATATCTTATTGTGGCTACTTTATAAATTGAACTTTATCAAAGGCATGAATGTGTAGATAAAGATACAGTGTGTATAGGGTCTGGTGCTACCTGAGTTTCAGGCATCTGCTGGGAGTCCTGAAACACATCCCTCTTAGATAAAGGAGAAGATCAGTATTTCCTTCACATAGCTTATTGAATTCTTGCACCTTTTAAAAACTCAACAGCAAACTTAGTAATAAACTACATTGGAAACTAAATTTGTGTGCCTATAATTAAATTCACCTCAAGATTCAAGACTAAAGGCCAGGGTGCTGGTGTGCTTGTTTGTTTTTTCAGACATACTCTGACCTGTCATCAGTATTACCTTCAGCTGCGGAAAGATATTTTGGAGGAGAGGATACACTGTGATGATGAAACTTCCTTATTGCTGGCATCCTTGGCACTCCAGGCTGAGTATGGAGATTATCAGCTAGAGGTTGGATTTATTTTTTTCCCTCAAGACTGCTTTTATATTAGCATTACCCTTAGCATAATTGAGAACTAAATCTGGTTAAAAGATTTCATGCTCAGGTCTGAAGTTTTTGAGGCTAGTTTGGTGCCTCAGAATGACTAAACTCCAGAAGTACATTTGCTATGCACAGTCATACAGAGTGGGACTTATTTTTCCATTTAAAATTATCCTATTTTAGAGTTTGGGACTATCTATCACTTACCTTCTCCTCTCCCAGTCTCTAAGTAATAGAGTCTGTGTAGGGGTCAAAGGGTTCCTCAGCATTGCACTCATATCTATGAAGTGAGAGGCTGAGAACAGAGCAGAGCTCAGCGTGTGGAAAACTCACTGTATCCTCACAGCCTCCTGATCCTGTGTATCCGTGAGCTAAGAGGAACAAGGTACAAAAGACTATACCACCTGAGCAGCAGCCCTCACACATCAATTCTTTTTTTTTTTTTTTTTTTTTTTGGTACTGGGGATAGAACTGAGGACCTTGCTCTTACAAGGCAGGCTCTGTGCCGCCGAACTAAATCCCTGGCCCCCTCACACATCAATTCTTAGCAGAGGTAGCATGAGGCCCTCAGATGTCACGTTCCTGCAGCTTGCCATCAGTTCAGTCCTTCTGCCTCCCTGAATAGAAGAGAGACTGATGCCTTTCCCTTAAAGCTCATTCCTCAGAGAGAGAGAAGCAGAAACAGTATTCATCTCTTGACTAAGGCAAAAGAGTTGTCTCTAATAAAAGACAAATAGGACCGCTTATGAAACATTCTCCCTTCTAGGTTCATGGTGTATCTTACTTTAGAATGGAACATTATTTGCCTGCTAGAGTGATGGAGAAACTTGATTTATCCTATATTAAAGAAGAGTTACCAAAATTGCATAATACCTATGTGGGAGCTTCTGAAAAAGAGACAGAGGTAGAATTTTTAAAGGTAAGCATATAAGACTACAAAAGATAAACATCCTCCTACAAAATAAGGAGATGTTGGAGGACACACATCTAAAAGCTCAGAGGCCAGTAATTGATACTGTGGATTATTTTATTTCATTTATTCCTGACTAAATCTGTGGTGTTCTGGCTTGTTCGTTGTTTATGGTTTGTTTGTTTGTTATGGTGCTGGGGTTTGAACCATGGCCTTGCACATGCTAGGCAAGTGCTCTTCTACACAGCTATATCCCCAACCCTTTTTATTTATTTTGAGACAGAGTCTCACTAAGCTGCTAAGTTGCCTAAGTTAAGCTGAGACATGAAATTCTCTTGTCTCAGCCTCCCAAGTATCTGAGATTATAGGTGTACACTACTGTGCCTAGTTTAAATATATGTACATAGATCTACTTCTCAGGGTGTATTTGCCTTTACATTTTAAGATTGACTCTTGATGAGCAAGTTTTTAATGTTACTAAAGTGATTTGTTGTTAGATTTGTTTTCCAATGCTAAGTATCAAGCATAGTAAAATTTTTATAAGTGAAATAAATGTTGAGGTTTATTTTTTGGCAGTGGATATACATTGTTCTGGCAACATTGTTGGAAAGACTGTCCTTTTCACATTAAACTACATTGGTGCAAGCATAACTTCTATAGCTTCATGTCACCATTTATCAAAGTACACTGCCATGGTATGATATTGTTCCAACAGGTCTGCCAAAGACTGACAGAATATGGAGTTCATTTTCACCGGGTACACCCTGAGAAGAAGTCACAAACAGGAATACTGCTTGGAGTCTGTTCTAAAGGTGTTCTGGTGTTTGAAGTTCACAATGGAGTTCGCACATTGGTTCTTCGCTTTCCATGGAGGGAAACCAAGAAGATTTCTTTTTCTGTATGTCCATTTTTAATCCCCTCTTCATTGTATTTTAAATGACTATTTTCAATTCCTATGTAACATACTAATTGACTTTCTTCAACTAAACTTAGGCCCTACCTTTCAGTAATGTTATTATGTCTTAATACTATTTAACTCTTCTTTCTTAGCTATAGGAAGTATTATTGAGATTTGTTTCTAGTTTTCTCAGATAATTTTTCACAGCATACGATACATTCTGAGCTGGTTATATGCTTGGTTAACCTAAGTTAAACTACAACTAAATTGGATTCTCTGTTAAGTCAGAACTTACTCCAGGGTTGTATACAACTTTTCACATGGAGAAACTCCTCCAATATTTTTAAGGTAGATGACTATCTTGATAAAATTTGTCTAGCTCAAGAATGGGTCCCTTATAGCAACTATTATGGGAATCTCAAATTCAAAGCTATAATGCATTTTATAAACTAGTCCCATGACTTTCTACAGTTTAAGGTTTTAGTGCATATTCTCTAGGGAGATAAAGTTAGAAAAGTTATATTCAGAAAATACCATGTTTATGGAAGATGCTAAGCTCTAAAGGCCTATTTTGATTTTGGACATAGAGTATCTGGACATTGAAGTGCCATTGGCAAACCCCAGAGGTGAATAGAAAATATGTTCGGATATTTATTTCCTTGTGGTATTCGTGGATTCCTGATATCTTTACTTCATATTTGGGTTGAAATATGTTTTCAACAGGATAATATTTGTAAGGATATCAAGGTCATGATAGACTTTGGATTATGTTCAGCCTAAAGGGACTGGGGATTTAGCTCAGTGGTTTCGTCGCCTGCTGCGCAAGCGCAAGGACCCAAGTTCAATCCCCGGTACCAAAAAAAAAAAAAAAGTTCCAAACAAAAAAGTTCAGCCTAAAGAACTTTGAAATCAGTTGTAGACCTAATGGTGGGTTGGTTTCCTGTGAAACCCAGAAGTACCACCAGGATTATCAGATAGTAATTTGTTCTATTCAGGAAACCACAGACCACCCTCACCTTCTCCAGATTGTCAGCACCAGAATATTACCTGGGTTTAATTTTCCTCCAGTGGATATTCTAATGTAACAGGTGTCTGAAGAAAACTTTAGATTAATTTAATATAATCCATTTTGGACCAGTTTTGAAAGAGCAACAAGTAATCATTATAGTATTTAGCTCTGTTATTCACCAAGCTATCACACCATCCACCTTATAAAGAGTACTGTGTGTAACCATGATAAACTCATTTGTAAAGATCTGCAGTAATAAAGAGTAGACCACATTCCCACATAAGCTATTCCGGTATTTAACAGCACGATTTGTCCTGAAATTCTTTCTGTAATGCAGAGCTCTCTTTTCTACTAACTTTGGGGGTGATGGCGGGAGGGGAGGGGGTGAAAAAAATCACCCTTCAGCCTTCAGGTCTCTCACAACTGAGTTCTCACAGTCACACTTCTTGTCTGCTCATCAGTTAACTCTTATAGTCAAATATTATTCTAGTTTGTTTCAAACCAGTATTTCTTTCTTAGATGTTAAATCATCTACAACAACATAGGGAGGGAAGGGGGCTTGAGGTGGGGAATGGTATCATCTACAACATCACTTTTCATAATTATTCTGTACCTCTAACTTATCTTTGGTGGGGGTTCTTCTGCCCACACTCCTTTGTTGCCTTTGGGTATCTTATACAGATTCCAATTTTGTTGCTCTTTTGTCTCTCATATGATTGACTTAGTCAGTGAGAGTGCTTTACCACCTTAGAGTTCAGTGTCCTTGCAAATTACTTGATAGTAGTTAAGTGATAAGTTTGAAAGGCAAAATGTTCTCTATCTAATGGAAGAGTTACTAATTATACTACTTGAAGAGTTACCAATTGTACTACTCACTATCAAGATAATACTCACCCTGACAAGGGTTAGGCGGTTTCTGAGGGCATTCCTGTGTCTTTGCTTGTTTGCACTTAAAGCCCTCTGACTTGCTTCCATCACTCTCTGGATTACCTCAGTTTCCTTTAGTACTGCAGGCTTTGTCAAGAACCTTATCAAATATGGGAAGCATAGTTTGGTGCTACTGTCTTTAAGGCTTCTCTAACAGTTGCTGATTTCCACTTTTAATAGAGAACAGGCTTAGTCTCAGATTTCACTGGCAACCATATCTAGCTAGAATTTAACAAGGTTGTTTTGGTTTTATTACATTCATTATCATGTATTTCTAGAGATAGATTCTATTTGTGGCAAGTGATAACTAGTTTTCTGTTTATCATTGGGACATAAAGTTTCTTTAACATAAATTTTTGTAAATAAAAAAATCAATTTAAAAATTTATAAATAAGCAAGGCCAGAGATTATGAAGATGCACCTGAGTAATTATAGTCTGGGCAATTCTATTGTTGTATCTTTTGTGATCCTACTAAATTTGACTTTTCTGCATCTATTTTTGCATTTGAAATAAAAATAAAGGACATGAAGTAAAAAGAATAATTTGCACAGTAGGCAAGCGACAGCCTGTACTCTAACTGGATTGAAGTAATTCTCCAGGAATATTACCTTAGATGTCTAGAACATTACATGCTTATCTCTAAAGGTATATATAGATCCACCTACAAGCTTCAGCACATAGCTTGCAAATTTGAGGAAGACTCATACAAGAAACATTCACTTTTTGGGAATCATCAGGGAAATAAAGCTAGCTTGTTATTTTCCTACTTTCCCTGAGTTGGTAAGAATTTCCATCTCTGAATGTCAAAGCATTTTATCTCTCAACCCAGCAGTTATCCAGTACCATTTCATTACCACATTTTTTAAAATTCCCACATCTATCCTAGTCTTCATACCGTCCAGATTCTGTTTAACTGAATCACAGCTATTATCATTGTATATAAATTAAGAAAAACAATAATTGTTGAACTTCAGTTTCTCTACTCAGACAAATAGAATACATATTTCTGGTCATTATTTTAAACAGGCTTGATAATTTGAAAACACTGCCATCAACTTAAAATACCAGTCATCTCATTAAAAGAAACTCCTCTCTAGCTCATGCTGACCTGCAATCTGATTTAGGCTACAACTTCTGAAAGTGGCAAATAATTTAATTTGTTTCCTGCATTTGTTTATAATACAGGATTATATTTTTATATTTATATTAGGTATCAGGCAAGGAATACCTCTGCCTAATAATAGGAAATATAAATTATATTTTACTTACTAGAGTATTTGTTTATATAAAAGTCATAGGAAAGCATCCTAATTATGAATACCCCTGGTTAATATTGTAGAAAAAGAAAATTACACTGCAGAATACATCAGATGAAATAAAACATGCCTTCCAGACAGACAACAGCAAAGTCTGCCAGTACCTGCTGCACCTCTGCTCTTCCCAGCATAAGTTCCAGCTGCAGATGAGAGCAAGACAGAGCAACCAAGATGCCCAAGACATTGGTAAGGAGAAACAAACTGCTCCAGGTGACTCATGCATGATTTTTGCTGCAAATTTTGAAAAACTACCATGCTTAGAATGAAAACTTTATATATATATATTGACTACATCAAGTTTGCAAAGGTGTCACAAGTGAAGCAAGGGGCTGGGGATGTAGCTCAGTGGCACTGCGCCTGCCTGGTGAGTGCAAGGTCCTGAGTTCAATCCCCAGTACTAAAAGAAAAAACAAGTGAAGCCAATATTTCAACTTTATGTTCATTTTGAAGACACCACCCCAGCTTAAGTCAGGGAGAATCTGTTGAGAGGACTACTTTGTAATTATCTATAACGTATTTGATATAAATATTATGAAAACATTTGGGCCACATTCTCTACCTATAATAAACTTACACACTATTTGGAAAAGTTAAGACCAATATACATGAAACAGTAGGACACAAAAAGTTTCAATAAGTTCCGTGAGTTTAACTGATTGTATCATATAGACTCTATGGTCTGCATTGTAAGAGAAGAGGAAGATCAGGCTGGAGGACTGGAGAGGTGACACTTAAATTAGACTTAAAAGGCAGAATTACTTCAGTAGTGGCGATAAATGAAATGGATAAGGGAAATAACATGGGAAGCAAGGCAGGAGAAGATGGAGTAAGTACTCAGGACAGGAAGAGAATCTTCCCAGGATAGTAAAGAGATAGACATGCATTTTTGTGAGTGGCCAGTTTACCATCTCTTAGTTTTAGCTGAGTGCATCCCTGCTCAGAAATTGAAATAAATAACCACAGTACTCAATATAAATGGTGAGGACAGTGGTTTCACTTTTTCTGGAAAAAAAAATGGAAAAACTAATTTAGCTCTAATAATAACTCAATCAGAGCTGAGTTAAAGTTTATCCTGCAAGACGACATGCAGAGATTAAAGTGATACAAAATCAGTTCCACATAGCAAATTCTTTTACACCTAAGTGAATACTCTGAAGTGTATGATTTTAAAATTTAATGGAATAGCAGTAATGACCTTGTGCTATGAATTCTTTTCTCAAACTTTCTTACATGCTGAAATCTTACAGAAAATATTTTTCCCATAGGATCAGACTGGGATGATGGCAAACTATGAATAGATGCCTCTCAATCTTTCAGAATCAAGATGAAGTGAGACCATATGCTTATTTAAAATGAAGATTCTAGGAATCTACCTGAAACTTGGAAAAATACATTCTTTGGGAATTAGGTCCCTAGAATCTGCATTTTAATCAACTTTCTTCAGTAACAATTTTTATGCATGCTAAAATATGATAACCATTACTATAAAGTAATTGCATTTTTAAAATTTCCCTTCTTTGCTAAAAAGTTTATGTGCTATTATATATTTTCAAAGGGTAGTGAAGTGTCAAACTATTAAAGCTATCAGAATTATCATTAGGAATTCCCACTTGGAACCAGAATTGATCAATTGAAGATTATATCATTTTAGATGAAATATAGTAAAAAGAGTCAGAAGGCAAAACTTTGAAGCCATTTGTCTGTCTTCAACATTTCATATTAAATAACAAATATAATGCAGTTTGAGTATCCCGTATCTAAAATATTTGGGGCCAGAAGTGTTTTGGATTGGAGATTTTTTTCCAATTTTAGAATAATGAGGTATATTGTGGATGGGACCAAGTTTAAACACAAAATTCATGTACATCTCATATGTGCCTTACACACATAGCCTGAAAGTGACGCTATATGTATTTTTAATGTGCCTGTGTTCTGGCTGTGACCTCTCAGATGAGATCGGATATTGAATTTTCTACTTGTAGTGGCATATCAAACACTCAGAAAGGTTCACATTTCAGATTTTGCATTTTCAGATTAGGGATATTCAACATGAACGGTGGTCAAGAGCTTGAGCTCTGGAGTCCACCTGCCAGTGTCCAAAGTGGGTTCTGTCACTTACAGACCCTAAAGCCTGGGGCAAGCTGCTCAAATTCTCTGCCTTGGTTCTCCATCTCTCATGATGATGATGTCTGCACCATAAGATTGTTGTGAAGTAAAAAGGATTTATACATGGAGAACACTGTAAACACAGTGCCCAGCAGACCAGGGCTAAGGATGTAGCTCAGTAGTAGAATGCTTGCCTAGCATGCATGAGGCCCTGGGTTCCATCATAAGGTCACATACACATGCCCAGCAGTGAGAATTCAATAAATATTCATTATTGTTGTTGTTGTTGTTGTTGTTGTTATCACCACAATCCAGGTTTTACCACTACTCCTTTGCTACTTAGTACTTTGGTAATTGTAGTACCAGCAGCAGCAGGAGATAATGCTACTACTATACTCTGTGCTCTTCTGTGATGTACCACATACCATATAATAGTAGGAGTAGTAGTAGATGAATGACCTTAGGAAAGCAACTTTTAGTCTCATTTTTCTCATCCATGAAGGGAGAAATGCTCTGCGCAGCTCACAGCTTCACCTCTGGGCTCACCATAGCTGTGTATCTTTGAATTCATATTGTGAGAGCACTTTTAAAGATGATACTCATAATATTGCCCAGATTTTGTTGAATTTTGAAAGGAATTATTTTCTTTTAGAATTGGGTGAGGAGTCGCTGTCTACCACTTACCTATCTCCACTAAACAAGTAAAAATTACTGGTACAATCTGTAGGAGGTTGAAGTACTAATAAATGTATTGAACTTCTTTAGCATCGTAGAATGTGGGTGGCAGAAAGTAGCTTTAAGGCCATTGAATCCAAAATTTTACTAATGAAGAAACATGTTTAGAGAAGAGTGTCTCAACTGACCTCAAAGGAGGTCAAATTCGAGTGGAGCTCTAATCTCTGATTCTCAATTCAGTGTGCTCTCCTTTGGAGAGTCTCAAAGAACTAATTTGCCTGAAATTGAATTAAGAAGTAATCACTTGTTGAACACTTAGTATTTGTAAGTAGTAGTACACTGGGATAATAGAATAATGAATGAAGTGTCTCCCTGCAAAGAGCAGGAGGTTAAGTGAACAGTGCAAGGAAATGCACAGTGGTATGAGGAACTGAATAGTGGCACAAACACATTAGGACACATGGGTCACAGGCTGAGGGTGAAGCCCACGTGTTCAGCAGTGATGCCAGGGCAGAGGCTGTTCTCATACCTCTCCTGGGCTGAGGCCATGCTAGAGCCCTTTTTGGTAGAGGGTGGGGGCCAGGGAGATAAGCAGATGCTTTATGTTCCTGTGGCATGAGAATATGCAGTGCTTTAAGTCATGAGAATATGCAAGCTTTAAGAGTAGGCTGTGAGCCAGGCATGGGGGCACATACCTGTAATGCCAGCACTTGGGAGGCTGAGGCAGGAGGATCACCATGAGTTCAAAGCCAGCCTGGGCTACATAGTGAGTTTAAGGCCAGCTGATCTGCATAGTGGGACCCTTTAAAAAAAAAAAAAAAGAGGCTGTGAATGAATCTGAATACCATAGTCCCTGAGATGTTCACAAAACAGGCAAAATCTAGACTCAACAGGCACCCTTATTGGTGCCCTTTTCCTTAAGGATAGATAATGCAGAGGTGTAAAGACATTCCACTCTAAGTAATTGAATCTATACAAGACTCTTTTCCTTCTTTAATTAAAGGCTGCTCTCAACATAAAAGAAAATAGTGTCATCTGCGCTAATAAAGATTCCATATCTTAAGTTAAAGATAGTAAAGGTGATTCTGGGAAGTTTAAAACAAAGGTTGGGGGGCCCAGGGATTTAGCTCAGTGGTTCTTCTGCCTGCCTCACAAGCACAAGGTCCAGAGTTCAATCCCCAGTACCAAAACAAACAAAGGTTGGGCTCTTTCTCTCCCCACTCCCTCTCCACCCTCCCCCCTTTTTTTCTCTCTCCCTCAGACTGGGGATTGAACCTAGGGCTTTTTCAGTGAGCTACATCCCCAGCCCTTTGTCACTAATTTGTCCAGGCTGACCTCTAACTTGGAATCCTCCTGTCTCAGCTTCCCAGAGTGCTGGGATGACAGGTGTGCACTACCACACCCAGCTTACAGAAGTGTCTTTTTAAGTTCTTGTTTTAATTCGATGTCCTCTTCTACTTTAGAGAAAGAATGTTGAATTTTCTTGGTAACAATGAGATGTTAATTTAAACTTCATTCTGATACATGAATATTAGAAGTCTTCAGTGTGTTTCAAGGAATCTAAAGTTCTAAGTAATTATTTGACATTTTTTAAAGGAAGTTTTTCCAGCTATTCACCATAGTGCTCAAGCTTCACTCCAAATTAAGCACAACACACAATGACTGCTGCCTGGGGTCGGGGGGACAGTGGGGGTGCCAGTGATGTGGTTGTGTAATTCTTGAACCACCCTATTTGAATTGTGTTTCCTAGTCCTTCATTTACATATGAGGCAGTGCTTTTGTGAATAGCCTCAAATGTCATATACTTGTGTGAAATTGGTTCCTACACAGTAGAATAGCCAAGTGCTTGTTAGAAGGTATTCCAAAAGTTAGACTCTGAAAGAAGACTTTGTATTTAGTAGTGAATTTAAATACAGAGCCAGAGCTTGTGGGCCACATTAGTACAGATGCCAAAATAGAAGAGTAGCACTGTTTGATCCTCCCGTGGCTCCTTGCTCTTGGTGGAATCATGAAATCTGCACGATGAGAAGGGAGAATCAGCATGACAGTGAAAAAATTAAAATTAAAAATGTTGCCTTAAAGGCCTTGGCCTGGGGATTTAGCTCAGTGGTGCCCCCGCCTGCCTCCCAAGTGCAAGGTCCCTAGTTTGATCCCCGGTACCAAAAAAAAAAAGGCCTTTTTTAATGACATTATTGAGCTGTGATTTTAGTAATAAACAGTTGTAAAATGTACAGTTCAGTACTTTTACTACGTTCAGAGGTAGTGCATCATTCCCAAAACCTGGAATGTTTTTAAAATTAAAGGAACTGAAAACTTTTTCTTGGGACAAAACTCTCCTTTGCACACCTTCTTTTTCAAGCATATCATCCTATCCAGGTTGCATCTCTCCCTCTCCTCATCTTTTTGGTTGCTGATGTTTTAGTGGAAACACTACTAGGGTTAAAGTTTTCTCTTGTAAATGTCAATCTCATTTCTAACTGAAAGCCGTTAGGAACTTAGGGTCAGCAGGCCTAAAGTGCAAATTATTGGATCCAGGAGAATTGTTAAATCAAGTAGGAAATGCTGAGTAGGTTATGGCTGAGCAAAAACTAAAAGAATGGAGAGAGGGTGTGAAAACCAGGATCTGCAAGCCTCCTTTTAAAACCCTTGATTGCCATACTTCGAAAGCTATCCACTTAGGTCGGCAATCAAAATGATTAAAAACTGCATGCTGTATTTTACATATGACAATGACTCTTCTCATAAAGATACTGTGGTGTTCCCATCGTGTAAAGCAATCCTATTTCCTTGTAGAGAGAGCTTCGTTTAGGAGCCTGAACCTCCAAGCAGAGTCCGTTAGAGGATTTAATATGGGACGCGCAATCAGCACTGGCAGTCTGGCCAGCAGCACCCTCAACAAACTTGCCGTGCGACCTTTGTCAGTTCAAGCTGAGATTCTGAAGAGGCTCTCCTGCTCAGAGCTGTCGCTTTACCAGCCATTGCAAAACAGTTCAAAAGAGAAGAGTGACAAGGCCTGCTGGGAGGAGAAGCCTAGCGGGATGAGTAAATCATACCATGATCTCAGTCAGGGCCCCCCCCTCTCTCCTCATCGGAAAAATGTCATTGTTAACATGGAATCCCCACCACACACCATTGTGGAGTTGGTGGGAAAACCTTTCCACCAGATGACAAGATCTGATACAGGATCTTGGGCAGGACCCACAAAACTCAATAAGTAAGAACGTGATTAATTCACCCAAACTATATATTTGTAAATTCTACATTTCATACATTTGGGTTTTTGTTTAAACATTTTGTTATTTTCATCATTTTTTTACATTGACACTTCCCCTCCTACCTTCCTTTTCCCTCTTTAGTTCAAAGTCTGTTGCAAGTTTAAATAGAAGTCCTGAAAGGAGGAAACACGAATCAGACTCATCCATTGAAGACCCTGGTCAAGCATATGGTATAGGTCGGCATAAACAAACTTACCTTCTTTCTCCCAAGCCTCATGCTCAGAGTGAAGTGAACAAGATCCTGTCAGTGCCCAAGAAGTTACTGTAGGTTCCATGTCCTAAAGTACCAAATAAGATAAAAGTGATTGTTCCATGGCATCGACTATTACTTAAGCTTCTTCTTGATCGCAGTAGCCATGGCAGTCCCGTGAGAGAATCCAGTCTGGTGCCGCTACTGTGGATTGCTGTCCCTTGGCTGCTTCTGACTAGTCTGTGTGGCTTTCTGATAAGGCCATATTTTTTGAAACGTTTATTTAGGCTGCTTTTAGCTTAGCATGAATGTGATTGTCTCTGAAAAGTTAATTTATGAAATGTTTTACACTTGATGGTTGATAGGTACAAATCCTTAGTTGGTTTAAGTTTCCTTAAAGTCTCCCAGCTAGCTGTTAAAGGGATATTAATTATTTAAATGCAGAAGATATATATATCTATAGATATATAGATATATATAAAATATCTTACAAGATAAGTAGTTTAGGTTGTCCTTGTCCTGTGTGTTAAAAGGAAAAGGCAGTGATGTGAGACTCTTAGAAACTTCAATATCTAGGCACAGAGATCTGAACTACTACTCAAAATAAAAGCAGCTGACGAGACAAAAGAGAAGCAAGGATACCCTCTTCTGTTATTTTACCAAATACTACTACTTAACTCTCTCCTTAGGTCCAAAATTTAGCCTTAATTACCTAGCTTAAAAAGTACTTTTTTCATTTTGTAATTGGAATACGGATATGTGGAATAAATGAAGTTGGAAGAAAACTCTATATTATAGATGATAAATATTTATGGAAAACAGCATTTTTAATGTAGGCATCCACAACTTTCAGAGATTACCACCCATTTAAAATCAGTTTTTAAAAACATTAAAGCAGATAAAAGGCAAGATTTCTCCTTGGAGGTAAAACTGTGTTGAAATAGTAAGTAAGAGACTCATCAATACATTAGATTTTCAAAGTATGTTCACATAGAATGAGATCTCATAAATTCTAAGCTATTTTCACTACAAAGGCTTTGTCCTATAAGAAAATCTACCATGTGTTAGGAAAGTAGTAAATATTCTATAGAAAAACAGATAAAATAAAACGTCCATAAGGGAAATTTACTTTCTCCATTTGTTTTTTGTTTGAATTATTCATTTTATTGAATATCAAATTTTTTAACATTTGTACAAATGCTTTTAAAACTTTTATCATTTCATATTTGACATGTCAATGTCACTGTCAGAAACAACACATTTGTGTTTAAATTTATACTGCAAAACAGGTTAATAGGCTTAAATATTATTTAAAAGTAGTAAATGTACCCATTATAGGTAGATGTATTTTTCTCAGTATATATTAAAATGTTGCTGCCTTAATGTTTTATTGATTTTTATGAATATTTCAGAAGAAATTAGTTCTGTAGTATCTGACTATTTTATAAAATGTCTAATAACTTAATTTATATCACAGGAATGACTATGCATAATTCTGGAAATTCTTCATCCCAAGTACCCTTAAAAGAAAATGGTAGGTTTACAAAATGTTTTTCCCCCATTTCCATCATTTCCTTTTTTCTTTCTTGTATCTTGATGCAACAGTCTTGGAACTAACAGTGGAGATCTTTAATTCTGTGCAAGGAGTTAGGCCTCACCTGAGAGTCAAGAGAGACTGGTATTTTTCAGCATCATGGTGTTTTAATGGGACCTATTCATTAGGCTGCTGTTGATAAAGTAAATAAATGACAAATTGAAGATTTAGAAATCTAAGATAATACTTCAGGTGAGAGATAATTTTGACTAAAAGTATTTTAACCAAGGGAGTCATTTTAGAGGGATGCTGGAGCTGAATCTTGAAAGGAGGGTTTGCTCAGAGGAAATGAGCTTCCCAGACCAAGGGCACAGTGTTTTTACAGACACAGAGAGATAGGAGAGAAAGTAAGATTCTGAGAACAGAAAAATCTCAGGATGGAGGCATGTTAGATTCAGGTTAAAGCTAGGAACCAAGTAGAGCCAGATGTGATGATTCACATCTGTAATTCCAGTACTCTGGGAGACTGAGGCAGAAGGGTCAGAAGTTCAAGCCCAGCCTGGGCAACGTAATGACTTAGTGAGACCCTGTCTCTAAATGAAAAATAGGAAAGGGCTCAGGATGTAGCTCAGTACAAAGGTGCTAAGCTCTAAATCTCCAGTACCACCCCCCACCAAAAAAAAAGAGAGAAAGAAACAAAAAACCGTAGGGACCAGCCTTAAATCCTAAATATTATGAGGAGAATTTGAAGACTTTAAATGTTAAGATTTATAGTTTAGAAAGAATTTGAAACAAAGCTGTAGGAGTAATACTGGAAATGTGCAGTGACTTAAGTCAGTGGGTTCAAAATTTTTAGAATTTAAATTCAAAGTACTTTTACTTTGTACATTATCTTTTATTTGATCTAACAATTTTAAGGGTAGAAAAATGTTTTGTTACTACCTATACATTTCTTACCTCCAAAAATTTCAGAACCTTACCCTTAGATCCTGAAAGAGGAACTAATTAAAAGTCTGATTAGAAAGAAAGAAAAATGCTAGTCAGAATTATTGTTTTAGCCAAACTTGATGAAGCAGTAGTTCCTGATAGAGAAGGCACAAAGAGGCATGAGACAAAGGTTGAACCATGTGGAATTGGTGTTTTGTAAATCAAAACTGTCAAATACCAAAATGTTATTTTATATTATTTTCATTTTATCTATATCATAGAATTCATCCTCATTCTTCAAGAGGCCAAAATTTTTCTTGAAAGTAAAATTATTTCCCAAGTAAAAAATGCATACAATGTCTTAAATACCCATAACAAATGAAGATTTTTTTAAAAATCTCTATTCTGGATGTATTAATCCTCAAAAAAAGTTGAGGGCATATCATTAAAGACAAAAATATTTGGACATGTGCATGGGCCTAAATGAAAGTGACTAAGACCTCAGTATATAGTTTTCTGTAATCAGACTTCTTATGTGGACTGAACATAACCATAATGGTGATTATCATTGACTAAAAACATTGAGTGCTTCTTACTGAACTAAGCGCTTTATGTTCATTTCTCATTTAATCCCCATCACAGTCCTATGAGGTGGGTGCTAATGTTATTCTTCTTCACAATGATAAATCAGAGCATAGAGAAGTTCACTTGTGCAGATCACAGAGCTAGTGAGTAATAGAGCCAAGGTCTAAAGGGGGGGAAGTCTTCCCAGAGCCCACGCTCTAATCCACTTTTTAGACTGCCCCCTGGTGTGATAATGCCTAGCTATTTGTGGATTTTATTTCTCCCAGCTGAACTTTTAAAAGAAGCTGGATAATAATCTATACAAGGATGAGAACTTGCAATTTGTTTTAACTACAGTTCTGATGGAAAAGAATAGGAATTTACTTTGGGTATCCAGTGAGCATGGGCAGGTTAAAGTAGGTTCTCTGGAGCCCCATCTCTTCACCTGGCCCTACAGAAGGGCCACTCCACCTTCCTGTGGAGGTGTCCCCCAGTTAGCTTGCAGACAAGGCTGTGGTCCCCTCAGTACTCTTTTGCAATCTGCCTAAGTAAGCTGAAATAATGCCCTGTTGAGAATCCAGTTTTTACATAATAGAGTATGGCTAGCATAATTTCCAAATACAGCAACAAAGGGTCGAGAAGTTAAATCTGTTCTACAGGTAAGTGTAGGACTTCTCATTATCATTTCAGTGTTCTTCTTGCTGGCTGAGGTTATTAGATGACAGTTATAAATGAATATCACATAATACCGAACTATTTATCACCTGAAGCAAGAATGAATGTATTAAGTTCAATCTTACCTTTCTCGGCTTCCACAGACTCTTAAGGAATATAAAACTTGAAGAAAAGACAAAAAAGTCATGAAGTCTTCTAAATTTACACTTTGAAACAGATATGGGAAGGATTCTAAACCCTTGATTTTTTTTTTTTTTGCCCCCCTTGATTGTTCTTTTTGATACAAAAAAGTCGTGACACCTTTCCAGAAACATGCTTTTCTTAACATTTCCTCATAAGAGAGTAAAAACAAACTATGTAAAACTTATCCAAGAATTATGTGAATTTGATTCTTAATGTTTCTTGTTTTTCTTGTTTATTATTATACAACAGCTTAAAAGAAACTTTGAGCTAAATTTGTCATGTTATTTCCTGGAGTATCCAAAACATGAAATTCATGCAAGTATTTTATGGAGTCTAACATAGGACTCTTAACAAAAATGAAATGCAAAAACTAAAAACCTCCTGTAAAATAGACTGTTCTAGTGCACAGTAACATGGTACAAACACTGAAATAAATATCTTTCAATATTAGAACTCATTATGGGCCAGGGATTTACCTCAGTGGTTCCACCGACTGCCTTGGAAGCACAAGGACCCGAGTTCTATTCCCGATACGAAAAAGCAAAAAACTCATTATATTCTTTTAGTGAAGTGTTAAACAACTAGAATAAGATTTTAAAACATACTTTATTTACTCAGATACCAAGGGCCATGGTAATTTCACCTGCTAGTTTTCCTCTCTAAAGAGGAAATACTAATTTGAATACCTGCAAAGTTAAAAATAATAATTAAAAATAAAAGTCCAAAGTGCCCATAAAGGATTGAACAAATAGGAGAATTAACTAGATGCAATTTTAGTAAATTGAAAGTATCCAATCCATCTCTCTGTATTCTATGGATGATTTAAATGAGTTGGAGATGTTATGTGGTCCTAGTTGACTTAATAGCCGACATAGAAAACTAAAGTTTTAATTATGTTCCTTCTTACCACCAGAATAGATAACATTTTAAGTTGTGTAACAGTGAAAACTGCTCCTCTCTGTTTTTATACCAGTATGATGTTGTTGGCCCATTATCCCAAAGATTTGAAATAGGTCTTTTTCCCTAGAGAGAATGATGGGTTGGTTTTTCCAGAGCCCCTTCTGCCCTCTCAACAAGAGCCTTTTGTACCAGTAACTCTTCCAGTCAATGGCATGCAGCTGCTAATGCTGACTGGGGTTGTGTGGTAATGGGAAAAGGTTGACTCTAGCACGCATGAGATACTGGGTACCACACGTACACACAAACACACATTTTTAGATTGATACAGATTTTCGCTGTATCATGACCTTTTCATTCTATTAACATCCTGCCCTACTTCCTTGAAATCCTTTCCTCCTCCAATATAGTTTTGACATTGTCGGAGCTACGCTCTTACTGGGCAACTCAATTAGTTTACTCACATATCTATCATTAATATTACTTCATGTATTCTAACTGGGGCTGTGTACAATCTCATGAATGTAATGACAGCTGGGTAAGGCAGGATTAGAGCCACAGTTGCTAATGCAGAGAGCATATACACATAATCTCTAAATTGTGCACTGGTTGATCCTTCTCAAAGAATTTCCCAGGTAAGCCCTGTTGGGGATGGCACCAACATGCCATATTACCTAAAGAACTGGAAATTTGGGCCAGGGATTTAGCTCAGTGGTACCCCCGCTGCCTCACAAGTGCAAGGTCCCAAGTTTGATCCCAGTACCAAAAAAAAAAAAAAGAACTGGAAATTTCAAATTGAAGTTTTTCCACTGTATTATTTGCAAACTTTTCTGTGATTATAGTGTATACTAATAGGAAAGGAAAATCACAGATTTAAAAATAAGTACTTGAGGGCCAGGGATTTAGCTCAGTGGTGCTGCCGCCTGCCTTGCAAGCACAAGGTCCCAAGTTCAATCCCCGGTACCACACAAAAAAGTACTTGAATATTAGTGTTTTCATATAGTAATTAAAATAACTCAGAAATGTCATGGTTCTTAAAATATCTGTTTCACTTACAGAAAAACATAAAACCTACTCAGTTCTCATCGAACACTATGAATATTTGCATAGATTGTCACGTACTATACTATGTAACATCAGATACTGCCTCCTCCAATTTAAAAAAAAATCAGTGTAAAAGTATTTTTGGACATTTATGGTGTGAAAAGAGTTGAAGATAGACACTCAGAGTGTCTGCAGTATTATTCAGTAACGTGCAACTGCGCACCATCTTTCCTTCTTTCTACCCACCACAGTGATGGGTCACTTCATGTACCACCAAGGCTCTGGCATGGGGGGAAAGGGAGTGTTAAAAAGTAAAAAAGAATGGTGGACTAGCAGAGTTTCCCTTCCTAATCAAATAATCATTCAAATCTTGTTCTCTAGACATTTCCTTGGGAATGCTTTCAGTCTTCTTCTCATGTGAATGTCTTTCTTGTTACAGTGTTGCCATCTGTATATTCACTTATTAAACCCTACCCTATTTCCTTGACATCTCCTTTACTTCCAGCAGGAAGAAGCCTCTCCTCTCTGGGAATTTCTTTAGCACTTTTTAGGACTTCATGCCTTTGTAATGCAGCTATTTGATTGACAGAATTAAGGGGATTCTGTGTCATAATGAATGAGCTCTTTGCTTTTTTTCTCACATTTGCTGTGCTATCAGCTTTCATATACGTCACCTCCTTTATTTCTCAAAGAGCTTAGGGATGGACATTCACAGTAGAGTTGCACAGTTAAATGTGAAGGATAGAATTGAATGAATGAATACTGAAATCACAGTAGTGAATCCTTGAATATAGAGAAATCTTCTGATTAGGGAGACAAAAATATACTCATGCATGTGTGCGTGCGTGCACACACACACACACACACACACACAATTAGCCAGATGAGTAATAACCAATCCTTATTAGCACATTATGTTGAAAATAAAAATAACACAGGGCCAGGGATTTAGCTCAGTAGTTCCACTGCCTGCCTCTCAAGCACAAAGTCCCGAGTTTGATCCTCAGTACCAAGAAAGAAAGAAAAAAAACACAGCATTTTAACTTTTTAAATGAACATCTATGATTTCAAACATTCCATAGAAACATTAAGACTATTGATCAAAGGTAGAAACACTGTATAAAGTAGGTGAATTTTATCTTCACAATGGTAAAGAAAACTTATCAAGGTTAAGTACAGCACTGACCTATTCCTAGTTGGATTTTATTTTGTCTATATTGCCTAGGAATTTGCTTTTTTGGAAAATGCAAGCATTTGCTCTTACCAGGTACTGTGGAGAAATGATTTTCATCCATTTCCAAGTATCCTAATTCCTTGTTAATCAAATGCTTAAATCTGTGACTTGAGGGCAAGAGTGGAAATTGAAAGCAATCATCAGTTAATCACTCTATGCTTTGATCTTTATTGATTCTCTCTTCCACTTCACTAATGTGGTCACTTTAGCACTTTGCTGACTTCCATTCTTAGAATGTGGCCTCACTCCTTGTTTATTTCATTGTATTTTATGATTTTTGTTATTTTGTATTCTAGCTGAAAACTAGACCCTATTGTTTATTTGAGGATAAAAAAATCTTAGGGTGATATTTTTGTAATCTTGTTAATAAAATCATTAGAAATAACAAATTACTACTATCTTTACTGATCATAACTATGTTTTGGTCAAAAAGAAACGACTGACTAGTAGTATATGCACTATAAGGAGCTAACAAACATATTAATATTATGGTTAAGATACAATTAAGAAGGGCTGGGGATTTAGCTCAGTGATGCCACTGCCTGCCTTGCAAACACAAGGTCCCGAGTTCGATTCCTGTATATAAAAAAAAGATACACAATTCACTCCTGAGAGGAAACGATGTTTCTCAAACCAAAAGAATGTATTTCTAGAATGTAAAGTATCACATTTATATCCCTTCAGCTTCTATATATTGTGCAGCAAATTACCAACTGTTTTATAGCTTAATGCAATTTTACATCCATGGGTGATCTGATGTTGGAAGGTAAACACATAAGGTCTGTATTCGCAGTAATTTGCCTGTTACAAAAATGCATATAAAGGTTTAAGGCAATTTAGGTTTGTATTTTAGATATACCATAATCTCTACTTTTCAAAGTTTCAAAATGCTTAAGAACTACATAGAATTTGAAAATTCAGTTTACAAAAACATATCTTTAAAAATGTGTGGAACTCACTGTTGCTACCACCTTAGTACACAGGCCATTTTGAGCTATCAAATTATAATTGATGTTAAGAACTGTGTGTTTAAATACTTGAATTGCTAAATAGATGAACTAATTGAATAACGTGGCAATTAAGCATATTTATTGGTTTAGTTAATATATTTGTGAATGATTAGCCTACTTAAAACTAAGTGGAAGGCTGAGGATTTAGCTCAATGGCACTGCGCCTTCCTCGCAAGGGCAAAGTCCTGAGTTCCATCCCCAGTACAAAAAAAATAAACTAAGTGGAAATCAGAAAAAAGTAAATTCTCATTCTAGTGCTGACATTCTTTTACTCTTTTTTTTTTTTTTGGTACTGGAGATCAAACTCGGGACCTTGTGCTTGCGAGGCAGGCGGCAGAACCACTGAGCTAAATCCCTGGCCCTGCTGACATTCTTTTAACTGATTTATTTAGCCACTATTTACTAAATACTGACTTGAAACATTTTTCTGGTAATGGTTTGTTAGAAGGAAATTCGTAATAACATTGAATATTGTCAAATGTGATATAACAGAAACACCTGGAGCCAGGAAACCTGAGTTGAAGAGAGCTCTTTTCGGTGTTAGTCAACTAAACCTGTTCAAATCCTTTATCCTCTCGAAATTTATTTACCTACTTGTAACTGAAATACATAATTTCGAAGAGAATAATTTATGGAGAATAAATATGATAATAGTTGTTTTTGTAAGCTAGAAATCACTAAAAATATGACAGCAATACCAATAAATGCAAAACACATTTTTAAAGTGATCGATCGAGCAATCTGTTAACAGTATTTGTTGGTATATACATTGGAGCAAGCTGACAATTTTACTGCTTGAGCATATGATACTTATTTTCGTTTAAAATTATAAATTCTTAATAGATGTGCTACACAAAAGATGGAGCATCGTGTCTTCACCAGAAAGGGAGATCACATTGGTGAACCTGAAAAAAGATTCAAAGTATGGCTTAGGTAAGTCTGTGAGATTCCTGAAAATCTCTGAAAATCCAAATAATCTGAGGCATAGCACTGACATTGAGGCAATCAGTAGTCCACTTCATTGCTCGACCCCTGCAATCTACCACCCCACCCAAATTACCAGATCCCAAAGAGGAGGTACCTACAAGAAACACTTCCAGCAGATTTAACAGATGTTTCCATGTCAGATATGTTATCTGTTAATCATGTTTGACCTGCATCTCCACATTTCTGTTTCTCAAGAAAGCTAATCATTGAAAACATCTGTATCCTGAAGATCTTTTTAAAAACATGTTTACAGGATTTGAAATTATTGGTGGAGAGAAGATGGGAAGACTGGATCTAGGTGTATTTATCAGTTCCATTACCCCTGGAGGACCAGCTGACTTAGATGGATGCTTAAAGCCAGGTACTTTGCATTTTGGTAACTTCCTGAGTACTTACTAATAGGCATGAATTTGCAAAGAGGGCAAAAGTGGAACTTAGGCCAAACAAAACTAATAACATGGTGACATTTCTACAGTTTGGTGTGAATCTCCCTTTGTTGTTGGAAATACAGGATTATCTATTTTTACAGGAGACCGTTTGATATCTGTGAATAGTGTGAGTTTGGAGGGGGTCAGCCACCATGCTGCAACTGAAATTTTGCAAAATGCACCTGAAGATGTGACACTTGTTATCTCTCAGCCAAAAGAAAAAATATCCAAAGGTAATGTGATTATTTCTTAGTTATGTGTTCTGTTTCACTTTTCACAAGCACTTCAATACAACGGCCCAGTAAATTGAAAATAAGCTGGTTTTTTCCTTTCTGGTAGTCTGACATGTGTGCTTCTAATTGCTTTAATTTTATGTGTCAGTGTAACATTTCATTCATTGTTCCAAGATTGTCTGATTTGTTCCTGTTTAGTAATATATGCATCAAATAGATTCATTGTGCAAAATCAGTGTCATTTGTTGAATGTGATGGTGCATGCCTGAAATCCTGGGTGATCAGGAGGGTGAAGAATGAGAATCCTAAGTCGAGGCCAGCCTGGACAACTTTGGGAGACGCTAGCTCAAAATAAAAATAAAATAAAATAAAATGTGCAGGAAATACAGCTCAGTGTTAGCACACTTGCCTATCATCCACAAGACCCTAAATTCAATTCCAGTACCACCAAAATAAAAAAAAAAGTCACAAATGAATTCTGAATACTTGGTGTGTTCATCTCTACTCAGGTCTAGTGAGGAATAGAATTATTTTATCATTGTGTAATTAATATGGTTCTATGATAGTTATCTATGAAGTCCTGCCCATAATCTTTTCTCTATAAAAAGGAAAAGAACAACAAAGCAGAAACTTAAAAACAAGACCATATTTTGTCTTATAATCCCTGCCATTAGCACATTGTAAGAGAAAAAGCATGTGAAGTAGATCAGAAACCCTGGGTTTAAGTTTTGCCTGTCTCATTTATTAGCTCTATGAATGAAATCCTCTTGAGCCACAGTTTTATTTCATTATGTTATTTAAAGAGAAGACTGATCTCTGTCCTGCCTTACCTGCCTTGTAGAATTGTTAGGGGTGGGTGCTTGTGAGAGAAGCGTGCATGGCCATGTGGGGGCAGCACAGTGCCCTGGACCATGGCAAGGGCTCCACAGGCCAGCACTGCTGTCTCCACCACTTGATTCTGTGCCTTGAGAAAGGCTTAGAAGACCTCCCTGTGCTTAGAGACCCACATAGTGACATATTTTGTAGATTATGAAAAGTAAGGCAACATAAAGAATTAGTACATGCCTGGAATTTATTAAGCATTTAAATGTGCATTTTAGTTCATTTTTAATAGTATTTTCCAAAAATAGGGAAATGTTAGATATATACACATACTACACTCATGTACATTTTTTTTTCATCCCAAATATATACTGGGAAATATTTTTTTGAGTTCTAATTGTGATTTTTATTTTTTAAACATTCTTGTGTATTCAGTTAGGGCTGTCCATTAAACTATCATCACAAGAGCATGGGCTGCTGATACAATTTGATGGGCCCTGGGGAAGGCCTTTTGCTTAAAATTACTTCCTGCTGTGTATACTAAAGGACTACAGTTCACCTGTATTGGTAAATAATTATCACTTTCAAGCTCTATCATGTATTAGCTCTTGATTTTTTTCAAGATACTAGGTTTCAGTGCTCACAATATATTTAGATCAAGCCAGGCATGGTGGTACACACCTGAATCCAAAACTCTGGGAGGCTGAGGCTAGAGGATCGCAAGTTCAAGCCCAGCCTGGGCAAGTTATTGATTTAGTGAGACCCTACCCACACCCTTAAAAAAGGCTGGGATATAGCTCACAGTGAGAGAAGGCCCTGGGCTCTGGAAAAAAAAAAAAATATATATATATATATATATATACACACACACACACACACACACACACACATACATACGGGGATATGCATATCTCCATTCCCCATTACTCTCCCTTACACCCTCTTCCCCTGCCCCTTTTCCCTCCCTTTAGTCTCCCTTCTACTTTCATGTCATCTTTTTAGATTCCATATATTAGGGAGAACATGCACTGTCTTTGAGTCTGGTTTATTTTGTTCAACATGATTTCAGATTCATTTTTCCTCCAAATGACAAAAATTCTTCCTTCTTTATAGTTGAATAGTACTCCATTGTGTGTTTTTTTTAATCCATTCATCTGCTGATGAGCAAATAGGTAGGTTCCACATCTTGGCTGTTGTGAATTGTGGCACAGTAAACATGGGTATGCAGGTATCCCTTTAATGTACTGACTTTAATTCCTTCAGGTGTATACAAAGGAGTGGTATAGCTGAACCAAAAGGTAGACCTATTTTTAGTTTTTTGAGGAGGCTCCATGCTGATTTCTATAATGGCTATACTAATTTACATCCTTACCAGAACTTATTCTTTCCTGTATTCTTGATGACAGCCATTCTGACTGGGAGAGATGGACTCTCGATCATTTCCCCAATGGCTAAACATGTTAAACATGTTTTCATATATTTATTGGCCATTTGCATTTCTGCTCTTCAGAAGTGGTCCAATTCCTTTGCCCATTTATTGATTGGACTCTTTCTTTATATATTCTAGATATTAATTCTTTGTTGGAAAAGTAACTGGCAAAGATTTTCTCCCATTCAGTAGGCTGTCTCTTCTCTCTGTTAATTGTTTTGCTTGCTGTACAGAAACTTTTTAATTTACTGTAGTTCCATTTCTTGGTTTTTACTATTATTTCCTATACTGTTAGAGTCACATTCAGGAAGGCGCTGTCTGTGCCTGTGACTTGAATTGTTTCCCCCATTTTCTTTTAGCAGTTTCAAAGTTTTAGATCTTATGCCTAGGTCTTTGATTCATTTTGAACTGATTTTGTTTTTTATAAGGTGAGAGACAGGGATCAAGTTTCAGTCTTTGATAAATAGAAATCCAGTTTTCTGAAAAATATTTTAAAGAATTAAGAAAAAGCTGAAAAACAACTTTAGATAGTGAACATTAGTCATAAATTTAGGTGTTTATGATAAAAGATGAAAAAATATAGTTCATATAATATGACAAAATTTTAAAAATTTTATATAGATGTCATTTTAACTGTGGTTCCTCTGTAACCTAAATATTATGTCTATGTTGTATTTATGTGTGAACAAACACAATAGATGGATAGGAAATAGGAGACACTGCCACTACCCATAAAAGCCTTCTATTCCTACTGAAGTCTGGTCAGGCAAAGAAGGAAACCTGAGTTTCAAGGAGCCAAAATCTTTTTTTTTCCAAGAAGCAGAACATTGGGTTCCGTTATTCACTATTATTTTATCAAAAGAAGTATATAAATTTAGAATAAATTCATTTACCCCTGAATTCCCTAGAGGAGATTTTAATTTTTAAGATGTGTTTTATAGGGCTGGGGGTGTAGCTCAGTGGTTCCGCCGCCTACCTTGTAAGCACAAGGTCCTGAGTTCAATCCCTGGTACCAAAAAAAAAGATGTGTTTTATAGGAAATTCTTTCAATTGTTCAAATATTTATTATGTGGAATGTACATGACACAATACCACCACCTTCATGGAAATCACACTGTATCAGAGGAAATAAATATTGAACAACTGACTAGACAGACTTAGTTATACCTGTGTCAGCAGGGAGTCAAAGATGTGAAGACTTGACCCTGTGACACAGAAACTTTACACAGTATGAGGGTCAGAGGAGGTGTTTGTCTCAGCAGAGTTTCCTGTGGTGTTGGTTTGTTTGTTTTGCTCTACTAACCTCAATAGAAATTAAAAGCACAATGTTAAAGTGTGCTTGTGTGAAATTATTTCTTTAGAAAGAGATTAATCTTATGCTGCGTAGCTGTGCTGTAGTGTGTCTTGAAAGGAGGTAAAACTCAAAAGTACCTAGAAAATGACTAGTGTGTACCCCGGGCTATTTCTCTCAATTACAGCTTAACCAGAGAAGAGGACTTTGTCTTGGTCCATTTTGCTCTGCTACAGCATAACACTCCAGACTGAGTACTTCAGAAAGAACAGAAGTCTGGTGGAGAAGGTCTAGATTTCTTGGGAAATCAAGATGGGGGCCTACATCTGATGAGGGCCTTTTTGCTGAGCCATCCCATGGAGAAAGGGAGAGGGCAAGAGGATGAATTCACAGCATGAGTCCTTTTTCAAATTGGCACAAATCCACTCATGACCTAAACAGTCCCCATTAGAGTCCACCTATCAGCTGTCACATTTGGAGTGAAGTTTCCATCACATGAACTTTGGGGGGGGTCACATTGAAATCATAGCAGCTCTTGTTTTTCTTTTTGTTACTTATCTCTAAAGTTATATGATGCATGCTAGCTCATTAAAATGAATCTAATTTATGCAAAACTCATGAGATAAGAGCTAAAAATCTTCTTGCCCTATTTTCTAAGGAAACTATCTGGTGTGTATGTAGTTTTCTGTCTATTACAGATATTTACATAATTTATATGTGTTTTATATATATATAAAATGCAAGCATTTTTACTAAAAATTTTTATACTCAGCATATCATTCTGTTTCTTGTTCATTCAATGTATTGTGGACATCCATCAACATATACACCTTTTTAATGGGGCATTATATTTTATGTTTTGAACATATTAAAATTCATTGACTTTTTTATAACATTGCAAATGTATATATTTCTGGAGGTTAGATACCTGAAACTAGGTTAAAGAGTATGTACAATAAAGTTTTGACAAGTGTTACCAAATTGCCCTGCAAAAATTTGTAGCCTAACCTAGTAGATTTGACATTCTTCATTACATCTTCAGTGGAAGTACTAGAATTACCAAGTTATTCTCATTTTTGTCAGCCAAATAGGGGGTAAAAAACTTCAATAAAGTGTGTGTGCCTAAGCAGTAGGGAAACTATCTTTTCATATATTTATTGGTTATTTGTATTTTACTTCAAATTTCCAGTCCACATATTATGCCCTGTGTTTTTTAGGAGGTTTGTTTTTTAACCTTCTTATTAAATTGTAGAAACTATGTGTATATTGGGGATATTCTATCTTTTGTTGTTGGTGTTGGAAATATTTGCTGTCTGGTTGCTTATTCTTTTAACTTTTTCTTTGATGTCACTTGCTATGTAAAACTTTGAAGTTTTTCTTTATAAATTCGCATCTGTAATTCTTTTCCACATGTCTCCTGTGGTTTGTGTCTTCAGAAAGTTTTCATAAGTGGCTTCTGATAAGAATTACGTATAAGGAATTTAGAGTTGCCCTCCTTGGTAATTACTTGGAGTCCAATAAATGCTGTCTGGTAGGAAAATATATGACTAGTATACAAATAACTATTACATAAAGGAGAACAAGAGCTAGAGATAAAATTCAATGGTAGAGTGCTTACTTAGCATGTATGAGGCCCTGGGTTCAATCCCCAACACTTTACAAAAAAGAAAGAGAGAAAGGAGGAGGGAAGGAAAGAAGGAAGGGAGTGAGGGAGAAAAAGACCAAGAATGTTGGAGACTCAAAAAAAGTATACATTATCTTTGGAACCAGAAAAGTTATCACAGAAAATTGATTTGAAATGAGACTTGAAAAAGAGAAATGAGATGGGGAGCCAAAAAGGGTACACATTTTAATAGAGGTTGTTGTAAGAACAACCAGAGGAGGGAGAAAGGAAAACAAAACCAATCTCTACTCTTTGCAGGGACCCTGCTGTGGCTCCACAGCCTAGGTTAGATGTTTTGCCTGTGTTACTTTGTAAAACTCCAGTGATCCTCAGGGAGCCTTGTGTATGAGTATAAACACAAGCATGTATGGCATGGACTTTGTTTATTCTCTTCTTGGATCTTGGCTTACAGTGCCTTCTACTCCTGTGCATTTTCCCAATGGGATGAAAAACTACACGAAGAAGACTTTCTACACACGAGAAAACACAGTGGATTCTTTGGAGGACCCCCCCTGGCAACGGGGTGCCCTGAGGCACCTCACAGAGGGCTCCTGTATGCTGCCTAGGGGCCTGTGGGAAGGAAGCCTCAGTTCTCAGGACTCCAGGACAGAGAGTGCCAGCTTGTCCCCAAGCCAGGTTAATGGTTTCTTTGGCAGCCATTTAGGTGACGGAGCCTGGCAGGAATCACAGCATGGCAGCCCTTGCCCATCTGTAGTATCCAAAGCTACTGAGAAAAAGAGAACTTCCTCCAACAGTAACCAAAGCAAGTCCAGAAAGCCAGCCATTCCTGATGCACCAGATGACTCTGAACGCGGAGACTCAGACATGGATGAAGCCACTTACTCCAGCAGTCAAGACCATCAGACACCAAAAAAGGCATAGTTTTAATTTGTTTGTTTGTTTGTGTTTTCCACTTAACAAAGCAAACAACAGCAAATACATTGACTAAAAGCTGCTTACATGATTTTGGAAAGGAAGGATGGTAATATTCTCTGCTACTAACTGCTACTGCATTTGATGCTAACTTGTAGAGAAAATAAAAGCTCTGACACTAACCTTAAAATGACTGTACTTAGATTTTGATTGATCTCTTACAAGTTGTTCACCTCTTGCATATTTAACATATTAGGAAAAGAACTTTAAAATCTGAAAAATTCTTCCTGAATAGGCAGTTAAATTTACTATTTATGGCTTAAGTTCTTCTGAAAATTTGAATGGATGCAAATAATAACAATGAAAATGGCATATTAGAAATGATAGAAATGTAAGCTCACATTCACGAACAGCTTTAGAGAGATACCTTATACCTTTTGCTCACTAAAAATGAATATTCCTCCCAAGAAGGTTATGCCCTTATAAACAGGGCTTAACTGTTATTCCTGTGTTTATATTGAGTTTGCAGACATAAGCAAAACAAAACACGAAGTTGTCTTAGAAGTTCCAGTCCAGCCTACCACTTGAGATAGAGATTTTTAAAGAAAATGGAAGTTTTTGATGAACTTGGAAATATAAAATGAATTAAACAAGTAATCCTAGTTAAGTTCTAGTTAGGATCTAGGCCTCTTTCTGCCATATCTTGCTGTTTGACCTCAAACAAGTACTTCAAACTCTGGGCATTGGTTTCCTCAGCCGTAAAAATGAATGCATTGGACTCTTAGTCTTCCAACCCTTTTGTTTTTTTAATACACTCTAACTCTATCCCTTAATATCTTGTGTTTTAATTTTTTCCCAAAAAACACATATTTGTCTTCCATTAGTAATTCATTTTGACCCTAACAAGAAATCCTTTTTTGTTTGTTTTTCTTTGTTAAGGAATCTTCTTCCTCAGTGAATACATCCAACAAAATGAATTTTAAAACTTTTTCTTCATCACCTCCTAAACCTGGACATATCTTTGAGGTTGAACTGGCTAAAAATGAGAACAGCTTGGGGATAAGTGTCACGGTACTGTTTGACAAGGTTTTCAAATGTTTTCTCTTCTTCATTTCCAGCAGCCTATTATATACCAACTTATTAGTTGAATTATTTTGCTTCATATGGAGCACTTGTCAAATACAAAATTTTAAAATTAATTATCTTAAAACTTTTTTAAAAATTGAGTGTTGGGCCGGGAATTTAGCTCAATGGTTCTGCCACCAGCCTCACAGGTGCAAGGTCCTGAGTTCGATCCCCAGTACCAAAAAAAAAAAAGGATAAAATTGAGTGTTAGTCATTTTTTCCTGTTTTAAAAAAATTATAGAGAAACACTGCCTTTCTTCCCTTTCATGCTTGCTTAATCTGAAGATAAGACATGCAAAGTATAAAATGAATCTGTATGCTTTATACACTTGACAGTTTCTGCATGAGTGTAGAATAATGAGATGATGCATCTCTAACCTAGATCATGAATAATTAAGACAATAGGTATTATATGTCCTTTCTCTAAAATATATAATACTTGTAAAAATATTTAATAGTTAAAAATTAGATGTTCCAAAAAATATGTATCTTAAAGGTTATTTAAATATGAGCATGGGCTCTTTGATAAAATTATTTTGGAATATTTTAGAGTTATACTAATCTCCTGTTCTTGAATTATTATAATTATCATTTACTACATTCAAAAAACTATTGAAAATTATGAAAAATCATTCAAACATACAGGAGAAACAGCACTGTAAATATATTGAGGTCAAAAAGAAAACCTGATTTTCTAGCATATTTTAAAATATTTTAAGAAAAATCAAGATATATTATGTACAGGTACAAATTCCCTATGATGAATGTGATCATAATGTATAGCTAAAATATACAAATAAGGTCAATTTTAAAAAATATTTTAACACTTTTCCTCTCTCTTGTCTTTCTGTGGTGAAGGGAGATAAAAAAAAAACTGCATGGGGCCAGGGATTTAGCTCAGTGGTACTGTGCCTGCCTCACAAACACAAGGTCCTGAGTTTGATCTCTGGTACCAAAAGGAAAACCTACATGTCCATAAAAGATAGAAAACTGATTCATTACATTTTACCTATATCATAAAAAAACTTCTCTAACGACCCTTTTAAATTTTTTTTAAACTTTTTCCTTGCCTCATGGGATTTGCTCTCAGATTTGCAAATATGATCTGAAAGTATTATTCCATACACTGTTTTTCTGATAATTATATTCTCACACTAATTTTGCATAGATAGACTTTGCTTTCTGCTTGCTTATAATGCATGATGTAGACTTACAAAGGAAGAGCAATTCCTCACAGAGTTCTTGTATAGTTACTTACTGAATTAAATAGTTTGCCAAAAAGAAATTGTTTTGACATTTAGAAAATTTAGCTAACAATATTCTTGGGTATTAAAATAACTGCACATGTGGAAGTAATGGTACTCCTTTGTCTAGTCAGTTGAATGCTTTCTAAGGCTCATATTTGGCAGAGTGCAAAATTTTTCATATTACCAAATATTTTTTTTTCTTTTTCTGTTTAGGGAGGTGTGAATACCAGTGTCAAACATGGTGGAATTTATGTGAAAGCAGTTATTCCCAAGGGAGCAGCAGAGTCTGATGGTAGAATTCACAAAGGTATGCTTTTATGTATGTAGGAATTATATTCACAAATAGCCATCAAATAGATAAAAAATAATAGACCTGATATAGACACTTAAATTCATAATATGAAATTAAAATATACTCAGTTATAAACTACATTAAGCAATTCCTTAACACCGCTTTAAAAACTCTTCTTTCATCTTATTCCATAGTATCAGAAGATATCTTGGGCCAAGGATGTAGCTCAGCAGTACCATGCCTGTATGGCAAGTGCGAGGTCCTAAGTTAGATCCCTGGTACCAAAAAAAAAAAGAATATATCTAGACAGTGTTTTAGTGTGTATTTTGTACCTGTTAATAAGCAAGTTTCCAAAGAATGATGAAAGGATAGTATGTGTCCTTGCAAAAAAAAAAAAAACACCCAAAACTGACTTTTGTATTTCTAAGGACTAACCAGGGACTTGCTTCCACTCTCTGCATTTGTAATTCAGCTTTTTTTTATGATTTAAATTGATTTTTATAAAGATGCTCTAAAATGTAATGGAGATTAACAGTGTAGAATTGAACAAGAAATTAAATAACATGTTAAGATATGAAGCAGTTTTGTCCAGAATTTGTCTGTATCTCTCCTCAAATTAATTTGAAATAGAACTAGCAGATATAAGCATGTAGAATCTTTGATTTCTTTCTTTGAAAATTACCGCCTAATTTTAGGTGATCGTGTGCTAGCTGTCAATGGAGTAAGCCTGGAAGGAGCTACCCATAAGCAAGCTGTGGAAATACTGAGAAATACAGGACAGGTAGTGAATCATAATACCAACCTGTTAAGAAACCTTAAAAAGACGTAATATGTGAATAGTATCAGTTGCATAGAGACCTCTACATTTGTTAATAAAGAAACCAAGCCTGATTTATGTATCTATTCTGGGTCTGTTTTTTGCCTTCCAAATTGACTAGTATTATGACAGAAAGGTTTTTTACTGAGGAAGTTGGCTTTCTGTGTCTCATTTACCCCTAATATTACCAAAGATGAATGACAGGGAAAGGGATGGAGATTGGATTGTTTAAATGTTTCATAAACATTTCCTAGTTTTTAGTGATTTTTCACTTCTAGTCATTCGACAGCCCAAAAGCTAAATTCATTTTATTCAAATACATTTTAGGACTGGAAGTCTACCAAATTATTTATAATGATTTTTATACTACAATTTAGTAGTAATTTTTTTCCTAGTACTCAAATTTTCAATGATTTGTTTATGCTATTATCATAGATTTTAACATGTTTTATGGTAGGGTGTTTTTTTGTATATCCTTTTATTGGTACATTTTAGGTGTACAATATAATGACATTCATCATTGGAGGTAGGCACCTTTACATACTGTCTTGGTTCTTATTTTTTCCCCCTTCCCCTGACCTCCCTTCAACCCGTCCATCCCTCCCTATTTACAAAGACTTTGTTTCCATTTTTTCATTTTCTCATATTAATTCCATTCCCTTCTTTCCTTTCCCCTACCCCTCTCACTTCCCCCTCCCCTTTGCCCCTTTTCTTCCTATTTCAGATTATCTATTATATCTTTTAGTCCTTATTTACACTTTCAGTTTCTCACACTAGAGAAACTCTTTGGTATTTACACGTGTGTCCTGTTTATTTCACTTAAGAGTATTGCCTCAATGTGCATCCATTTAGCAATAAATGTCTCTAATTTCTCATTATTGATGGCTGAGTAATACTCCATTTTATAAAAAACCCACATTTTCTTTATCCAGTCTCCAGTTGATGGGCAGTTGGGCTGCTTCCAAGTTTTAGCTTTTACAAATTGGGCTGCTACGAACATGGATACACACATATTACTGTGGTATGATTCTTTTAATTCGTTGGGGAAGATACCCAGCCCGGGAATAGCTGGGTCAAATGGGACTTCCAGTCCTAGTTCTTTACGGTATCTCCATACTGATTTCCACAGTGGTTGTACCAGTCTACACTCCCACCAGCAGTGGAGCAGGGTTCCTCTTTCCCCACAGCCCTGCCAGCATTTGTTGCTGGTTGATTGCATGATAGCAGCCATTCTTTCTGGAGTGAGGTGGAATCTCAGTGTTGTTTTCATTTGCATCTCTCGAATGACCTGTGATGTTGAACATTTTTTCATATGTTTATTTGCCATGTCTACGTCTTTGTGTGAGAAATGTCTGTTCATTTCAGATGCCCATTTTTGGATTGAGTCTTTAAATTGGGGAGGTCTGATTTTTTTAAGTTCTTTATAGATTCGAGATAGTAGACCTTTGTCTGAGGGACTGCTGGTGAAAATTTTTTCCCACATTGTAACTTGTCTGTTCACACTGTTGGTGGTTTCTCTTGCTGTGCAGAAGCTATACAGAAAGTAATAAAAATGTGATTTTGAAGCTTTTGATCCTTTGGTCTGTCTTTTCCCCCTCTAGCTATATTTTGGTAGAACAGGTAGCTACTTTAAATTATTTTATACTCCAGCTGTACAAAGTCCTGATAGTATTTTCTTGTTACTCTTCCTAATTAAGTGCTATTCTATTTATCCAGGTGGTTCATCTACTGTTAGAAAAGGGACAACCACCAGCATCCAAAGAACATGTCCCTGTTACCCCACAGTGCACCCTTCCAGATCAGAATGCACAAGGTCAAAGTCCAGAAAAAATGGTGAAGAAAGCAACTCATGTCAAAGACTATAGCTTTGTTACTGAAGGTCAGGCCTTGGGAAACTCATGTGTCACTGTGAAATTATTATTACATTATTCAAAATATGGTATTTACATGTTGGTTTACAATTCATGCCCTAGGCAACATTCCACCTAATAATTCCCAAATACTGGTCTTTCTTAAAAAATTTGCCAGCCCATGGACATATCACCAGTTGGTAGTAAAATTTAAAAATTAAGAATGATATAGTAGTGAATTCTCAGTTGTTTATAATACTGGAGTAACATTTATCTGAGATTCCAACTTTCCACCTCTTAAGGGACTTAAATGCTCTTTACCTTATAAATATGGTGCCTGGTACACAGTCATGGCTTGTCTTTTATTTAAAATCTATATTTGATCACACAAATGTTACAACTCTGACTCAGTGCCAAAAGTAAGGTGGTCTACCCGATATTATTTTTCCTGATTATGAAAATAAAAACAATATAACTATCTTTTCACACTGTTCTTTTTTATCATTCTTTTTTTTTACACGTGTTATTTTTAATGCCTTAAAACCATAATTGAGGGGTTTTTCCCAAAGAATTTAAATTCTTAAAAAGGATATCTGCATATAAATGTCCTCTTATTCAGAGTCAGCTCCAGTATATGAATGGCAAAACTTCAGACATGAATGGCAGCACATCAAGTTAGTACCATACAAAAACATCACAAATTTAGGCACTTTATCAAAGGAAATGTCTAGAACACTGTCAATGAGGTTGTCCTATCTTCTGCCACACCTAGTCAGGGCTCTGCTGGTCCCCACTCAAATACTTTATAGCAGCCTCACTCCATCCTATCATTCTTTCTTTTTTGTGTGTGTGCGTGTGTGTGTGTGTGTGTGTGTGTGTGTGTGTGTGTTTTCTGGTCTTTATTCCTTTATTTTGCTGCTGAGAATTTTATTAGAATCCCATTGTAATTTTTCTGGATTAAATTAGACCTCACCAAAATATCCATGTCAATTTTCCCATACCCTCAGCTAACATTTACTCTGCTCTTCTTACCACATATACCTGAATTTCTCTTGTACTTCCCCTTCTCTGGATCCACTCACCCCATCCCACCCCACCCCTTATTAAACTGTCTTTTATGCTTCAGAAGTCTTTTCCATTGAAACAGCTTAGTCCTTGTAAGTAGTTCATTGAGTTTTCTTAATGACAGAGTGGAAAATGGGATTTGAGTATAGTGTGAAGGTGCACTGTGTACATACAGAGTAAATATCATGGGTGAATTGGGATTTTTAAAAACGTGTCTAAAAGTCTATATTTTTGTATGCTTGTGTGCATACACAGCTTTAAAATATTTAAATTTTCTTTTTTTCCAGAAAATACATTTGAGGTAAAACTGTTTAAAAATAGCTCAGGCCTAGGATTCAGTTTTTCTCGAGAAGATAATCTTATACCACAGCAAATGAACACCAGCATAGTAAGGGTTAAAAAGCTCTTCCCTGGACAGCCAGCAGCAGAGAGTGGAAAAATAGATGTGGGAGATGTTATTTTGAAAGTGAATGGAGCCTCTTTGAAAGGACTGTCACAGCAGGTGAGCCCTAGGACTAGAGTGTAGCATTTGTAATGAGGAGCTGGGTAGCTTGGGCCTTGCTGGTTAATGGTGTCTTCATTTGTTATTCATGGTACCCCAGGAAGTCATATCTGCTCTCAGGGGAACAGCTCCAGAAGTGTGCTTGCTTCTCTGTAGACCTCCACCCGGTGTACTGCCAGAAATTGATACTGCTCTTCTGGTAAGAAGTGTGAGAAATAATTCATATTTTTGTAGAATGTCAATTTAGTAATTTGCTAATTCAGTTGTAGTACTTACATCATGGATTAGTCTCCTGGGTTTCATCCCTAACTAATTCTTTACCTGGGAGTGCTATCTTGTGTCACTCAGCCTCTTTACATATATTCCGTATTTGTAAAGTAGTCAGTTTAATAGGCAAGATAGCACATTCCTGTAATCCCAGCTACTCCAGAGGCTCAGGGAGGAGGATCACAAGTTCAAGGCCAGCCTGGGCAATTTAGTGAGACCTTACCTCAAAATATAAAAATAAAAAGAGTAGAGATGGAGCTCATCACTCCCTGGATTCAATCTTCAGTAACCCCCACCACCACCATGCACATGCCAAATGTGATCAATTCACAATTCACTTTCTGTTCTCTTCTGCATTTCTATAATTCTAGATGCTAGAACTTCAGGAATGTGTCTTCTAAGCATAAATGGAAAAGATAAAATAATGGTTACAAAAATCTTATGTCCATTTTTTTCACTGAAGTAAACAAGGGCTGAGCTTGTTTGGATAAAAATGAGTTAATATTTTTAGGGCCTTCTTTTTTTAACAGAGAATAGAATATGTTTGAGTTCCTTTCCTGCCAAGGTTTGGTTGAAGGATCCAGAATCTATTTCAGTGGTGATTTACAAATGCATACCAATAGGTAGGGGTCAAACCTAAGTGAACACTAATGCAATTAAAGAAAGTTTTCCCCTTGTCTGTCTACATAAAATTGCTGCACTACTAGTGAATGGTGACTCTGGGCTTTAGAAAGCAGGAGTATCTGAGACAGAAGTTGTAACCTTTATACTGGGGAGAGGGGAACCATTAGGAAGACATTAGTAGAAATGGAACATTTATATAAAATACACTAGAAATAGCATTTTAAAAGATGACATTGATTTAGGGCACCAGATATGATGAACCAGATGGAGGTCTCTTAAAATCTTCCTGGAAAGCAATTTGGAAATATTTAACAGAGCTTTTAAAAAATCCTTTGTCTGATAGTGTAGAAAATTACAAGGGAATAGAAACCCAGGTGAAAATTTACATATGCACAAAGAAGTTCTTCTAGTAGTAAAAACCTAGAAACAATGCTATAGCCAAAAAGAAAAAGCCTGAAATAAGTTAAAGGTATAGCCATCCTTAGGATTGCTAGATGATTATTAAAATTATTTACAAAGCATATTTAAAGAGTTTAGAAACCTAAATTTTGAAAGTAGGATACAAATTAGAATATGTAATTCTAATTCTGATTTAAAATATAAGTCATACAATATTAGCTGCTGACATATTTTTTTCTTTAATGATTTTAAATTACTGTTATTGTCAGAAAATTAATTGAATATTTTAATAGAAAGTGCTGTTATTCAACAGGTTTGTTTCCAGTTGAGTTGTCACCATCTGTCTCTTTAAATGTGTCCATTACAGACCCCACTCCACTCTCCAGCTCAAGTGCTTCCAAGCAGCACTAGAGATCTTTCTCAGCCATCGTGGGTGGAGCAAAGCACCAGCTCAGATAGAAATGAAGTGTCTGACAAAATCAAGAAGCCGTGCAAGTCCCCCTCCAGGAAAGATAGCTATAGCGACAGCAGTGGGAGTGGAGAAGATGACTTGATAAAAGATCCAGCAAAGATATCAAATATAACTTGGAGTTCAGCTTTGCACCAGACTCTAAACAACATGGTAGCCCAAATACATACTCAACACACAGCACCCACGAGTCAAGAAAATGCCATGTACACCATGTTTTACTATCCTCAGAAAATACCCAGTAAACCACAATTTGAGGACAGGTATTGTCAATGTTATGCTTAACACTCAAAATAACTGGTGATGTTAGCAACAATAGTGGCAGAAATATATATATTTCCGAAAGGAGTGTGTCTGTGAACTTCCCAGTGATTAGGGAAATGATGACTTTTTTCAATGTCTAGCTATTGTGACTACCAGTTTTATTTGGTTAAGCAGTAAACACTCTAGCCAGGCAACCTGAGCGTTGCTTCTCTCTTGAGCATATTTACTAGTAATTGAGAAAATTGTTTTTCAATACTACTCAACCAGAAAGCCACAAGATTTATTTAGGTAATGATGCAATGGAAGATTAGAGCAAATTACACAGGGAAGGGAGTGGGGAGAAAAGTTTGTAAATGGCAGTTCATCCAAGATGGGAAAAGAAGAAATGATTGAAAGCAAAGATGCATACAAAGGAAAGATTAGCTTCAGCCTTGAATTATCAGCTAGGAATCAAGAGTATAATTCTTTGACCTGTCTTTATACAATTTAAAAGATTTGAGTTCCTCCAGAATAAAATCTAGATAGAGAATAAATAATGACAATATTAGCATATAATAGACAAATAAATTCTTAGTCTAGAACCAGACAAAAAGTAGCTAGGATCTCAAATCAAAACCAGACAGGAATATGGGAGCATTTTCTGTTATAGCACCAACTTAACTATGTTGACATTGGAATGTATTTGAAAATAGTCTTGCTTCTTTGTCTCAGTAGTAACCCTCCTTCTCCTCTACCACTGGATGTGACTCCTGGGCAGAACTGCCAGCCCCACTTAGAATCTGCTTCCTCTAATTCAGTGGGTAAATATATACATCACACTTCCGAACCAGCTAGACAAGAAAACTTGATAACTTTGAAAAATGACCTGGAAAACCAAGTGGAAGACTTTGAGCTGGTAAGGTGTTCTGTATTTCAAGATTCCATGTTTTCTCAGTGCAGATATAGACACTCAAGATTTCTCTTTTAGTTGGGAAGAAAAGCTACCTTTTAGAGTAGCTTCATGTCTGTGTCTAATAAATAGATAATATATCTAATATCTTTCTCTGCTGAGAAATTAGAGAAAAAGACAAAATAATCTGGGTTCAGATCCTTGGCTCTGTTGCCATATGGCAGATACCTGTGGGATAGGTCATTTCTGATTCTTAGGAGCTTTGGCAATACAGTGAGGCTAGTAACCTGAGAGGATTGTGGAGAGATTAAATTAAATACATCTGCAAAACTAGACCAGCCGTGGCAAACCTATGGCATGTGTGCCACAGCAGGCTTTTTGTATCATTGAAAGCTTTAAAAGGTTTACCATCGCTGGGCTAGACCCTTAGTAAATCATATTTTCATTTGTTTCTCAAATTCCAATTAACTACTCTACCTGTTTAATTTTTAAAGTTTGAATATTTTTTCTCACTTTTTCCTCATGTGCCTGACAGGAATTCTTCATATTGTGAAAATAGCCTTTGAACTTATGAACATACAAATCAAGCTTGGGAACAAAATTTCCAAGTATATGAACCTTTTTATGGATTAAAAGCCTATTTTAATACTGCTTATTATCTAAGTAATAAATGTTTATTATAAAAATTACCTTTAAAATATTATTAAAATATCTATATCTCACCACCCAAAAATCATAAATATTCTGGAGTTGATCTGTGCAGATATTTTGTTTCCTTATAATGGTGTAAGTATATGTAGCATCTACATCTTCAGCTTCATTCTTAGCAGTACAGTGAAAATGATGTTTGAATGATTTCCTTGGAAATCTGTCTTCATCCACATGAGCAACCTATGTATCTCAGTTGAAATATTAAAATGTTTTTGCTTCCACGTCGTAATAAATCAAGTTTTGATATATAATCACTCAAAAACTTCCTGTTGTACCAAAAATAACACAAAACCCCCACTTTCTTTTGTGATTTCTTGCATCTATCTTGGTTGTTTAGAAATATGTGAAGAACTTTTCTAAATCTTCCCTCCAAAAAATATTCTTTGATTATCAAAGTATAGCAGCTGATGTCCTTGTTTATCTTGGAAATACAAAAATGGAAGCATGCCTATGTTCTGTCTTTGCTATCTGAAAACAAACATGTAATGTTGTACTTAAACCCAACTTTTACTTGCTTGGGGGAAGGAAGCATTCTATCCACAGATGAAAGGCTTAGTTTTTTTCACTTCATCAAGTTAAGTAAACTTTTGAGATTTGTTTTCCTCTTTAGCTAATCAAAATAGTCATCTTTTTTGTTTGGCTGTAGGGTAAAATAGACAACCTTAAAGGAATCTGTTGTATTTCTCTAGGAAGTAGAACTGCCCATTACTCTAATTAAATCAGAAAAAGGGAGCCTGGGTTTTACAGTAACCAAAGGCAACCAGAGCATTGGTTGTTATGTTCACGATGTCATACAGGATCCAGCCAAAAGTGATGGACGGCTAAAGCCTGGAGACCGGCTCGTAAAGGTGGGACCTTTAAGAGGAATGGAAGACTTGTGCAAATGTAAATTAGTTCTTTTTTTGTTATTATATTGAAATACCTGAGGCAGGTCAACTTTATAATGAGATTTGATCATCTCAGGATTTTGAAGATTTAAGGGCATGCAGTGGCAAGGAGATCACATCTCGAAACAGGAAGCCAAAGACATGGGACCTCACAGTTCCTTCTTAGAGCACACCCCCAGAACCCACTAACCTCCTGCTAGGCTCTGCCTCTTAAAAACCCCAACAGCACACTCAGGATCAAGCCTCTAGCACACAGCCTTTAGGGGACAGACTTGGATCCTATCCACATCGTAGCATTAACTAAAGAACAGTGGTGGCGAACCTATAGCACACATGCTGCAGCGGGCACACAAAGTCCTCTGTCAGCACACGAGCCAAGTATATGAGTTGCTTTTTCTAAGGTTTAATTGTAGTGTTGGCACTTTGTGATAAATAAGTGGATTTTTGGGTTGCAGTTTGGGCACTCGGTGTTTGAAAGTTTCGCCATTACTGCCAAAGAACAAGCCAGGGCTGAAGAAAGAACAAGGTTGAGTTAATGTAACACTGTGTTTCTCTGCTAGATTTGTTTCCCTTTTCCACCACTTAAAAGTAAAGGTTTTTGTTCAGTTAACTCTTTAGGAAATACTCAAGATTCCTGTTTCATTTGAAAGCCCCTTTAATCTCATTAAGGCATATTATGTAAAAAGCTAGAAAGATTGTTGTATTCTTGGCAATTTAACTTTCCTGTTCTAAAAATTGTGATCCTATCTTGCCCCTTTTTCATTTTTCTAGGTTAATGATACAGATGTTACAAGCATGACTCACACTGATGCAGTGAATCTGCTCCGGGCTGCACCTAAAACAGTTAGATTAGTTCTTGGACGAATTCTAGAATTACCCAAGATGCCATTGTTGTCTCATTTGCTGCCTGACATTTCATTAACATGCAACAAAGAGGAGTTGGGTAATGAAAATTCAAGCTTTGTACCCTATGATTTTCTTGGCTAGATTTAGTACACTTATGACTGAGAAAACAATTATGTTCTGTTCGTTGAAGGTTTTTCCTTATCTGGAGGGCATGACAGTCTTCATCAAGTGGTATATATTAGTGATATCAATCCAAGGTCAGTTGCAGCTGTCGAGGGTAATCTCCAACTTTTAGATATCATACATTATGTGAATGGCATCAGCACACAAGGAATGACCTTGGAAGAAGCTAACAAGGCATTAGACACATCGCTTCCCTCAGTGGTGCTGAAAGCAACAAGGTACTCTGCAGTAATGGATGGGCTTTGTGTATGTGTGTGCGTGTACTTCAGGTTGTTATTATACTTATGTACTCTTACAAGATACTACAAATTAATTCACAGACTAGACTAGCAGGACTCAGTAAAGTTCGAATAGACTTCCTGGCAGGAGATTAAGTGGTTAAGTCTTTGAATACATGTTTGTAATTAATAGGACAGTTTACACATTTATCACTTAAGATATTTTCAGTTACAAGTAACAGAAATACAAGTCAGCTTTGTTAGAAGAAGAAAGAGAATTTATTGGTTTATTTGGTTTGTATGATTTTAAAAGCCTAAAGATAAAGCAGTCATCAGGTGAAATTTGCTCAGGGCTCTGGTTCCCTTTCTTTGCTATTTTCAGTTATTCCTTCCTCTTTGTATCATTTTAGGATAGGCAATTTTCTGCATTGCTTTCATGCCTCACACCTATGTACCACACCATCTAGAGAAATCTTCAAATGGAAATCTCACCAGTCACCACTGGTAAAATGTGTGTGCCTTTGCCCTCAGCCTAAATTAAGGTCAGTCCCTGAACTGAGGCAAAGGGATAAAAGGAAGTTGATTGGTTTTGGGCAGTAACAGCCTTTCCTAGAGCTAGGATTGGTCATTCCTGCTGGAATCTACTGATGAGCCATGGAACTCAGAACAGCTTCACAAGATTAAAAAATACTAATATGTAACAGGTTTTCTTTAACTTCTCTGAAATTAAGAAAACATGTATTAGTTTCTTTTTGCATCTGTAACAAATTACTCAGTGATTTAAGACAAAACAAGATTATCATAGTTCTTGAGGTCAGAAATACAAAATGGGTCTCATTGAGATAAAATCGAGGTATCTTCAGGGCTGTGTTTCCTGTGTAGGTTGTCAGACAAGATCTATTTCCTTGCCTTTTCCACCCTTCTAGAGACTCCCCATTTTCCGTGTCTTCCTGGTCCCCGCCTATCTTCAAAGCCAGTGGTCACTGCTGCCTCTGCTGCCACATCTTTCTCTGCTTCTGACTTTCCTGCCCCCTCTTTTCGTGTATTAGGTGGGGCCTCAGTGACGACAGTCCAGTTCTAATAAGCCCAGGTAATTTTTCCATCTCAGTATCCCATCTTTTCTGCTATATTAAGTAACATATTCATAAGTTCTGAGGTTTAGAGCAAATCATTAGCATGGACACATTTGCGGGGGGAGCCAGTATTTTGCCTGCACAATGTATATGAATCCTGGCTATCTAGATTACAAAGTAAGCCAAATTCACAATTATGTCTGTGAATTATTCCTTTCAAATATGAAAATTGTGAATTAAATAATTGATAAACTTATTTTTCCTTCTGAATCTTTTAAGTTAGATTATAAGAGAATATAATCTCTGACCTGACTCTTTTATAGGTTTCCAAAAATTGGATTGGCATAATTATTTTCATAGATCTATCTAAACATTAATTACTGGAGAAGTCTTCCAACAACCTGAAAATATTTTTGTGAAAGTTAACATAGCTGCCACCCTTAGATCTAGCTAAATGTTTGCCTCAAAAGCAGTAAAGTGTTATTCACCCAGCCCTGAAATCACTTTATTTCTGCTTTTCTACTTTTATCTTAGCCCTTGCTACTAAATATATTGTAGTCCTATTTACAATTACTTTCTTTTTCTTTCTTCTTCCAGGCCTCTCTCCACTGTTTCATACATATGTCCTCTTTAAAGTCCACAGGGTAGCAATAATGGAGGAATGTGTATTCGTGGTAGTTATCTATTTGTTAAGAACTATAGTGGGTCTGGGAATTACCCTACTTGCAAGCTAATAAGCTAGCCAAAAGATTGGTACAGCAGGCAGCATGAGCATTGTGAGCGTCAGTTCCATTGTCCCTGAAGGCCCACAAGATAACATCTGTGAGCCTTGTGGATTCCTGCACAGGCAGTGGGTTACACTGCAGGAGAGAACAATGTAAGAGCAGCCTCAGGAGTCCATCTTTTATAACAGCCTGTTAGAGAGACTGGTATTTTGCAGGTGAGAGAGGTTACCTCATCCTCCAGGTTGCTCCCCATAAATACAACCTTGAGAAAAGGGGCCTGGATAAAAGAGATCAGGGTCAGGACCTTACATTTTGGAACTGCCCAGCAAGAACATACAGGGATGCTTAGACCTGTGATGTATTGATCCTCCAAACAATATCCACCTTAGGCAGCCTCCCTTTTCCCTCATGTATCTGCTGTAATAAGATTGCATATTAATCCATGTTTCCCAAAGTACTGTCTTTTTGGCTGTTTTTCTCTTTGATATAATTCTTATAATTCTTTGAATATATACATATATTCAAAGAATTATAAGAATTATACATATTTATGTATTTATATATAATTATAATTATATATAAATTATAATATAATTATATATAAGAATATATATTTCATACAGATTTTTCCCTTTAAATAATCTAAAAAAAAACTTGTATCAGGGGCTTTAGATACATAAAACTTGTAATCTAGGATTTCTAAGTTTAATTTATCTTTGAGCTATCTACTGATTGACAAAGAACTAAGTCATTAAATCATGAACATTCCCAGTGTTTTAAGTGAGGGGGGAAATGGAGGTTGTGTTGAACTGAAACTCAAAGAAGGCTCTGTAAAAGTTAGTTTTAGTCTTTCTTGGGTCAGAATTCTCTCCCTCCAAAAAAATACATAGATGAAAACTATCATAAAATGTTGTCTGTAGCATCAATGTTCCTAACTTTGAGGTCTATCCAAAATAAAACCCCTGAAATTGTTAAATAGTTCAGAGGATATTTAAACAAATTATCTTAAATCTTTGCAATTTTTTTTTTGTTTGATTTGGTTTTTTACAGAGATGGTCAACCAGTGTTTCCTAGTTCAAAGAAGTCTGCCATTTCAACCCTAGAGTCAACCAAAGCCAATGGTAAGGGCACATTCACTTTATAACACAAGTATTTATGGAAAGGTGGCTTTTTTTCTTCCTAAATAGCAACTTTGCATGTTGCCACTAAAATGCTTTTATTGCTCTTCCAGAGTGTTTTGCAGAATCTAAGTAAAATATTGTACTTTAATGAAAGCATCTCTGAAATTCAGTGTACAATATAATGGAAAAATGGTAGAACAGGGTGAACCACAAAACATATAGCCCAGTGGGCCTAAGTTTATGAGTTCTGTGTGACCTTAGCAAGTTACTTGATCCATGTATAAGCCTCTATTTCCTATTAGTAAAATAAGAATATTATTACTATCTACCTTGGAAGGTGATACTGAGTCATAAATATAATAGTACGTGTAAAACACCATCATCCTTATCACAAAGTACTTTCTTCAAAAATGTATTCATTGAATTCCTCTAAGTTAGGCACTGTTCTGGGCATTGTAAATGTAGCAGTTCATAAAGCTTCTGCGATACATTCTAGCATAGTAATAGGAATAGTAGCAGTAGTTGTTGTGGCAGCAGTTTAATTTAATATCCATTCTAGACTAAGCATTCTTTTAAATACTTTAATCCTCACAGTAACTCCACAATTCTAGTGTTACTATTATCACTTTATAGAGAGGGAAACTGAGGCATGGGGAAGTTTGATAACTTGCCCATGCTCACAGAGTTAATAAAGACTAGAACCAGGGCCTGGGATTTAGCTCAGTGGTTCTGCCACCTGCCTCGCAAGCACAAGGTCCCAAGTTCGATTCCTGGTACCAAAAAAAAAAGACTAGAGCCAGAATTTAAATCCAGGAAATCTGATTCCATGCTCATTTACATAATGAGGGCCTATAAATGGAGCTTTTATTGGTAGTACTCGTATGTTAGACATAGAAAAATGATTGAAATTGCTGCATTTGAAAAGTAAATTCAGTGCTTCATACGTAACTAATTTTTTAGGTTAGTGTCTAAGTACCAACAGTAGCTAAAAGAAACTTTACTGTAACAGTTGTTTTGCTTCTAAAAGTTAAAGCTTCTAAAAATCTAAAGAGGTCCCTTTTATATATATAAAGAGGTCCTGCTCTATAATAGTTCCAATTCATGGCAGGATCATAAAACAATCAGGAGAACATTTTTCTTGTGACCTCTGGGATGACTCTTCTTTGTCACTTTCCAGTGCTCTGCTCCTTTGCTGAAGTTACCTAGTGAGCTACTCTCGATGAGATCCTCTGACTGATAAGACCTGTTTCTGTAGAAGTTTTAAAACTCATACAGTATCAGTAACAGGAGCTCTCTTAAGGTGGCCAGAATGCAAAATGGCATAACCATTTTGGAAAACAGTCTGATAGTTTTTGTGCAGAGCTAAAATTAATACCTGGTTTACAAATTATAGTTATATTTGTAACTTTCAGTTATACCTACAACATATTTTCTTGTATTGAAGAGATAATCTTTATGGAGTAAGGTAAATGCATCTATTCCCTTAAATCATGAAGTGGGTAGGTGGCTAGTAAAATTCAGTACCCATAATTCCTCCCCATTCAGTTGAGATCATTTATATTCAGTGCCTTGCCCTTGAATCTTTCAGCCCCAAATGAGCATTAATGTCAACGATTTTCTTTTAAGAAATTGTTTGTCTTGGGCCAGGGATGTAGTTCAGTGACATTGCACCTGCCTGGCAAGTGCAAGGTCCTGAGTTCAATCCCCGGTACCGGGGGATGGGGGGGTTTGTTTTTCTCTTGGACTAACCCCTGCTCTATTTTATTGTTTAGTTGGTTTATCACTTTGTGATGTGGCCTCTTTTAATATAGCAATAAAATAATTTCATCAAAAGTGTTGGTTTTCTTTCTTTTTTTTTTTTTAATATGTATCAGATTCTGTAGAGGATCCAACCCAGGGTTAGGTTTAGCACATGCTAGGCAAGCGCTCTCCACTGAGCCATATGCCCACCCCATAGTACTTAAGGCAAATCTTCAGGTATCTCCATGTCCTGGCAGACATGTAGGTCCTTACATGTCTTTAAGTGTGTTGAGTCTTTACTGTTAGTGTGACTGGCTCATCCCCTTCCTTTCTGTGCTGTTCCTTGCAGGCCATCACAGTATGGAGCTCTGTGGCCAACCCACCCTCGCTCCCAGGGACTCGTTCTCCAAGGTAAGTAAAGACTACCTTCTTTCATGTCAGATCACTCTGATTGTTTCTGTTCACACCAAATTGATTTCATATTGAAATATTCATCTTTTTTAGATAAATAAGATATTTTTTGGTGAATTAATAGGTAAAGTACACAGCACAGATCCCCCACATAAGCAACCCTACATCCTTTGCCACAAACTCAGCTCTTAAATAAGTTAATTACTTAAATATAACTTTACTCTTGGGATCTTTTTTTTTATTAGTATGCACAATTCTTTCAGTTACTTCATAGACCATGGGAAGAAAAGAAGAATATAATTAAGAATAGAGCTGGGCCCAGTGGCACACCCCTATAATCCCAACTACTCAGGAGGATCAAAATTCTAAGCCCAGCCTGAGTACTTTGGGAGACCCTGTCTCAAAATTAAAAATTAAAATATGAGCTAAGGGGCTGGGGATTTAGTTCAGTGGTTCTGCCGCCTACCTCGCAAACGCAAGGTCCTGAGTTTGATCTCCAGTACCAAAAAGAAATAAAAAATGAGCTAAGGATGTAGTTTAGTGATATAGCACTGATGGGTTCAATCCCCAGTAGTGGCAGAAAAAATTGGTCCTTTAGGTTAATGTTGGACAATAGAGACCTGCCAGTGTTAAATCTATGCCACTAGTGAGGAAAAACAGGATTAGCCAAAGAAATAGGTTTACTTGCTTTTGAAAGACTTAGAAAATGCATCACCACATGATAAAACAAGAGCTGGAACATTTAAGACTAATACAGAAAAATCTGTGAATAATGTCACCAAAGTATCTTAACGCATAATAAATTCCATGTCATTTGTTTGGCTAACATTTATTTTTATGATCTTTCTGGCATGTAATGTACATTTCTAAAATGATCATGGCTGGTTGTTCATTTTGTTGGATTGTCTTTTCTTATATTCGTCCCACACCATCTATTCCAAACCTCCCTACTCAAAGTTTCTATGTAATGTAAAATTCATGGCGTCTCCCATGGTAAAACACATTCCTCTTCTAGTAATCTAAAAGTCTTATCATTTCTATGGGATTCTGGACATGAGCTAGCTTTGATGTAGAAAAAAATGAATTTAGTGACGAAAAGCCAAATAATCTGTGCCTTTCATCTCACTGTATTTTCTCACACTTGTGACTTAGTTTAGCAGCTCCTCAAAAGATAGTGCAGCAGAAGAAATGTTAAGGCAGAAATGATTGTGACACACAAAAAATGTGTTTATATATGTGTATGTTTGGATTGAGCTACAGCAGTACTGTTTATTCAGAAGATCTTCAGTTTCACATAGCAGAAAAGAACTGAATTTTTATGCATTTCTAATGCTATTCATGCTGTATAGTATTTACTTTCTTTTTAAATATAAGCATGTTGTTGAAAGAAAGAACAGTAGAACTTCTCCTAAATTAACATGAAACCTAAGAAACCAGGACTTTTGTTGTTAATTGCTGTCAACAATTTCATTGGAGTTCATATCTTCCAGGAAGTTTCCCTGACAATAATGTTCTTCCCTCAAATGTTAATGTTTATACTACGAATTTTTCATGAAAAATAGGATTTCACAATCCAGTGATGCTTTTTGACATCATTATATCTCCACTGTTTATAATAATTCTGTCACATCTACCATGTGTTTTTGTACCTTAAAAAAAGAATGAGACCTGAGAAAACCACAACTTTTTATTTCTGCAAAATTATTTTAATTTATTCTAATTATTTAACTTTATATTTATCTTGGTATTTACCCAAATCTTTTTTTTCTGGTAGTTCTGGAGATCCAACCCAGGGCTGCATGCATGCTGGACCAGGGTGCTGTCGATTAGCTATAACCCAGACCCATTTTTCTTTCTTTCTTTCTTTCTTTCTTTCTTTCTTTCTTTCTTTCTTTCTTTCTTTTCTTTCTTTCTTTCTTTCTTTCTTTCTTTCTTTCTTCTTTCTTTCCTTTCTTTCCTTTCTTTTCTTTCTTTCCTTTCTTTTCTTTCTTTCTTTCTTTCTTTCTTTCTATGCTCCATAAGTACTTTCAACTTATTGCATTAAAAAGTTACATTCTGTTGTTCAGTATTTATTATATAGTTACGAATCCATTGTTATTTTTCTTAAATTCACATATGATTAAGATTAGATGTGAAAATCTTTACACCTAAAAGATCACTACATTTAAAGTCTATATCCATGTAATCACCTCATAAATAATTCAAAAATTTATTTTTCCATTTCCCTTAACTTCTAAGCTTCTATAGTCCTGTTAAACTTTTCAAAAATGTTCTTTGGAAGACAAATCCCATAAAATATGTCTCAGGTAAGTTTAAGTCCAATATGTTTAAGAATTATTTAATAATATATTTCTTTTTTAGCAGCTCAGAAACTGTAGTAAATGTAAGAATTTCTGGGACCAAAAAAACCTGATTGAATATTACTTAATGGAGTGATTCCAGGTGTATTTGATGAGGGAAAGCTCTACCCCTTTGCACTTTTCATTTGCACTGATTTTCCTGGAAACATAGTCTCAAGGTGGAAAGATATAAAATGATCTTGTACTGGGAAGAAGAGGAGAGGGGCAATGGTGCAGTCACTCCCTAAGCCTGGAGGATGGTAAAATAGTAACCTGATGGTTTGTTTTGCTTTATACTTTAGGTTAATGGGGAAGAAATCATTGAAATTTTGTATCCTGAAGGAAAATGTTCTACTTCTCAGATGAAGGGATCAGCAAATTTGACTGGGCCTGAAGGTAGTTTTTCAAATAAGTCATCCAGTTACTCTAAGTGCCCTAAAACTTTGGGTAACGAAAATAATCGGGTATCTTTTTGTATTTGCCTTACATCTCACTGTAGCTTTAAAAGGAATTAGTCTTCAAGAAAATTTTTAAAATGAAAACAAAGGAATATAAAACTAATATTGTTAACTTTATTAATATACAAATGTCCTGCATCTATTCTCATCTCTGAAGCTGGAATTACTTTCAAATAATTGAAAAGACAGAGCTGCCTTGTTTCATGGTGTTTCCTATGTTCTGTAAAGCAGCACCTCACAGGCTACCTAACAGTTTAGAAACTTTATCTTGAGGATGTTTTGTACCTTAATCTTGGTAATGTAACTTTTTTTGGCTTCTTTTTTTGCACCAGGTATGGAACTCGGGACCTTGCGCTTGCGAGGCAGGCGGCAGAACCACTGAGCTAAATCCCCGGCCCTTTTTTGGGCTTCTTTCATAAATTAATAATTTGAAATTAATTTAAGAAAATAAACATTTAATTACAACTGCCTTTCAGAGTAGCTGCTTGAAATTTTATGTGCTGACACGTCCCTTTCTTGTTCACTATTTTTAAAGTAAAATTCATGTAAATTAATGTTTTTCAAGAATCTGATATACAAGATGGCGAGATTTATGATGATCCTCAAGAAGCTGAAGTTATCCAGTCTCTGCTAGATGTTGTGGATGAGGAAGCCCAGAATCTTTCAAATGAAAATAATGCAACAGGAGATGCTTGTGTTCCAGGTACATGAACCACATGGACAAATTGGTACTCTAAGGGGGTACAAGAATGTTTCTAGCAGATATATTTTGAGTAAAGATGAAATACATTACCATCTTCCCTGTTCCTCATTGGTAATATTTCAGAAGTAAAATAAGTTTTATCACCTATACATAGGTATTTTCCTCTCTATATTTGTGAGTAGGTTACCTTGTCAGTGAGATCTCAGACTGTCTCGGTAACATTTTGGCTTTTATTTTCAGAAATGATATTCCAGGCCAGTCCCACATAGTGATACACACGTGTAATCCCAGCTACTGAAAAGGCTGAAGCAGAAAGATCCTCAGTTCAAGGCCAGCCTGGACAACTTAGCAGGATTCTGTCTCAAAATAATATAAAGGGCTGGGAATGTAGCTTAGCACTCCCTGGCATTCCTGGTCCCAGGCGAAAAAAAGAAAAGAAAAGAAGTAATATTACTAACATTTACCCTTGTTGATACTAAATCATTGTTAGAACATTGCAGTTTTTGTTTTGTGTGGTTTTTGTGGAAGTTTTTCTGTGTGTGTCTGTGTGTATTAGACATTGCACCCAAAGCCTCATACATATTAAGCATATGCTCTACCACTGAGCTATATCTCCAGTCCCATAGATAATTTTAATCAGAATTCTACCCTGACATGTACTATTCTTTGTTACTGACATTTACAGTTACAACACTGAAACTATCTGTGAATATTAGCCCTTTTATTGCCTTCTTTTGAAGAAGAATGAAAACTTTTCTATTTTCTCATTAGTTTCATTAGCCCCTCTTGGCTTGTATATTTCTCTCCCAGGTACATTGAAAACAAATGGGAGGTTATCAAAAGAGAGAGCAGAAGACACAGACTGTGATGGCTCACCTTTACCTGAGGACTTTGCTGAGGTGAGGATGATACCTATATAAACATAATACCTATATAAACCTACAAGAACTCTTCTCACTATCCTTCTTAGTCTTCTACTTCACATGTTCAGAATTGTCAAACTGTGCTGATTTGGGTTTTTAGAATAGTTAACCACCTGTATCACTTATACACAGTCTCATACACATATACAAATGCTTAGTGTGTATATACAAGGAAGGTCACATCTGCTGAGTATTTTATAATCCTCAAAATTGATTACACAACACTGAATATCTCAACTACATTCTTTAGTGGTTTCACTTAAGATGTTCTTTTGTTATCACAGTATTAATGATCATAACAATAGGCTCTGAAAATTTTTCTGAACACTTTATAATAGTTCTAATTATATTTTTATTAATAATATTAAGAGTGACACTTAAAATGCATGTCCTAAAGTCTCTTTTAACTAAGAGAATAAATGAAAAACCTTAATTGTCATTTCAATAATGTAATGTCAAGCTGGGCATGGTGGGACATGCCTATAATGCCAGCAGTCAGGAGGCTCACCATGAGTTCGAGGCCACCCTGAACTACATAGGGAGACCCTGTCTCAAAAACAAAACAAAAAAAGTCATATCAGATGCCTTTAAAAAAGGGAAAAGGCTTGTTAACATATGTAGATTCTCATTTATAACTAAACTATGGTAACAGCAGTTAATGGCAAAACGTCATTATCTTTATTATGATTTTTAATATATTTCTTCATTGTAAAAAATTTTAATATGAATTCTATCACATTGTTCTAAATTTAGTTTTTCCTTAATAATAGATTATTACCCTCTTTCCACATAAATATATATAAGTTTGCTTCATACCTTATCATTTTATCATATTAATATATCATAACTGATTAAATTTGCCATCTACTGATGATTATTAAATTTCTGGTGGTTTTATTTGTTGTTTGGTGCTGTAAACGGTCAGGTCTCACATGACAGAATTAATTTTACAAAATATAAGTGGCTTGTGTTCCAAGACCACTTCTCTGTGGACTCCACCGTTTCCTGTTGTCCTGGCCTGCCCCACCCAAGCATTTCACTTCAGGGTGGTCTGGTCTCTGTAGGCAGTTCAGTTTGCAGCCTGTCTAAGTCTGTTCAGGTTGCCATAACAAAACACCACAGACGAGGGGAGAGGGAGTTTAAACAACAGCAATCTATTTTCTCACAGTTCTGGAGGCTGAAGTCTGAGATCAGGGTACATCAGGATTGGTTTCTGATGAGGCTTTTCTTGTGGGTTTGCAGATGGTTGCCCTGCACTGTCTCCATGTGACTGCTGCTCTGTCAATGCACTCCTGTTACCTTTTTCTCTTCATATAAAGACACCAGTATTGTTGGATTAAAGACCCACCTTTATGGCAGTGTTTAAACATTAATTACTTTATAAGGCCCTGTTTTCAAGTACAGTTACATGAGGGTTAGAGCTTTAACCTGCGAATTTGGGTAGGAGGTACATAATTAAGTATATACAACAATCTTTGCTTAACCAGTTGTAAATGTTAAGATTTTGTTCACAGTAGTTACAGACAAAAGTTCTAGATATCAGTTCAACCAAAAAAAATGTATCAGACCTGTCTTATGAAAATTTAAAACTCCACAAAGAACCATGAAAGAAGTATCCAAGAAAAAACATTTCTTGTTCTTTGACAGAAAACCTAAACTTTAGGCTGGGGATTTAGCTCAGTGGTTCCACCGCCTGTCCAGCAAGTGAAAGGACCCAAGTTCGATCCCCAGTACCAAAAAACCCCACAAAACCCTAAACTTTAAATTCTCCCTAGATTCACCTATAAATTGAATATGTTCCTATAAAATATTTCAACTCTTTAAAAATGAGAAAGAAGGTATACTTGATAAAGTGATTCTAAAGTTCACCTGGGAGAATTAACATTTGAAACTACCTAGGTCAAGTCTTAAAAAGGCTCAGAGGTGGATAATATTTCTTTGTCTTCCCAACAAAATAAAGATAGACCAGTACGTTTGTGCATTCAGAATACACAATGCTTATGCCCAAGCATTTTATGCCCATCCATCCACAGAAGTAATAAATTAACACTTCTTAGGAATTTGAGAAGCAATTTTAACCTCTGGTAAGCAAAACAAAGTAAGAAAATAAATTTTAAAAAAAGAAAATAAATTTAAGAAAGGAGAAACAGGTAAAATATGAAGAGTTATTTATATCAAAGAAGATATGTTTAAATCACTATGAAATTTCTGCTCACGAGACAAATTCAGAAGAGGCATACATGACTCATCTGTATAGCTGAAAGGAAAACTGAGCCAGTATTCTGGAAAAGTATCCTGTTTCATCTTATGTTTCCAGAATATTGCCACATTTTAATACTGGCTAATTTTTAGAGTGCTTCAGAATTTTCAGAAATAGTCATTTAGCCTGGCATAGTGGCACATACCTGTAATCCCAGCTACTCGGGAGACTGAGGCCGGACTGCAAGTTCAGGTGTAGCCTGAGAAACTCAGCAAGACTCTGACTCAAAATAAAAACGGTAGTGATACAATGTTAATGATAGAGCATTTGCTTAGCATATAGGAAGCCCTGGGCTTAATCTCGGGCAAATATTTTTTATATTAAAATATTTGTATATTATATATTAATATATATGTTTAAATATGTATTTATAGTCTATAGTTTTTTATATGTCTTTTTATAGTCCCATACTGGATATAGTCTTTTTTTATAAGTAGATTATCTATAGATCATCCTAAATATGTTGTAGATTATTCACTGAATTGGTTCTAACAGCATATTGTACAATCCTGAAAGTTTTAGCCTGTACCAAAAGTAAAGATGTTAACCATTCATATTACAAAGTATTAGATCTAGCTTCTTAAAAAGGAAAGTTGAGCCCTCTGGTGTTACTCATGCAGAATCATATGTGCCACTCTATTTTAAATGTCTCTACATTGTAGTGCCTCTTAGTAAAGTACTTTAGTCAATGTCTATGTTTCACTTATGAATAAAAGAATGGGTGCCAGTCATATACATTATTATAAATTATCATCCAAAGTTCACACTGTTTATTCAGCTGTTTCTGAACCTGTCTGACACTGATTTTCCTGGGGATGATGGTAAGAAGAGATACCAATGCTTCTTTCCTACATTTGCAGATATGTCTGGTGATCAGTGTGTGAGATGTACACATGTAAATAAACACAGTTTTGCAAAAGCTATACTAAGAGACACTTTGCATGAAATGTTTATATGAAATTCTGAATGGGTTATGAAGAATAAAAGAAAGGGTAGTCTGTGTGGGAGCAGGTGGGTCAGCTTATTAAGGCTTGCTAGAGAATTAGCTTTTTAAGGGTATTTGACAGGAGAGATGAGATAGAAAAGACCATTCTGTACTGTGGAGCTACTTTAGCAGAGGCAGAAAGGCCTGGGTCAGCCAGAAACATTTCAGGACTCTGAGTCATTGAAAATAGGATATCTATTACGCACTATTTTGAAACTGAAGGCTGAAGAGAGAGGAAGGAGTTGGTTATTGATGTGACTTGGATGCCTGTGAAACCACCTTTTTTCCTTCCATCAGAAATTTTATATGTACAGGACTTCCAGTAAATTGAAATTATTATCAAGATAGTTTAATTCCTAATGCTTTTCTAACTTTACAGAGTCTATAACAGAACATGTTAAAATGTCATTTTTATTAAATAGTTGAGATAACCTTCAATGTGTCAGGCTTATGCGTAGGCATGTGTAGACACTGGTGAACAGATAGGCATTTCTGCTGTCATGAAGCTCACAGTCTAATAGAGAGGAAAAGAGAAAAGCAAACATGCAAATAGATAGGGAATGTTTTACATATGTAATTTAAATGGTGAGAGAGTCTATGAAGTTTTGGGTTTTATTTTTTTTAAGGTGCTATAGAAAAAATAACCAAGGAAACCTGCTTTAGATTGAGTGGCTAGGGCAGTGATGGCAAACCTATGGCACACGTGCCACAGCAGGCTATTTGTTATCATTGAAAGCTCTAAAAGGTTCACCATCACTGGTCTAGGGAATATCCTTAGGAGGAAAAGACATAGTCAGTGTTTTTAAATGTGCCTCCCAAAGAAAGAGATCTGTGGTAGGAGATGAGCAGTTTTGAAGACATGAAATACCCACAGGTTTGAAGCCTAGTGGTGACAGATGGACAAGGGCCAGATCATTCAGAGCCATGCCATAAAAGGAATTTCCTCTTTGCTAAGATAACATGTCCTGATAAAGACTGAAATGTAGGATTTACTCACCATTTAATGATACAATTTGGCAAGTCCTAATTGTAGCAAACTGTTCTTTATTGTGATCTCGAAAGACCACACCCAAAGTACAAGATCATTGACTTTTGATTACAAAAGGACAAGGTAATTTAATACATTTGAAAGTACATCTTGAGCCATTTTCAGATTTGTTTTTTTTTTGTTTCTTGTTATGTTCCACAAGCTGGCCTTGAATTCCCAGGCTCAGTGATCCTCCTGCCCCAGCCTCCCAAATAGCTAGGACTACAGGTGCATACCACCATGCCTGGTTTATTTTCAGATTTTAAAGTTTATTAATTAAGAAATTTATTAATTAAAATAGTATAAAAGCATATGCCAAATGTGCATATCCAAATAATCGCTAATTCATATTTTTACCTTGCTTTTTCCTTAGCTCTTTTCTATTTATATCCTTTAAGTGACAAGTGAAAAGCTACAATGCCCATGAAAATCAGTAACTGGCCAACAGAAATGCTTGGGCCACTGAGGACCCCTCAGGATCTGTCTGCAGTGTATTAATTGAATGTCATGTGTTTTTGTAATGTGAAGATGAACAAGAGCACCCAATAATTCACAAAAAAATAAATATGAGATGAATTTGTGTTATAGAAGTTTAATTTAATTTTAATGTATCTTCATTGTAGTCTCCTGAAATGAATGATTGTAAAGAATACTGTGAAGAAAAACTAAACAGTGAAAGGTAGGAAATTTTTTCAAAGTGTCTATAACACTTCCATTCTTTTTTCTCAGAAATGCTCCGAAGATATCCATCTGCTTTCCAATAAAATAAAAATGATTGAATAAATTGTAGAAATATAAATGAATATTTAAACTTTTAAAATTTTTATACAAGGGCCGGGGATTTAGCTCAGTGGTTTTGCTGCCTGCTGTGCAAGCGCAAGGACCCAAGTTTGATCCCCGGTACCAAAAAAAAAAAAAAAATTTATACAATGAAATTATATTGGCTGAAAATACATTTATGGTACTATTGCTTCTAAAAAGCTATGTTCACTCAGCCATGGGAAAAAAATGAATGCAAGAATAGTCTAAAACGAAATATGCTAACAACAATAGTGATTATGTTCTTCTGCTAAGATTATGGGTAATTTAGTTTCCTGTTTCTCTATTTTTCTATGCTTTCAGATTTTTAAATTTCATTAATAAAATAATGAAAGTAAAGATAGTAAAAAACTTTTTTAAACCCCTCAAAACGTTTTATTTTTGAAAATAGTTTCTACTATAAATTTTTTTTAATTTTTTTCTACTATAAATTTTTTGTAACACTATATACCACAGCAAAGTTGTGTGTATTATTGATTAACAAGATGATTATACATAAATTTTGCTTCATATGTGGTGATAATCAGTGAAAAAGAGCTATTTGCATTTTCCTAGAAAGGCACATTGACAGTGAATTTTTTACTAAGTTAGACAGGAAGACTCCAGTTAGAACTGTATGTTAATGATTAATGATAATCTAATGATTAATGATAATCTAATGATTAATAAATACCAAAAAAAGAGGACTCTCAACTAACAGATGCCTCTTATGCTTTGTTAGGGAAGGAAAGAGGAGGAAGAGGAAAGGTAAATTTAGTGTAGTCTCTTGGGGAGGTAGTTGAAAAAATTGTCATCATGTTACTAATTCTTGGATGTTCTTGTTTTTGTTTTAACATCTCTAAAATCATGAAGGCTATTACTGTTATAATCATTAATATTATTTCTTCATGTAAACAGAATAGTAGTATATCTTATGAAGATTAGGGATATAGATCAAAGACAAATGATACTTCCCTTTCAACCTAGAAATTTTATATCTAAGAATAAGTGCCACTGCCATAGGTATTCAAAGACCTTTCTGCAAAAGAATGCAGTATTCTTTTAGAATATTACTCATAATTCATAATTGCAACTTTGTTTAAAATAGCAAAACACCCTAAAAGACAGTAAATTAGAGTGCACTCGTGCAGTAAATATTGAGCGGCTATTCAAAAGAATGAAGACTGGGACGATGGAAGAAGGACCTCCAAAGATGTCTTTGCATGTGTGTTAGCACACAGACCAACCCCAGGGATGCAGAGCTTACACATGGCCTGTTAGGTGAGCTGGAGCAGAGGAAACGCCTACCATAAAGCAGCCTAACTGCCACCCCACCACCAATACTGTGGGACCTTTAGTCCCGTCCGGCTTACAGTGTACGGTGTCATCAGACAAAAGCTCTCTGCTTCCTCCCAACTCTTGGAAAGTGCGAATGTGCCCAGACTTTTACATAGTCCTTTTTTTCATCTCACCTTGGCGAACAAACCATTATTTTTCTACCAGTTTCTCCATCCTCTTTAGAGGGATGCCGTCTGCTGTGCATCCCTAGAATAATGGGACTCACGTGGAGTTTCCTTCCATTATGTGAGTGCCCAGATACAGCAGTGCCCTCTGGCCTCCAGGTTACATCCTGAGTATTTCTCTGAATAAATGTAGATGCTTGCATGCAATGCGATGGTGAGTGGACATGTTGGCATCCCTCATGCCATGAAGGGAAGGAAATGGAAGCACCATCTTCTCCATCCCCATGGCACGAGCTTGGGTTCTTCATGAGGACAGAATGAAAACTGGGTTTAAACTTTTCTGCACCTCAGTTCAGTGTGTATCTACCAATAAATTTTAAGAATTATGGATTTGGGGTTTCTTTAAATCAGATAATCTTTTTTAAAATACTGTAATAATTTTAGTGAAAATGAGAGGTTAGGGGCTATGATATTTAAATGTATTTTGTGGAGAAAGAGAAAACATAACAAATGTGTTTTATTGGCACAGCTCACTGCAAAAGTCACAAGAAGGGAAGATGAAAGAGGACGAGGGAACCTGGGGAACTGGTGATTTGTCAGTGGGAACCATAGACCATGAAGACTCCAAGAAAGGCAAGGGTTTATTAGACTTTATTCATTAAAACAATGGGTAGGACTGTCTAGAAATGAGTTTCAGAATATATGAATGGTATTTCACCATCCATTTGCATCATTTGGTTCTATACATAAAGCTGAATCACAGACAAGCAGCAACATCCACTATATAACCAGGTTATTCACAGGAGTAGCCTGAAATGCTCAGTAGCTTGGACTAGAACATACAAATGAATGTACAAGTGCCTTAAATGGAAACACAAAGCCATAATTTTGCCTGTGGACACCTGGAAAAGTAGGGAATTATTTCCTTGACTCCCAGCCTTGTATTTTAAGAACAAGAGTCAGTTGGTCTCTTCTCACTATTACCACCTGCTCATTCTATTACTGAGCCAGTGCTGAAACATTCTGTCCAGGGTTTTATTTCCCTATTTTTGTGTTAAAAATGGTATGTTGGCATAATAAAAGGGCATGGTTTTCCCATTTGAAGTGCCTTTTAAAAGAAATTACGGATGTTGAATTAACGCTTTTTCAACATGAGTACTGTGTGTACAACCATGCTCTTGTTGACTCCTGTCACACTCATTCTCCCAACCTTGGAGCTCCTGTTCCTGCACACTCAGTAACCTAGAAACATTGACGGCTGTTCACTGAGTAAGCTTTTTGTTCCCGGCCAGATGCTGACCTCCTGGGATCTCTTGTCCAGCCTTGCACTCCTCACAGTGCCCAGCAATACTCTGGCTACATACTAGCCACATTTTCAAAGTGCTTAATGAAATGACTGCACTAAGGTACACTGAGGCAGGCATTGTAGAAAGAAGCCTCACTTACCTTCTTCTAGAATAATAGTTACTTTCTAATATTGACTTCTACAGAACCAGGTACTCAGGCCCCTGACTCTTCTGAGATACTTGTTTGATTGAACTCTAAAAAGACCCAAGCAAATTCTTCATGTGCATGGAGAAAACTATCAGATGCCAGGAGTGGGTGGTGATGAAAGAAATCAGTTTCCAGAGCCATCTCTCCTATATGAGTACTTCTGAAGCATTTCTCATCTTTCTCCATGTGCTTCGAAACTACTTACATGCAAAATAATAACAGAACTACATGTTTTCCTCTTAAAAAGCAATATCATTGAAATAAAGAGGAGAAAGAAGCAACATATACTTTTTTCGAAAATATAGGTAACTGAGAAGCAAAAACCTTAAGTATTTCTGAGCAAACTATACAGAGACTTAAAGCCACATTTTACAAAGACTTTGATGTTGACTGCACTCACTCGCCTGTTTACTGTGTTGCTTTACTAGTGCTCTCATATTCGAAGATTCTCCCTTTGGTAAAAATTAAGGAGGAGAAAATAGGTTCAGATTAGGCCACTTATTGCTCAAATAAGTTCTGGAGAAAATTTTTTTAAAGAATCATCATCTTCTCCCCTCCTGCTAGGTCATCTCTTCCTGACCAGTGAGGAGCTGGTGGCACTTCCTGTCATCAGAGTGCTGCCCTCGGGGAGATACACCGGTGCCAGTTTGAAATCTGTCATTCAGATGCTGCAGGGCTTACTGGATCAGGGAATCCCTTCTAAGGAGCTGGAGGTAAATTACCCAGGCAAAGTTTATGCATTTAATTGTAAGGAAAATGTGTCTTCTTAAAACCCCAAGTTTAGGAGAATTTTTGAAAATTTTTAAAATGCCTATTTCCAAATTAGCTGGAGTTAACTTACTTCGAACTGTGAAAGCACCATCTTATCTAGCAGTAAATAATTTTTCTCACTAGGATCTTAATAGTATTGAGATCATATTAACTGCTTAGAGAGATCATTAAAGAGATTATATGAACTACTCAGAACTTAGTAAATTTCCCTGAAGAGTATCTTCCCTGCCTCATATAAGGATAAAAAGTTAAAAAATAGAAAAGGCTAAGTATAAATTCCAGCCATTTGCTAACCTTCATATGACCTGCTCATCATTAACAGCAGTGGTCAGAGCCTTTGCCCCTGTGTCTGCAGCACCATCCACGTTCAGCAGTGGGTGAGAGGGAAGCAACCCCTCTGTGGGGCTGAGACTGAACTGGCCCCCCTCCCTCAACCCAACTGCTCATTTGTCCACTTCTTGAGCTTTGAGACCTCTAAAAGGAGCTAACTTTTGAGAGTTTTCTGCTGTGTGCTTATCATTTTGTATACATTTCTCAAAATATTTATGCTATTGTATAGATTTAGAAACTGAAGCTAACAGTAATGAAGGCATATACTCTTCTCCAGAAATCTCTTGAAGAAGTAGTACTTAGTTCATGCCAGGACTTTCATTATACTCCTAATAAAGTAGATCTTTGTTTTTCTTCGTCACAGCTGCTTGTTAATTTCTCCAAGACATATTTTGCAACCTCTGCCCATGTACTTCATTGTTTCCTTCTCACAATAGTTGTTAGCTCCAAGAGAGCCATCTTTTCACTCACAGCTGTATTCCCAGAACTATGTACCTTGCTTGTGATGAGCAATATGTATTTTTTTGAGTAAGGGAGTGAATGAAAAGTGAGAGAGAGTTGACTTTAGAACTCTGACTGCAATACCATACATGTGTGACCCATCAGACAGTACTATCAGAAAGCAATGCTCTGTATCATTATTTAAGCTAAAGTTGTATTTTTTTCTAAAATGTTATTGTAGATATTTTTAAACTAAAATTAAAACTTAAGACACAAAGTGTTCTCTCATAAAGTTAGTTGACTACATGTCCAATAAATGTGCTTGCAATAATAAATTTCAACATTGGTTGATCAAATCAGTATTGATTTTAGGTTTATTTAAGACATTTCTGTTAACATCCAAAATCTGCCCTGATCAGCCAATTATGCCTCCCACCCATTAAAAGCAGTTTTAGTTGCTCAATTATACCTTTCACAACAAATTTATCTGCATTTTTGTTTATAGAATCTTCAAGAATTAAAACCTTTGGATCAGTGCATAATTGGACAGACTAAGGAAAACAGAAGGAAGAACAGATACAAAAACATACTTCCCTGTAAGTTCCAATGTGGCTTCAAATTGAATGTATGTTCAGTATCTTTCAAACTGTTTAAAAGTTTAACCTGTCATAGGAATGTGTGCTGTACACACATTCAGAGATTTACTTCAGTAAATACACAATGTGAATTCATTTTTAAATCAGCTATATATTCTAAAAGTGTGAAATCTTAAATATTGGTTAAGATATTTCTGAATTTTTATGATTGCTGTATTTGAAATTAATTTGTGATGCCAAATCAGTAATCTTAAAATCTTTTTTAAAATATGAATTGCAGACCTGAGGATGTATCTCAGTGGGAGAGTGTTTGCCTGGCATGTGCAAAGCCCTGAGTTCAATTCCCAGCACACACACACAACAAAAAAATAAATGGATTAGTTTCTGGATAGATGAGCATTTTCTTGGATTCATGTATCACAACTGCCATCAATTTATTCCACTTAAATTTGCAGAAATGTCTGTGGTAATTGCTAACTATGAACACACATATGACTATAATAACAAAATTAAGCTGCATTAGACTTGTTTTGTTTCTTTTGAGATAGGGTCTTGCTTGCTTACTGTGTAGTTCAGGCTGGCCTTGAACTCACTATATAGTCCAGACTGGCAACAGTCCTCCTGCTTCAGCCTCCCAAGGGTTGGGATCACAGGTGTGTGCCACCACACGTGGCCAGGCTATATTAGATTTTGAATCATGTCAGATACCAGAAGGAAATAAAAGCAGTTACATTAGCCCATACTTTAATCATTTCACAGATGAATAGTGTAATTTAAAGTCTTAAGGTCGCCAGCACATAGGAGGTGAGCTGCTCCCAGTACACAAGAAGAGGCTTCCAGGCCGCTGAACCACCCCCTCCAGCACACAGGAGATGAGCCACGCGGGCACCAGCAACCACCCCACCACCACCAAATAAGACACGTAAACAAGTCTCAAAACCAGATTTCCAGATCACCTACAGCAACCTGAAAGGGAAATGAGATGGAATACTCTGATGCTCAACCACCTGGACTCCCTGAACTGGCAACAAAAGAGGATCTGGAAAAAATGAAATCAGAAATAATTTCTCAGATAACAGCAGAGATTGTGCTCATAGTGCAAGACATGATTAATAAATCTAGAGAGGAGCTCAGGAACATGATGGAATCCCAATGTAGGAAACAAATGGAATCCATAAAACAGATGAAAACAGATTTCCAGATTAAAAACTCCAATGAAAGTCTAAACAACAGAATGAGCCAATGTGAGGACAGAATGTCAAATATAGAAGATAAGATTGCAATTAGTGACCAGGAAAAGGCAAATTGCCTTAAAATTGTAAGGGACCATGAGAAATCAATCCAGCAGCTACTAGATGCAAAGAAGAAAAACATAAGACTTATTGGAGTCAACAAAGAAATAGGAGAGAGTACAGATGACATAAAAAACCTGTTCACAGAAGTGATGCCAGAAAACTTCCCAAGCAGGGAAAAAGAACTTGACATACAGATAAGTGAGGCATATAGGACTCCAACTAGCCTTGATCAAAAAAACAATCTACACATAGGCATATAATTGTTAAGATTCCAGAAACCCAACGGAAGAACAAAGTTCTACAAGCAGTTAGAGAAAAGAAACAAATCACATACAAAGGAAAGCCCGTCAGAATCACAGCAGACTTCTCAATGCAAACCCACAAGGCAAGAAGAGCTTGGAGTGATGTATTTCAAGCCCTAAAAGAAAACAGCCTCCAACCCAGATTGATGTACCCTGCAAAATTATCTTTCAGAATTGATGGAGAAATAAGATACTTTCATAACCAAGAGCACCTTAGGAACTTCATGAATACCAAACCAGCACTCCCAAAAATTTTAAACAATATCCTAGGAAAAGTCAATGAGGATCACAACCCCAGGAAGCCCAGCAGAATGAATCCGTCAGGTGCAACAAGAAATTAAACACAAAGAGGGAGAATCAAACGGAGAAAGTCATGACAAAGGATAAGTCAATACATATCAGTTATAACCATCAATGTTAATGGTCTCAATTCACCAATCAAAAGAAATAGACTAGCAGAATGGGTTAAGAAGCAAGATCCAACAATATGCTGCATACAAGAAACACATTTAATTCTAAAACAAACTCATAGTCTGAAAGTTAAAGGGTGAAAAATAATACTCCATGTGACAGGAACCCCCCCAAAAAAGCAGGAATAGCTATCTTCTTTGTAGATCAAGTGGACTTCAAACGAAAATCTGAAACACTTCTGGTCCCAAGAACTTCAGATAAGCAGTACTCAACTTGTATGTACAAATCTATTGTGAACATGTGTTTTCATTCCTTTCAAGTAAAAACCTAAGAACAGGACTATTGGTTCTTAACAGTAATACAAGAAATTTCTATATTGTTTTCCAAAATGGTTTTACATTCACAATAGCAGTATTAGAAAGTTCTAACTGGTTCATGCCTAAGCTGACATTTGTTCTTTTAAAACTTTTAACTTCATCTCCATAATGATTGTATAATTCATTCTTTTTTTTTTTGGTACCGGAGATCGAACTCGGGTCCTTGCACTTGCGCAGCAGGCAGCGAAACCACTGAGCTAAATCTCCGGCCCTGTATAATTCAGTCTTGTTATTGTGCTCATTAGTATTTTTCTGATTCTAGTGTTGCACACCTTTCCTTATGCCGTACTGGCTATCATCTTGTGTCTACTTTTTAATTGGGTTGTCTATTAATGAGCTGTGAGTGTTTTTTATATATTCTGGTCATAGGTTATATTCATTATAAATATGGTCTGTTTAAGGACTACTTTTCATTTTCTTAGAAGTTCTAAATTTTGATGGAATCTTATTTATCAATTTTTTTCTTTTATACATCATGTTTTTTATATCCTCGGAAATTCTTGCCCACCCTAAATTCATAAACATTTTCCCTTATAATTTATTCTTAAAGTTTTATAGCTTTAGTCTTTCATATTTAGGTTCATAAATCCTTTCAAGTTATTTTTATATATGGAAATAAAGGATTGAGGTTAATTTTCTATATACGGATACCAGGTGTTCTAGTGCCATTTGCTGAAAACACTATCTTTTCCTCTGCTCTTGAATTGAGTTTATGTTCTATAAAATGTTACTGTTAAATAATCTTTCAAAACAGTGGACCAATAATGAGTGGTTCTGTTTCTAGATTCTCTGTTTTATTCCGTTGATCTATATGTCTTTCCTTACACCAACACTGCCTTGATTATTGTAGCTTTAGAAGAAGTCTTAAAATTAGGTGCTAAACGTCATCCAACACTGATTGTTTTTTTTTTCTTTTTACTTTTCTAGGTCTTTTGTTCTTCTACATAACTTTTAAATTTCAATATCCAATTCTTCATTTATAGCAAGTATACGTAGACCTGAATTGTTATATATGCCTTGTGTTTTCTAATCCTGCTAAATTCAAATACAAGTTCTAGGGGCTCCTCGAGATTTCTTAGTATTTTCTCTGTAGATGATCATTTCATCTACATATAAAGATTTTACTTCTACCTTGCCAATCCTATGCTATTTGTTCATTTTTATTGCCAGACTATTTTGGTTTGGGCCCATGTTTCAGAGTTTAATGGACAGATGAAGGGTAGGCATATCTGCCCTTGTTCCCCACCTTAGGCAGAAAGCATTGTATCTTTTCCATTCATATAAGGCGTTTTTGCTGGAAGTATGGAGTGCATGTCTTTGATCTGTTGAGAAGGTTCTGTTCTACTTCTAGTCTCCTGATAGCTTTTACCATGAACAGCTGTAGAATTTAGTCCAATACTTTTTCTCCAACTAGTGACAGGATCATATGGCTTTTTCCTTTCCTCTGTTAAAATGATGACTTTTGGGGGTGGATCTTCCAATGCTGAACCAACTCTGCCATCCCTATAATAAAACCACTTTCTACATACTGCCAGAGCTGACTTCTAATAGTTTGTTTTATTAAACAAATTTCTCTCTTATATTCATACTTTTTTCTTCTATTATCTTTATCCAGTTTTAGGATTAGCACAGTGCTGATTTCCTAAAATGAGAGAAGTGTTCCTTCTTTTTTCTGCTTTAAATGTTTCATATAATTAATCAGTTAAAATGTATATGACCCTGTTGTTGTCATATAGATAGGTTTTCAAGCTAGGAATATACTTTCTTTAATAAATGCTTTTCAAATTTTATATTTCTTTGAGAGTTAGTTTCATTAATTTGTCTTCCAAGGTACTTCTTAGAAATTGTCAAATTTATTTCGAAAAAAAATTTTTGTAAAATGCTTTCTATATCCTTTTAAATTCTGTAAAATCTGTGGTAATGTCTCTTAGATCTTGATATTATAATTTTAAAAATGTATAATTGATATTGTGTAATAGGAAGAAAAGGTCTAAAGGAGCAGGGGAAGTGGGAGGAGTAGTGGAAAGGAAAGAAGGGAAAAGAAAAAATATGAGAAAAGGAAAAAAATGGAAACAAAGTCTTTGCAAATATGGAAGGGTGGAGGGGGTGAAGGGAGGGCAGGGGAAGGGGAAAAAATAAGAACCAAGATACTCATGTAATGGTACAAGATCCCAGTGATAAATGTAACTGTATTTTATAACTAAAATGTACCAATAAACTTAATGGGAAAAAAAAAATAAAGTCTTAAGATGTAGGGATATGGCTCAGAAGTAGAGCACTTGCCTAGCATGAGCTAAGCACTAGACTTGTTCCCCAGGACCACGAAGGAAAAAGCTCTAGCAACTTCTTACGGTTATTGTCAGCCAAACTTTTATAACCTTGGATTATAATGTGTATGATACACTGATCCCAATAGTAACAAATCATATAATAATAACAATACAATTGAATTTTGTCAGCCAGAAAGGAAGACAAAAGTTCACTCTGGAAAGCTTCTTACAAGAAACAATTCTTAGACAACATTTTTTAAATGGTTTGGCATAAAGTACATTGGAATTATTTTAAGGCAAAAAGATGACCAATTGAGTATTGCAAAATGTGAATGAGATTAAACCATAAAAACAAAACTAATGTGTGGTCTAGATTCCATGAACTAAACAACCCAGACTAAGAGATAGAAATCAAGTAATAAAGGACAGTTGATGGGTGTTTTTTGAAACCTGATGGAAGATTTTATGGGTAGGTATGGTGTCACATGCCTATAATCCCATCACTCAGGAGGCTGAGTCAGGAGGATTTCCTTGAGTTCATGGCCAGCCTGAATCATATAGTGAAACCCTGTCTCAAAAACACGCACACAGAAATTTTTTTTTAATTTTAAAAGGAATTTTTAATTTATTTGGTAGATATTGAAACAAAACTGATTTTAATGTATATATATGCAAATTTATTCTCTAGAATAAACCATTGACATGACTTTAGTAAAAGAGCTCACGTACTTTTCGTACTTTTGTTTATTAAATTATATTCTATTATATCCTGTATAATTACAATTAGACAAGGCAAGGCAAACAAGAGTTAATTATGCCAGTAATAGTTGCAGTAACTACTTCATGGTGTTGTGGGAATATTGATTTTTGTTCTATGAAAAGTGACATTGTCATTCAGTGCTATTATTATTGTCATCAGCATTAAAATATTGGAGTAGAAGTAGCAAAATTGTTTTTGCCTTTTTCTCTAGTTACTTATTTTGAAGTTCTAAATGTGTTTATTAACTTTCATTTCTTAAACCAAATCTATATAGATAATAAATACTAAATTTCATATATACTAGCATCATAGATATACCTGTAACATGAGTAAAAGAAATAAATATAATTTAACTGTGCAGAAATTTGATAATCGGCTTTTAAAGTATGTTTGCCATTGTATCTGTGGTGATAGGGATTTCCTTTGACCTTTGCCTCATGCTGTTGTAAGCCTCTTATTCAGCAGTGCATAGTATTGATGGTTTCGTGGTGGCAACTTCACAGATGACGCTACCAGGGTGCCTCTGGGAGATGATGGGGGCTACATCAACGCCAGCTTCATCAAGATTCCAGTGGGCAAGGAGGAGTTTGTTTACATTGCTTGCCAGGGGCCTCTCCCCACAACTGTTGGAGATTTCTGGCAGATGATTTGGGAACAAAAATCCACAGTGATAGCCATGATGACACAAGAAGTAGAAGGAGAAAAAATCAAATGCCAGCGCTACTGGCCTAACCTCCTAGGCAAAACGACAATGGCCAATGACAGGCTGCGCCTGGCTCTGGAGAAGATGCAGCACCTGAAGGGCTTTGTGGTGCGGGCACTGACGTTGGAAGACATTCGGGTGAGTGCCGAGGCTGGCTCCTCCTTGGAAACCAGGCCTCTCTACAGTTGAATCTGGGTTTCTAAATAAAGCCACTATCCTGGTTTCCAGTGTGGTAGAACTTTTTTTTCTTACCAAGTAAATTTTAAATGTATTTATGAGTTACTTGCTATAGGAAAATGAAAAGAAAACAGAACCTTTTGTGTGATCATTTGTCATCCGTGGCTCAGTGACAGCACAAAATGGCTCAGAAGCTGCAGGATAGAAAGTTACGTACTTTTTAAAGGTCAAACATCTAAGTGGGCTCATTGACCTTGTTTTATAAAAATGTGAGTACAAAATATCTCCCCTAAAGGTGGCTAGGATTTTTAGGAAATGTGGACAATTGTAGCATAAACAGTTACCATGTGGGTGATTCTTCCTGCAGCCATGTAACTCTGAGTAGCTTAGCCTGAATGAGGTAAGTGCTGTCCCTAGGTGAAGCCACTTGTTCCCCCCTCCCCAGTCACCTGAGTGAGCAGTGGCACAGGACCCCTGCTGGAGGGTTCATTGAAACCCAGAGCGTGAACTTTCACAGAAGCACAATGTGTTAGTTACTTTTCTCTCATTGCTGAGACAAAAGACCCGACACCCAAAGTTAGGGAGAATAGGTTTATTTGGCTTACAGTTTGTAGAGGTTTCAATCCATAATTGGCTGGCTCCAAGGCAGGAATAAAAAACAAACATCGAAGAGGAGAAGCAACATGGCACACACACAATAACAAAGGCAACAAGGGAGAGCTTCATGTGTCTTTCTGCCTTTTATCCCATCCAGACTAGGAATTAGGGTGGTGCTAAACTACTCACTCATGTGTAGTGATCACATGCCCTTAATCCCAGCATCACACATTCCAGATTCAGCCACCTCTGACCAAATGAGGCTTTAAAGGGACATCCAAACCCAAACCATAACACAGCATACGAATTCAGTTCTGTTAGTGCCATATAAATGGAGCCTAATAATTTCCACTAGAATTTACTTCATTAAGAATTAAAGTTACACCTTTTTTTGATGTTTTAAATATATTTTGGTTTTGGTACCGGGGATTGAACTCGAGACCTTGCGCTTACGAGGCAGGTGGTGGCACCACTGAGCTAAATCCCTGGGCCTGTTTTAAATGTTTTGGACACATAAAAAGTATGCATATTGCTGGGTACCAGTACTGTTTCAGCCCATGGGTGTCTCTCTACTCACGTTAGCTCACCCATCACTCAGTGAGCACAGTAGTTCAGCATCCCTCAGGGAGCTGATCACTGGATGCGCTGTGTTCACAGAGCTCTGCCTTGGACTGGTTGGGATCTGGGGTGCAGCAGGGAATGACACAGACATGGACTCTGCTTCCCAGTGGGAGCTGCTGGTGCTATGGGAAATGTAAAGTATAGAGGGACAAATGATTGTGGCAAGGAGCCACACACTGCAGTTCTCAGCAGTGTCAGGGCACCCTGAGGGGCAGCATCTGAGAAGAACTGTGAGGAGTGGAGGGACAGCTGGGGACAGCATTCCCTTCAGAAAGAGCAAGTGTCCCTGAGACTGACCCCGAGCCAAGGTGCAGCTTGGTGGTGGAGCACTTGCTTTGCACACAACAGCCCTGAGTCTTGCTGGTGCACCACACGCACAGAAAATGTGGGTCTAGTGGCCCCCTTGGTAAGGTTCCCCATGTGTGTCTCAGAGACATTTTGTCTCTTCTTCTCTTTTGATCTGGTCCAATATACAAATCAAAATTTGAAAGAGCAAGCTGGGTGTGGTAATGCACACCTTCAAGCCCAGCACTCTGGGTGGCCAAACAGAAGAGTCTCAAGTTCAAGCCCAGCTTGTGCAACTAAGCAACTTAAGACCCTCTCTCACAATAAAAAGTGTATTTTAAAAGGAGGACCAGGATGTCCCTCAGTCCAAAGGCCTTGCATTCAATCCCCAGTCCCACCAAAAAAAAACTTGAAAGGACAAAATATTAAAAACTAATTATAGATGAACAGTATGTAACACAGCGTACTTACTGTTTTACAACTTTCAGACAGGAGAGGTTCGACATATCTTCCACCTGAATTTCACTGCCTGGCCTGACCATGACACACCTTCTCAGCCAGACGCCCTGCTCACCTTCATCTCCTACATGAGGCACGTCCACAAGTCGGGCCCTGTCACCACACACTGCAGCGCTGGCATTGGGCGCTCAGGGACCCTGATATGCATAGATGTGGTCCTCGGACTGATCAGTCAGGATCTAGAAGTAAGTACAAGACAGGCGACGAGCGCAAGAGTGGCCGGAGGTGGCGATGATGCCAAACTCTTTAATAAAGCCCCTTGTGCAGTATGGCATGTTGACCCTTGTCATCTTAGGCTTGTATGAGATGTCAGTATTGTTTCCACCCTATAGAAAAAGTCACAAATAAAGAAAATGCATTTTTGGAAGGAAAGATCTTGATTTTTTGCAGTTGCTGTTGTTACGTATGGGTGGGGAATATATATTTTGTTATATAAGTTAGTGCTAAGAAGTCCATCTCTAAACAGTCACTCCCAATTTAAAAAAATTATTACTAGACCAAGAAATGCCAGAATATCTATCCATCTAGCTTGCTGGAATATCCTACTATATTTCAGTGGAATATAATGCCACATATAATGTGTAAATAAAGGATTTCAGTAAAAAGCAGTTCTTACACCTCAAATGCTACTATCTACTATCATAAATACTATATCTACTATCATAATTTAACTAGGACAAAACCAAATAGTCCATTTCTCCCTTGTTTCCAGCTTTTAAATGTCAGCCAAAATTTACAACTCTAGTTTTACTCTGAAAAACAATCTGTAAGAAAATAGTTTATATTGCTTTTTAAATTATAAGAAATTAAACATTTCTGGGGAAGAGAATTTCTGTTGAAGATTCTCAAATAGAACAACCTGCTGTAATTCCTAGAGAAATCATAAATGATGACAAAGTCCATTCACCAAGTCACTTTCTAAGACAATTTCCCAAAACAGAGAAGCAACGTTGCAGGGCTCTGGGCTCTACACAAGCTGTCTTTCTGTCTGTCTGTCTGTCTGTCTGGGAGCGTCTTGGGTTCAGACACAGTCGTCCTGTCTAAGACACACTCTCTCCTCCCGCAGTTCGACATCTCCGACCTGGTGCGCTGCATGCGGCTACAGAGGTATGGGATGGTGCAGACTGAGGTGAGTCTGCCGCTGCCTTCTGGTGGGGGCTTCTGGACAGAGCAACAGCCGCTGTGTGCTCCTCTGAGTAACAGGGAGCTGTGGCAGGACTGTGGCCTGACACCTGTTAAAGGGCCACTCAAGCTTCTGGGTTAAAGGAGACCTGCCCGGGCAGGGGAGGCTGGATTGAAGAGGGAGGTCAACTGGAGGTGCCCAGGAACTGGCCCAGAGCAGAATGCTAAGTGTAGGCAGAAAGGATTAACTAGTGGGTTGTGGATGGTGTGAGAGAAAGAATCACAACTGAATGTGGGAAATGTAGGAAAGGCAAAAGACAGGTAAGCAGAAAGGAAATGAAAAGGTCTCTTGTATTCCCACTTTCAGAGAGTGTTCATGTCTTAAAAAATGTGCTGGGGCTGGGGATTTAGCTTGGTGGTTTCGCCGCCTGCTGCACGAGCGCAAGGACCCGAGTTCGATCCCTGGTACAAAATAAATGAATAAATAATAAAAGATGTGCTGCATCCTTTATCCTAAACACATATGCACACACATTCGTGTTCACATATGCATATGTGTAACTATTTTAAATGACATTAAACTGTGGGGTTTTTTCATTATTTTCCTTTTTTTGTTTGAGACGTGGTCTGGCTATATACTTTAGGCTGGCCTTGCGACAATCCTGCCTCACCCTACCGAGTGCTGGGATTACAGGCATGCACCACCATGTCCAATTTCCATTTAATATGTTATTAATTTTTCCTCCTTATTTTCAGATTCGTTTCTTGTCAAATAACAACAACAAAAAACTCAGATCCCTACACCAACTTAGTTTCACCACAAAGCTGCATTTTCAAAAATCTTTGGGCCGGGGATTTAGCTCAGTGGTCTTGCCACCTGCTGCTCAAGCGCAAGGACCCGAGTTCAATCCCTCGTACCAAAAAAAAAAAAAAAAATCTTTGATTTGTTTTTTTGTTCCAGAATATTGAAAGAAAAATTATTTCATATTTTTTAATACTTAAGTGTATTTTGAAAAAAATTTTGATTTCTTTTTTTAAACTTTGATTTCTCTTTTCTTTTTTTTTTTTTTTTTTTTGGTACCAGGGATTGAACTCATGTCCTTGCACTTGCACAGCAGGCGGCGAAACCACTAAGCTAAATCCCCAGCCCAAACTTTGATTTCTATAAACATACTTGTTTATTTCCAGTTCTTTCGCTCCAAAATATTTAAATAAAATTTTTAATAACTTCTTAGTTACTTCTTTGACCTTTTAAAATATTAAGATGTTTCAGTAAGTCTAGAAGAAATTTTATAAAAAGTTTATTTTTCCATGAAACATTATCAGAGCACAAAAATAGAAGTGGTCAACCAATTACAGACAATTTCAGTTAGCTCTGGAAGTTTTACCCCCAACCCTCAGGCTTTTTTCCTCCTCGTTTTGTCAATTTAGTTTCTGCTTTTTTAATTATTTCTATGACACTGAGTAATTTGTGACCTGCTCTTTAGACTCAGGACTTAAAATTTTTCCACATTTTAAAAACCAAAAAAATTGCTTCTTGGCCTTTTGGCTAAGATTATGTGTAGTAAAAACCCAAACACCACTCTCTGTAGTGGTTGTAACTATGTGTGATAGTCACATGGCGCATCTAAAATCATTCTCTCCCACCCTCCCTCCCCCGCAGGATCAGTACATCTTCTGCTATCAGGTCATCCTCTATGTCCTCACACGTCTTCAGGCTGAAGAAGAGCAAAGAGAGCAACCCCAGCTTCCGGAATGATGTGACAGGAGCAGCCTTCCAGTGCCTCCGCGTCTCTCCACCCTGCGGAGGAGCCACCATACAGTTCCATTCTGCTGACTTCCTGACCTCACAGGGGCATTCTCATAGTAACGATGTCAGATGCTGTCTTCACAGCTGCATTCACCTGTGATAATTGTGAAATTGTTTAACACTAACTGAACAGGGCTAATGATAGCATTTGCTTATAGTGGACTTTGTTACAAGGACACACTTGAGTCTATTTTTAATGTACCAATCTTGTTTATAGCAAAATTGTTTCCAGTATTTTAATAGAGTTATTTTATAGGGGATACTTGAAACCAGTATTTAAGCTTTAAATGACAGTAATATTGGTATAGACAAAGTAGCAAATGTTTACTGTATCAATTTCTAATGTTTACTACATAGATTATCCTGTAATATATTTATATACTTTTTCATGAACATAGAGTAAATCTGCATTGACGGAGTTAGCTGCATCATGTGTTTGTAATGCAACATCTCACTTTGTAAATAAAAATGTGCAGAAACACATTTTCAGTGTTAATTTTTAACGAAACCTAGGCCTCTGGGAAGCCAGAGACCTTCTGACCCAAAAAACCTCCCATCCACCCAGTTGGTTACCATTGTGCCAGCCACATACAGGCAGTGCGAGTATCAAGGATCCAGTAAATCTTCATTAAGGGCTGACACGGCCAGGACCGGCTGACAGCAGCAGTGAAGTCCAGTCTCCCTCTACCATGCCCTGTGAGTGGCACCAGCTTTCTATGCCTGACTGATGTGTGAATCAGAATATTTGCAAGTGACACTCAGGATTCTCAGATGACCAAGGAGTGATCACACAATAGCATCCTGCCTGGGAAGTTTCTATGTGTCTGTGCTGTAGGAAGGCAAACAAATCAGCTTCAAAGAGCCTGCTTCAACACTGTGATGTTCTGAGTCCTGCACCCGATTCCCTAATCCTGACTCTCGGTGTTCCTCGTCCTGTCCTGAGACCTGGCGAGCTGCATGGTTGCTCCTACAGTTGCAACAGTTCTGAGCCCACAGACTGGAAGGTGACCTTTCCCAAGTGTGGTGGTTTGCTGGGCCCCACTCCTGGGGAGGGAGGCTCTGCAGGCAGAAGGTAATATCGGTGACTATGCAAAGCTCCTTGATGATGTTTCACTCTCCACTCAGAACTGACTCGGAATCTGACAAGAGAAACTTCACTACCACCATTTTCACCTCAGTCAGAACAGTTGTTGCCAACATCATAAGTTGTAAAAAAAGCAACATTTTCTGTGGCTCTAAAAGCCCTTGGGAAACCCTGTCCTGAGTGAGCTGGAGTCCTTCCTGGTCTCCTGGTCACAGGCATATAAAACCAGGCCCAAAGTCTGTGGCAGCCAGAGCTACTTGGGTGCGGGCGAGGTCCTATCTGAAGTCAACCCAGGGCCCGGGATTTAGCTCAGTGGTTCCACCACCTGCCTCACAAGCGCAAGGTCCCAAGTTCAATCCCTGGTATCAAAAAAAAAAAAAGGAAGTCAACCCAGACTGGAGGAGGCAAAGGTGGAGGACATTTCTCAGGAAAGCATGTGGCTAGGAAATGGAAACTGGGAAGAAATGCAGGTGACACCAGAATGGGAGCTTTAGTATAATAAACATGTCACTGTCTGCATCTGGGACCTGGCGCCTCACCATGGAAGGTACAGCCACTCAGTGGCTTAGAAGGCAAGGTGAGGCTAAAAGAAGACTGCCCCCGGAGACTCTCAGATGTCAGTAAGCACAGCACAGCTCTTGTTGCAGCTAAGTACTAGAACACATAAACCCAAAACATATGCCTCCAACATACATCCAGTTTATCTAACAATTCAGGGCAGATGAACTGCATGGCAGGCCACTCCTTCCTGCCAAGCTTCCAGGCATTCTGTGGTCAGCCACAGCTTCCAGGATTGTTGTAGGACTCTTCATGACCCGCACCAGAAGGAGAGTACAGAGGACCACGTGTGGAGAGGCTGTACGGGCTGGGCCAGGGCCAGAGCCAAGCCTTTCACGGCCAGGCACTCCTGTTGGGCCAAGAGCTGACCTGACAGCACCTGCGCTACAGGAAGCTGGTTGAGGCGCCGCAGAGTGCTACAGAAGGGGAGCACAAGTTAAAATGGAAGATATTTGTAAGACAATTACAGCTGTATATTCCAGAATACATGCTAGAGAGAATGTGGAAAAAAAGGAATCTTACACCCTGCGGGGAAAGTAAAGTAGTAGCCACTAGGGAGAGCAGTATGAGGGCTGCTCAAAAAAACTGAAAATGGAACTACTATATTGTGTAGCTATCCCACTCCTAGGTACAGACCCAAAGAAATGACAGCATCCCAGGAGATACCTGCATGCCTCTGCTTATTTACTGTGACACTGTTCACAATAGCCAAGTCAGAATTTGCCTAATCAACCATCAACAGATGAACAAAGAAAATGTATACTTACAATGGAGTATTCAGCCATAAAAAAGGAAATCGTGTCATTTATAGCAAAAATTATGGTACTGGAGTTTGTCATATTAAGCAAAGTAAGATGGGCATAGTACCATATATTCTCTCATGTGGAAACTAAAAAAGCCTCAAAAATAGTGATTGCTAGGTACAGGCTAAGGGGCACAATGAGGATGAAAGGGCTGGAAGTGATTAGATCTAGTCGATGGATGCTGCACCCAGGCATGAAAATACCACACTTAGCCCCATTCATATGTATATTAATATGTGCTAGTTTTTTTAAAGAATGGTATCAGAATAGTCAGAAGCTTTGTGGAATTAAAAACAATTTTATCCTAAAATCAAAACTTTGGTAGCTGTCATTAGTAGAAATGCTTCTGAATTATGATGAACAGGAGAGAAATGGGTAATGAGATCAGATTTTTACACCTATGGTTCCAGATTGCCTGCCAGATCTCTTGGCTTAAAAATGACTTATTATCCAAATGTAATGTGATTAAAAAGGAGAAATTAGAACAGCTTACTACAGCCATGTTTTGTAATAGATGTCATAATGAAAGAACGTGTTCTCATTTTTCTTAATTTATAAATATTCAAGCTGTCTTGTTATGGTGGATATAAACATGGACAAAGTATAGGCCAGCCTGAATAAAATTTTAAAACCAACAAAATCTTAAGTGATTCCCCCGCCTGCTTTGCAACCACAAGGTCCCAAGTTCGATCCCCAGTCCAAAAAACAAAAACAACAAAATTTTAATGTACCAATTTGAGAATGCATTTGAATGAGAGTAACAAAAAACCAAACAAGACTTAAATGAGATTTACTTTTCTTCAGAAAATGAGTTCAGAAGAAGGGTGTTGATAGGTTTGATTATGGTCTTTCCTTCATGGTCTGGAAATGGCTGTAGCAGCTCCACTTACTACATCCATATTCCAGAAAAAAACCAGCAGTATCAGCTAGGAGATGGACACGGAGAAAGGGTCCATCAGTGCTGTGGCATGAAAGCAAGATTTCCCAGAAGTCAGCAGATTTTTGCTTCCGTTTTCAGCATGAACCATGTCATGTGCATGCCTGCTTCAGTACAATGAGTATTTTGACATATGACAGTCCTGAGCACCATCTTGGTTCTGTTCACAGGAAAGAGAAAGCAAGCAGTGCGTGCCTCGGTTTCCAGCATCCCTTGGTAGTTACACCATCAGTCTTAAGATCTTCCTGAACCAGAAGTATCTGATTTTTGTAACTGTTGTGGACATCTACAGGAATATTTGAAAGCAGTAGTTTTACGAATTTAGAAATGTTTTATTCACCCCAAATGACCCAGATTCCAAAGACAGTGCTCAGCAAACCTGCAGGCCATGGACAAAGTGTGCTGCAACTGGTCAGCACGAGAGGAGCTCTCAGGATTCGAGAGCCTGGCATCAGGCAGCTCCTGGCAGGGAGGTGCACACCAAGGCCAATGGGAAGGTCGCTCAGAGAGGAGGGTGATAGCTAACTGGGCCCTGCCAGTTGCTGCCCTCCACTGTAACTGCAGAGAGAAGGAGACCCCTCATTAGCAATCACCTCCTAGGCCTGGCTTCTCAAGTTGTGTCTGGGCTCAGATGTATCATCCTCCAAGGGGGTTGTCATTGGGCCCAGGTTGCCCCAGTGACCAAGGAAAGGGTTCCATTCCATATCTGTCTGGCCTGGCCCTCAGCTCAGAGCCATGCTGGCTGTTTCTGTGGAAGATGGAAATGGCCTTGCCACTTGGCCCAGGTCCTTCCCACTACATCTGCTGCATGCTGTCCAGCAGGCTTGTCTGTATAGCTGGCCTCTGGCCTCATGCTTTACCAGCCCCACTTCCCATTTCATAGAAGCCCCACCTTTTAGGAACTCAAGATTATCCCAGTCAGTTACAATACACTGTATCTAATTAGCACTTCTTCATTTTGGTCTGTGTTCTAAAATTCATCAGCCAGGCGTGGTGGCACATGCCTATAATCCCAGCACTTGAGAGGCTGAGGCAGGAGGATTGAAGCCAGCCTGGGGTACACAGTGAGACCCTGTCTCATTAAAATAAAAAGAAAATAATGCATGGGCTCTCAAGCAGCCTGATGCCTCAGTGCTCAGCAGCATGTTCACAAGCCCTGTGTGATGAAGGTCTGGCAGGACTTTCAGGCCTTCATATTGGCTTGTGTTTCTGTCTTAAAGATCCCCATGGTAGACCTGTCTCCTCATCCTGCGGATGTCCTGGCTGATAAATACCAACCATAACACTAATGCTTTCAGAACAGAGGGCTGAATTTCACCATTTTGCATTAGATGTCTGTAGAGAAATGATTTAGAAATTTGTTTTTTATGGATTCTTTAAAATTCATGGTAATGTTCATTTTGGACTTGGGAATCACTTCTCCTCCTCCCACTTTTTTGCCCCAGTACTGGAGATTGAACCCAGAAAGTACAGAGCCTCATCTCAGCCCCTTTAAGACAGGATCTAACTTTCCCAGAATGGCTTCAAAAATGGGATCCTCCTGCCTCAGTCTCCCAATTAGCTGAGAATATAGGCATGGGACACCACAACCACAACTCTGCTAAGCATATCTTTGCAGTGATCTGTTCCCCCACTGTCCTGTATCCCCCACAGTACCCTTCCTCCCTGTGACTGCTGCATGCCCATGAGCCTGCACAGAGCACCAACAAGATCCTCACTCCAGAGTCACCAGGTGGGCAAGTGAGGTTCCATGGTGACTCAACCATAATGCTACAGGTGGGCTCATGGTTCCTTTCCATACAGAATTCCAGTGCCTGTTACTCAGAACCTAATGGGACTCTGTCTTCACAGCCACAAAGATTTTCTGAATTATAAAAATACCATAATAATCACTATCATCATATTAAACCACAAGGTATTGGAAATTCTTACAAAATCAAACTGTAAAGCATTAAATCTCAAATAGTACACTTTCTCACACATTTTACAAATAAAAATAGAAAATGGAACAAAAAAGAATCCAAATAAAAACACAAGTAGGAAAAGTATGTGATAAAGGTGGCATTTCTATCAGTAGAGAAAAGATGAATGATTGCTATGATTTGTATTTAGTTGTCACCTCAAAGTCTCATGTGCTCACAGGTGGGGCTTTAGGGAGGTGACAGGATCATTGGTGTGTGATCCTCATCAGTGGATGAGTTCACTGATGAGTTTATAACTAAATGTGATATTGAGAGGTGAAGCCTGGTAGGAAGAGGTGGGTCAATATGGGCGTGGCCTGAAAGGTGGTTCTCCCTCCTCCTCCCTTGACCCCTCTCTGCTTCCCCCCACCACACCAGGAGCTGCTTCTCCTCTGTCACGCCCTGCTGCCATGCTGCCCTGCCTTTTAGCCAGCTGACTATGGACTGAAACCTCTACAAACTGGTGCCAAAATAAACTTCTCCTCCTTTAACTTGTGGAGGTCATGTATTTTGTCCCAGCAACAAGAAAGTAAAACAATGATTAGATATATAATCTTGGAATAATAAAGCATAAAAAATTAGATTTTTAATATGCCAAAAATTAAATTCAAAAGTAGGATAAATATGTACATGATAGACCATAAAAATAATAGAAAAATATAGGGGAAAGTATCTTTAATGATGTCAGCATAGAGAAAGGTGGGTTTACCTACTACAGGATCAATTCACCAACAGGAAGACAAACACACCACAGTGAATAAACATGTCCCCAAATGGGCTCCCCGAAAAGGAGCCAAGTACATTTTCACAAAAAATATCAATATTCTAACATTTAGTATTTTTAAACACTTTAAAAGACTAATAAAGTTGAATATGTAAAAATATAAAACTGTTTACATTACAGAAAAACAAAAGATAAAAGACAGTAAAGTCTTGACAACGCATGAGACAAATGCATTGTCAGTCCCAGGATGTGTTAAGATCTATAAAGCCAAACAGTGTAATCCAAACGCAGGCAAAGTAGACAAATGAGCAAAGACCATAAATGCTGTGGTTCACACATAATTTTGAAAATGAGTTTTAAGAAAGACGGGTCAGTACCCATCCCATGGTCCAGCAAAGGTGCAGGAGAGCAGGCACTGCTGGGGTGCGGTGAGCCACATCTGACAGGTGGGGGTGACAAAGTGCTGCAGTGCTGGTGAGGGGCATGGGGCTCACAGCTGCACAGTGGCATCCACACGCTGTCGATGAACATAGCTGAGTGAGGAGGTACAGTCCTTCGATGCATGGTGACCGCTGCTGTACAGAGTGAGCTAGGCCAGCAGACTTCTGTGTACAGAGGCTGTAATGTCACCAGGTACCTTGCCAAGCAGCGCAGCTGAGGAACAGTCTCATGTTCTTCAGAGGATTCAGTGTGTGTGCACACGTAGATCAGGATGCATGTGGATGCATCGATCTCTAGGGTCCGACAATACAGTCCTTTGCTTTTTGACCTCACATGTTCTTTAACTGCCCTCTAAGCTTCTACAATGTCTGTAAGCAAAAAAGATATTCCACCCCTTTACAAGTAACAATCATTAGAGAAAAGGGCCCCATATTTTGGTAAGAGCTACAATTTTCTCCTAAGTGCTCCAAGAACCTGCTCTGGGTCAGGAAGTGACAAGGACTCAGGAACAATTGGCCCTGCACAGGAGACCATGTCTCCTTGAGTCCTGACTCTTGCTACATGCACACCCACTGGAAGGGTGCCTCTGGCATTGAAGGTCCCACCCTTTTGTGCACTCCCCACTGTAGGAAGGCAGGAACACTTGCAGTGACCCTATTGTGTTGACCCCAAAGAGCTCCTTGAAAGGCCAGAACACCTTCTCAGAAAGTGATCCTGCTGCAGTTCACAAACCACACAGAAAAACATTCACAAGGCTCTGCCAAGGGGATCCAGGCAGCAGCTCTCACCATCTTTTCTGGCTGCTCTGGAAGGCAGAGGACCTGTGTGGCCAGTAAGTCCATACTGTCCACAGGAAGTGAGGAGGCTGCTTGGCCCCAGAGCCCCGAGGTGACCTCCTGGCCCTGATGGCCCAGGGTTTACAGCTGCTGCTTCATCCCACTCCAAGAAAGCACTGGTCTCTTTGGGTTTCTGCTCAGGGGGGACTTCTGCACAATCTGGGCTCTTCTGTCTGTGTTTGTTCTTCATATTCTTGTATACCTGATATGCTGGTGATAAAACACACAGGGATTAAAAACAGGTTCAACAAAGATTAAATGTGAGGAGACTTGCATTCTCATGCATACTCTAGGTGTCTGCTTCTGTGGTGTGTGTATAAACACACAAGAAAAAGCAGGAGAGAGAGAGCTATGGAATAAGGTGATTCAGAATGTCCAAGTGGTTCTTTCTGTCTGGAATTGAGACCCATTCATCAGGTCGCTGACACATCGTTCATCTATCGCTCAGTGGGGCAGTCAGCAAGCCTGGGTGGAGTGCTTACTGTGGTACAGGCACACTCATCATGACTGCCAGGGTATAGCTGAGAATGAGCCAGATGAGATGCTCCCCTAAAACTCATCCTATGCCCAGGATAGTTCTGTTCCTCCATGGAAAAACCACACCCCCAGTTCTCCTTATATTGTTATGTTTACTATATCAGCAATGAGAATATAATAATCAGTAATCAGGATGTAATCATTTATATCAGTAATCATCTCACCCTACTCAGAGCCCCTTTCTGGACAACAGGTAAAATTTAAAGCAGCCTAATCTGAAATGAAGAGACATTTCTCAGATGAAGAAGAAGCAGCAGCAAATAAACATATGAATAAAATGTTCAGCATCCCTGGTCATTCAAGAAATGCAGATTAAAACAAAACTGAGGGCAGGGGATTTAGCTCAATGGTTTCACCGCCTGCTGTGCAACTGCAAGGACCCAAGTTTGATCCCCCGAACAAAAAAAAAACCACTGAGATTCCATCTCATTCCAGAAAGAATGGCTGTTATCAGGAAATCAACCAATAACAAATGCTGGCAGTGCTATGGGGAAAAAGGAATTCTTCCAGTGTGGAGATTCCTCAAAAAACTAGGATTAGAGGTCCCATTCGACCCAGCTATTCCTCTGCTGGGTATCTTCCCAAAAGAATTAAAAGCATCATACCACAGCGATATATGCGCACCCATGTTTATAGCGGCACAGTTTGTAATATCGAAATCTTGGAAACAGTCCAAATGCTCATCAACTGGTGATTGGATAAAAAAGATGTTGGTTTTTTATAAAATGGAGTACTACTGAGCCATAAAGCAAGATAAACTAGGGACATTTATAGCTAAATGGATGCACCTTGAAGCCATACTCAAATAAAATAAATAGGACCACATGTATAAATATTGAATTGTTTCTCTAATGTGAGAAACTGAAAGTGTAAATGAGGACCAAAATGTCTAATAGATATTTTGAAATAGGAAGAAAATGTTCAAAGGGGAAAGGGAAGTGGGAGGGGTCGGGAGGAAAGAAGGGAAAAAATTGAAAAAAAGAAGGAAAAAACGGAAACAAAGCTTAGGTATATAGGGAGGGATGGAGGGGTTAAAGGGAGGGCAGGGGAATGAGAAGAACATAAGAACCAAGATATATCATGTACAGGTACAAATTCCCAATGATGAATGTGATCATAAGGTATACCTAAAATGTACCGATAAACTCAATAAAAAAAATTTACAGTGGTCCAAGATTAAGATATATATGTGTATATATACATCTATTTTTCAAATTTTACCTCTACATAGTGATGGGCTCCAGAGTAATTTTGTATACTTGGCTGTATCGATGCACAATGTGTATGTGTGTAAAGATATAAAACATCTTTAAATATGTGCTTGGATATGTATTCTATTTTGTATTTGAAAAATTTCAGTGATTTGCATAAGTCCTATGACTTCCACACAGAAATATAAGTCTGCAAAAACACTGAAGTAATTTGGCATTTGAGAAATCTTGAGACTCTTAAAGAGATGTAAGAAATCTATCCTTACAGTGTGGTAAATGTCATTTTTGAGGTCAGTGTTTGCTCATGGAGGCCTTGTTCTCACAAGACCTGGAATCTAGGTTCTCATAGTGCATTGGTTTTTGTGAAGCATATTTGTTTCTAATTGTAATCTCACATTTAGATGTTCTTAAAACATTGTTTCTGTAAAATTCCCACTATTTCAAAGTATCTTGTTTATGCACTTTATTATCCCCAAAAATGTCAGACTAAAAATACATCACAGGGCCAGCACAAGTTTAGATTTTTTTTTTTTAAAGACTGGTAAATTGGATGGACATAGTGAAAATCCACCCACCTGTAACAATGAGAAGTCCATCCAGCATCTGGAAGAACCCGTAGGCCAGTGGAAAGTTAAACATCTGGACCAGGTGCTCAGCAGTGAACGATAGCTGGAGCATGGTGAGACACATCTGGATGTTCTGAGCTCCAGTTTCTAAGGAAATCGTCCTGCACCTGGTGATGAAAAGGTCTGTTACACATCAGCAAGGACTATTCGTACATCTTCTCTTGTGGATACAACACACATAAGCTCTGAGGTCAGGCAGTGGAGGTGCTGGGCCACTCAATAGTTATTTTCGGAGCACCTGCTCTGCAGTACACACTCCAGAGAGGCATTGTGGGGTGTGTCTTATGAACCTGCTAGGAATCTGGATGAAAGACACACACACACACACATACACACACACACACACACGAAAGGTTCAGTAACAACACAAGACAAAGTATAACCCAGGGCCAGGCTGTTGCTGAAGAAATTCAGACAAGTGGCAGAGTATTTAGAGAAGCTTTACAGAGGAATGAAGCTACAGACTGAAGTTCAGGAGGCATTTAATGTGAGGAAGATTATAGAAACTAAAGTTCCAGGGAGAATCCAGGCTGTATGCCTGTATAAACGCCTGTATGCCAACCCCCGGGAGGCTCATGGTGAATTTGAGGCCAGCCTGTGCTACACAGTGAGTTCAAAACCAGACTGAACTAGAGTGAGACCCTGTCTCAAAATCCAAAAATAAATTAAAAATAAAGCTCCAGGAGCAGCTCCCAGTGTGACTTATTCAGGAGGCTTTGCAGTCAGCCAGCCAGTCTGCATGAGAGGAGGCTTGAAGGGGATGAGGATGGAAAGCTGAATGAAAGATGAAAAAAAACAGTACAACGCTAGACACAAACACAAAAGCCTTAATCAAAACCCAAAGGTCAAAGACAATAGTCTTTGGTGAAAGGATTTAGTGATAATTTTTCTACTTTCTACTTCTTAATATTTATTGTTTTTCTCATTGCAGAAAATGAAAAAGGAAAGAGAAGAGAGAAGCCAGGACTTGGGGGTTGGATTAAGCTTATCTGTTTCCAGCTGGTGGGAGAGCCTATAGGCTTTCACACATGGAAGCGGAGAGAGGAAAGGTGTTCCGAGGATGAACATGGTAGGTGTGAGCTGGACTGGAATGTGCAGCTGGAAATACAGCCACATTTTATTTCTACTTCCCTATTGCTAGCTACCCTTTCCTCCTTCCTCACTTCTTCCCGTCACTTGCCAATAACTCAGTATGATTGAGTGACAGGGCTGGAACTCAGAGCTGCACCACTCACCAGGCAGACACACTCAATCCTCATCTCAGTCAGGCCATTGACTATGAGAGGACAAGGTGGCTGACTGCACCCTGCCCTCGCAGTACTCCCTTCTCCAGACTCAATTATGAATTTCAACCATCGACTTTTTGTGTTTCCAATTGATGATTTTGGAAACAAACTGTGCTGGTTAAGCTGAATTGTCAACTTGACTAGGTTAAGAGATTCCTGGAAAAGAGACTAGGTCATGGGACGCTGTCTTCATCATTGTGTTGACTCACTGTTCGTGGCTGGATGTGCTGCTAGGAGCCGGGGGCCCATTGGGAAGTATCTGTGAGAGCCTGTCTCTCATGGGTACTCTTCCCATTCTCTGCTTCCTGGCCACCATGATCGAGGCTGCTTTGCTCCACCTCACGCTTCCACCCTCCTCTTTGTATATTTGAGCCAGCCCACCATGGACTGAATCCTCCGAAATTGTGAGCGAAATAACCTCTCCTCCTTTTAAGTTGCTCATGTCAGGTATTTTGCCCAGCCATGGCAAAGCTAACACACCAACCCAAGTTCAAATCCTAACTCCAGTAGCTCTAGCTCTAGGAGGTGGGTAAATTACTTCTCTGAAGAGTTTTCTCATCATTCAAATGAGGGTCGTGTATCTGCCTCTCAGGGTGGTAACAAGAAGTAAATCAGACAGCCTGGGTGGAGCCTTGCCTGTACCTAGTAAAATGCTAAATGTTCCTTAGTGGAATGGAGGCAGCATAAAGCCATTCCTGCACCTTGGGAACCACATAGTTCACTTTTCTTTAATAATTCTTTTCTGATTTAAAAAATAGACATAGTTATTGAAATACTCAGAAAATATACAAAGAAAATATCAAGAACTAAATTATCCTTATTCTCACTACTCAAAATTACCATATGGTATATTTTCCAGTATTTTTCAACATATAGAATACTTTTTGCTTTCTTCTACAGAGAATCAAAATTTCTGTTAAGTAATGCTTACCTCATGAGTATTTTCCAAAATCATTAAAATTGATGCATCATCTCCATCTCATGGCTTAGACATGAATTAAATATCTTCCTATTGTTATATATTTAAATTGTTTCCATTTTTATGTTCATAAATAACATTATAATTAATGTCAGCCTATCAATATTCATGTGCATAACTGATGGAGCTAATTTTAGAACAAATCTTTAAAAGCAAAAGTACTGAGCTAGCAACCATAAATATTTATAAGTCTGTTGATATGACATGGGAATTGCCTTCCAGAAAGTTTATATAGATTTTCTGTCCCTCATCCTTGTATGATAATGCTCATCTTATTACAGGAATGGCAACATGGAGTATTACCATTGTTACTATTTCACAGCATTTATGAATTATATGTCCCAACCGGTAAGGATAATATTTAAGACAAGTTACTTATTCTTCCATCAGAAAGTTTGTCTCCTTTCTTCTCTCGTGTTTCATAATTAGTCATTCTTAAAATTTTAGCCCAAAGACAGAACAAGGACATAATTTCTGGAAACTTGTTCAGGCCCTGGAATGATCTCTGTGTTTAGGGAAACAACCTCATCCCTCCAATCTAATTATTGGAATTCAGAAAGAAATGCACCCAGGCCTCAACAAGCTGCATTAATACCCCAAATCTAGTTTCATACATTACAACTTGCCATCAATTTGGCCTTTAGTCTACATAAAGAATTACTGTAACCCCTTACCCTCTTTCTGCTGAGCGTCCTGTCTACTCACCATGTAAGTCAAAACGCTTCCTCTCTCCTGACACAGCCAAGGCCAAAAGCCTGCCTATGGCTCAAAAAAGCTTCTGGGGGCTTGAAGTGTGAGAGCCCCTGCCTAGCATAGGTAAGGCCCTGGGTTCAAACCCCAGCCCTGCAAAAGAGGAAAAGTTTGTGGAGAATGTAGCTGTACCTTTGCCAGGACTGGTGGGTAAGGAGAGCCAGCAGGAAGCCGGAGATGTGACCAATCAAAGGGAAGAGGAAGCTGATGGTCAGAAGGGTGGTATCTGAATTCCAGAATTCTTTTGACAGCACCACACCAGCGACTGTGACCACCAGGAGGAGGAGCCCACCAACAATGGCCCCAACCTAAAGTAAGTCAGCAAAATAAGCAATGTAAACATATTGGGGTTTTCTGGTCTGTGATGCAAAATCCGCCAAGGCTCTATAAGGGTTTGAACTTAGAAATTTTCGAACAATGAGGGAACTTTGAGAACACTAAATCCCATTTATCCACAGGGGTGTGTTCTAGGACCAGAGGGGATGCCTCAAACCACAGACAGTTCTGGACCCTAGACAGTCTATACGTACATTCCTATCCATACATCCATATGATAAAGTTTAATTTATAAAGTGGGCACAACAAATGATTAGCAACAACTATTAACAGAATAGGACACATGAGTTAGTTGTCTCCTGAATATATGTAATGGGACAAAAACTCTGTAGGCATGGTAGATAGCAAATGGAATATAAAAAATGAGATGAGAAGTCTTGGGGAAGTCCAGACTGGTAAACATGGGTGCAAAGACCCCCCCCTCCACTGTTCTACCACTTTCTGGTGTCAGGAAGGGGACCAAAGTGAGTGAAGGCCTCAGAAGGCTCTGTGAATGTCTGGGAAACTGGAGTTGCTTATGGTGTTATTACAGCATCTGTAGCACAGAGTGATTCACATCTGGGCAGGAGGACTCAGGAAAGCCCAATATTTCATCACACTACTTGCAAGAAACAGTGTTCAATGGAAAATATGAGCTGGTTACTTTGAAATTTTCCATCAAGCTTTTATTTTTAGAATGTAGTTGACTGCAGATAACTGAACCCACAAAAAGCAAACCTGTGGGCAAGGGAGGTGACACCATGGAGGAAAGAAAACCTTGAGGCCCAAGTGGGCAGATGACTTGGCTACATTAGAAACTGGTGGTGTTTGGCACAAATCTGAGTCTTCTTATTTTACAATCAATATCTTTTCCCATAAAGTAGAGGAATCTGGCCAGAAGGCTTGGGGGATACAGTTTAACGTGGTTAGGAGAAAATTATAAAACAAGTAGAATCTGACAATAAGCATCTGTCTAATGCTATAAGAAAATACCTAAGGAATATTTATAAAGAAAAAAAGGTTCATTTAGCTCACAGTTCTGCAATCCAAGACCATCTGCTCAGCTCTGGCAAGAGCTCGGGGCAGAGGGCAGGCACCACAGGGGTGGGAGCGTGTGTAAGAGCAGTGAGTGGAAGAGCGAGGTATTCAGGGCGACACTGGGCTTCCTCCTAACCATCTGTCCTCACAGGAACTCCTTCAGCCCCTGGAGACCTGCATTACTCCCTCCAAAGGTGATGGCCTCATGACCTAATGACCTCCCCTAAGCCCCACTCTTGGCGGTGCCACCACTTGAGCACCACACACTGGGGACGCACACATCCAACCTACGCAGTGTCCAGCAGCCCTTCGCACCAGAGCCCCTCCCTGGTAACCTGTCTCTGTGGCCTGCCCAGCCCGACCATCCCCTCATCTCCCACCACCAACAGCTGCCGCCGTGTGACTCCTGACCTTCCAGGCCAAGATGAAATCTACCCATTCTTCATTTGACAGCCTGAGCTACTGTGATGGAACAGGAGAAATACTCCATCTTCTTCCACATGAATACAACCCACAGTACTAGGGATCAAACCCAGGGCATTCACTCTGACCTCTGTCCCCCACCCCTTTTTATTCTGAGGCAGGATCTCTCTAATCAGGTCATTAAGTTCCCAGACTGGGTTCAACCTTATGATCCTCCTGTCTCAGCCTTCCACATCTCCATGTCCATCTGTGCCTCTTTGTTTAACAAAAAATAAAAATTCAACAATCATTCTAATAGTTTGAGTTTTAGATCAGACAGAAAGGAAACAAGGGGGCTGAGGATTTAGCTCACTGGCTCCACCACCTGCCTTCCAAGCACAAGGTCCTGAATTCGATCGCCAGTACCAAAAAAAAAAAAAGAAAAGAAAGAAAGAAAAAGAAAGAAAGAAAGAAAGAAAGAAAGAGAGAAAGAAAGAAAGAAAGAAAGAAAATAAGGCCTAAGGAGTTTGGGACAACCAGGCTCTCGGTGAGCTCCCACCACCTCACCCCAATCTTGGATGGACAACAAGCCGTGCAGCTCCTTACCATGTTGGCTTTGATTTGAAATGATTCCAAGTGAGAAGGGCTAACCAAAAACTAAAGAAAAACAAAAAACAAACAAAACAACCTAATGTGCCATAGATGTGCTTGCCAGGGGCTGGGTATTTCTACACTCAGATACAGGAACCCACGGGGACTCCACTGACCTGAAGATGCTCAAAGAAAGCCTCTGATTGTAAGTCCCTTCTTCCTCTATCAAAAAGGGATTTCAAAGTTTAAAATCCACCAGGAGCAAAAGAGGAAAAGTGAGGTTGTTTAGAAAATGTGTAATGCCTAAAATTAAAATAGGACCAAGAACAGAACATGAAGATGTGCTAAAATAATGATAAGCCAACTTATGGTTCTCCAGAACACTTATATGTATCATGAAGTATGTCTTGCCACAACTGCCATGGAATTGCCAAGGGAAACATTTTAAACCTACCCCTTATAGATAATAACATTGTCATCCAGAAGATTTGTTTCATTTCCCCACTGACAGTGATGGTCCAACAGAGGATAAGGACACACCAAAATTGGTGGTGGTGGTGTTAATTATAAGAAAAGTACACGCATAGCCATGTTTATAGCAGCACAACTCATACAGGTAAATCTGGGAAGAAGCCTATATGCCCATTAACAGATAAACGGATAAAGTGTCGTATTTATCACCATGGAGCACTATTCTGCCAAAAAGAAAGATACATTTGACTCATTGGTAGGAAAATGGATGCAATTTGGCACCATAACGTTAGGTGAAATAAATCAGACACAAAAGCTTAAATATTACATGGCTTCTCTTATAGGAGAAACTCAAATAAATTAAAGAGCAAAATGAAAGACAGATAAGAAACAGGGAGATGGGTTTCTTTTTTTGCAAAAGCTAAAGGGGCCAAGAACTGGAGGAGGTGGAAAGGAAGGGCCATAAAAAGAGTGAAGGCGTGTCATGCCCATGCGCCGACTGCCCACGATGAGTGTCACATGATGTCTTGCAAACGCATACTAATACAAACTACAACGGAGAAAAAGTAATCAAAGAACAAGACCTTGAAATGTAGGAAGTTTCCATAGTCATGCTCTCGTCTCTGATCTTATAAAGAAAATCACAACTGAACACTGTCTATTGGAAAGCTTCTCCTGAAGTAACAATAATAACAGTGTAAAGGAAGGGACTTTGTTTCAGAAGCACAGCTGGAAAAGAGCAAAATCAAGCCTATCAACATGATGGTCACCTTGGGCCGGGGATTTAGCTCAGGGGTTTCACCGCCTGCTGCGCAAGCGCAAGGACCGGAGTTCGATACCCAGTACAAAAAAAAACAAACAAACAAAAAAACACATGATGGTCACCTGTGCAACCCCAAGGCCACTTCGCAGGGGCGCCCTGGCGTCCGCCCCTCCCCTTCCCACTTACTCCGCCCTCCTGGGCGCGGTGCGGGGGGGGGGGGGGGGCTGCTTGCTGAGTCTCCTAGGAAAGTGCCAAGGCAGCCTCACTGTCAGCTACATTTGAGACAACGAGAGCTTAAACTAACCAAACCGGATACCCAAAGCCAAAACTGACACTTGCTTGCAGAATGTCCAGGTAACCCAAATGGTTTTTTCTTTCCTTATAAATGTAAAATATAAGATGTTTTAAAAATCTTCAGGAAAGCAGCGCATTACATTCTTTTGTCTTCTAAAGTGACACACAGTTGGAAAAATGGAAGACACCCTTGAGATTGAGCTCATTGTTAAGAATGCCTCCTCTTAGAGCTCGGCATGGTAGCACACACCTGTAAACAGGAGGCTGAGGCGGGAGGATTGCTGTGAGTTCAAGGTCAGCCTGGGCTCCGTAGCAAGATCCTATCTCAAACAAAACCACCAAACAAAGGGCCTTGAGAACGCACAGGCCCTGATGGTCCTTGTCCACACTCGGGCCTTAGCTTTTCTGTCACTACATCAACACACTTCCAGTGTGTTCCAGGGGCCTCTGAGAGTGACCCAGCAAGGCTTAGAGAAGTAAGTGGAGGGAGCCAGAGCTGGATCCCTACCCTTAGGGAAATTGTGATCTGCAGGATTTCAGCCATCAACTTCTGTCCTTCGGGTCTGTCAGGTCTCTTGAGTGTGACGGGGATTCTTACCTTGAGGATGATTTTCGATTGTTTTGGCCACTTATAGTTCACAAAGACGCCAAAGGCCACCGGGATGGTCAGACACAGCAGAGTAAGTCCTAAAGAATTCAGAGTAATTCCCGTCAGACCACCTTGCCTCTTCCCTGACTGCCCAGTCCTTTCCGACAAGTCTAGCTCAATTAGGTCATTTTTAATTACACAATCTCTGCAGGAAGGCTCATTTTGTTTTGGCATCCATCTCCAAAAACAAAGGCACCGTTGAAGACAGTCTCGAAGGGCCTGTGACACTAAGGAAGGCCACCACACCCAGGTCTCGTTTCCCTCACAGAACCGTGCCGACAATCACCCAGAATTTTGGAGACAACAGGAAATGTAAAGATTCAAAAAACAGAGGGCCATTTTAAGTCCGTGAAATTCTTTGGGTGTCACCCCTATATAACCACAGCTGTTATTTCCCTAGGTGAGGCCAGCAGGTCATTACTTCACAAAGTCAAGAGTGCGTGTCACAAACACAAAATAGCACTTGTAATACTACACAATAACTTCTCATATTCCCCAACTGTAGCCAGGGAGTCCAAAGATGGGCAGGACAAGCCCTTTGTATTAGCACAAGTGAATAAAGGCTTTGAAGGCAAGCATGGGAAGGAGGAGGTGACAATCCCCTTTGCCAACAGGACCCACGCTGAACTTTTCCAGAAGCACTTTCCAAATCTGCCCAAACCCTACCATCCTGCCTCAAAAGTTATATGAATTGTTCATGGAATTTTGGATTTTAGTTATTTATGAATGCTTTTCAGAACATATTATCAAATATTAACTTACTGATAAGGAAAGGTTGCACTTTTCTGTGCAATAGGTTTCTAAATAAAGTTTTCACACAGATGTTACAAACACAATGGGCTCCAGCTGCCTTCGGAAGTCTCTGATCATGGTTTCAACTATGGGCCACAGGTCTGAACCCTCATGGGGCTCCCTGAGACTCCAGATTGGCCATTTACAGGGCTTTGAGAGTCAAGGTTTCTACTTCTTCTCCAAAGACTGGCAGATCATTTCACCACATTCCCTTCCAAAGTTAGCCCACAGAAATCCACAGAGAAAGATCTGCATTTAGTGAGAAGCACATCCTAGAGAGAAACTAATGGGAGATGGGTTGGTTGTGTTGGGCGGATGGGCTTTGATAACCAGTGAAAATCATTCACCTCCTTCTGTAAGAAAGAGTCAAGGCTCATAGGCCATGACAAAGGTGGAGTTGTGCAAAGGTAGGAATAGAGTGGCCTAGATCCAGTTAAACTTTGGACCATAAAAACCCCACTTGTGCTGGGCCCGGTGGCACACACCTGTAATCACAGCATGTGGAAGGCTGAAGCAGAGAGATTGAAAGTTTGAGGCCAGTTTGGGCAACATAGCAAGTTCAAGGCCAACCTGAACTACAATACCAAGACCCTGTCCAAAACAACAACAGAAAGGAAGGAAGAAGGAAGGAGAAAGGAAGGAAGGAAGGGAGGAAGGAAGGATGAAAAGAGCCCAACTGTTCCTGATTATCTAAGAGTTGGGTTTTTTGGTTTTGTTTTGTTTCAAGTAGGACCTCCAGCTGTCATTCTGCTCAAAGATAAACTCTCATAGGTGCTGTGGTTTGTATGTCCCTCCCCTGCCTCCCCAACTCCTGTGTCAGGAGCTTGGTCCTCACTGACCATGTTGGAAGCCAGAGCCTAAGAAGTGAGGGCCTTGAGGAAGGTCTTTAGGTCACCTGCAAGCCCTGTTAACTCCTTGGTGGCTCTTGTGAGAGGGCTGTTATAAAAGCTGGAGCCTGGCCCCACCTGGCTCTCTCTTGCTTCCTGTTCAAGATGTGATTACTTTCACACACACACACACACACACACACACACACACACACACACACTTCCATCTGCACTACCCACTACAAGGTAACACATCAGGAGGGGACACAGGGGACCATACAAGACCCTGTGCTGTACTGCTTGGATTTTTAGCCTCCAAAAATGCGAGCTCCAGGAGCCTCTTTTCTTCATAAGTGTCACACCTCAGGTATTTCATTATTGCAACAAAAAACTGACGAATAGGTAGCAATTAAGAGCCTGGGCTTTGCAGTCAGATTCCTGAGTTACAATTCTAGTTCCACACCTACTAGCTATACAATCTTGGTCAAGTTACTTAACCTTCCTAAGACCCAAAATCCAGGAAACTGAACCAATAATAGAATTTATACTGTGAGATTATTTAGGGATTAGATTAGATAATGCCGGAAAAAAACCCTGCAAGTAGACATATGTAATGAAGAACAGTTACTGTTAGTACTGTCACTGTTGCTGTTATTACTGCAGTTCAAAAGCCCAATACAGACCTATGTTCTGATATGGAATGGTGAGATTCTGGGCCAGATCCCAGGACCAGGTGTAGAGATAAAGGCAGAGGGGCATCATTCCCAGGGCAGCCACTGTGGAACAGGTTGTCATGGTGATGCTGAAAGCAAAATTAAAACAGGGCTTAGGAGGGAGAGTTAGCAATTAAGAATGCAGTCTTTGCCAACTTTAAGAACTTAGTCCTTACCAAAAACAACTCCTGGGACCCAACGTCTTGGAGATTACATGGGGTGGGTAAGCTACCAGCAGCTGCCCTCTGTCCTATCAGTCAGCAGATGAGGGCTTCACTGTGGCCTAGAAAGATTTCCAGCAGTTCTTGTCATGCATCAGCTAACATCTATTTGAGCATCTACTTGCTCTAAATCTAAGGTTCTCTAGGATTCCGTTTCTTATACACATTCGCTTTTACTGAGATGTAATTCACATATGACAGAATTCATCATTTTGAAATGTACAATTCAGCAGTTTTTAGCACAGTCACAATGTTTTGCAGTAACAGTAAGATTTCCAGAACATTCCCATTGCACCAAAAAGAAACTCCATCGCATTGTCATTAACTCCCCACTCCCTTCTCCTGGCCTCTAAAATCCCTAATGTACTATTTTTATAGGATTGCCTGTTCTGAACATTTTATATGAATAGAATCTTATAATATGTGGTCGTTTGGGGAGTCCAGCTTCTTTCACTTAGCATAGTTATCAAGGGTCAATTCATGTTTTAGCATACATCAGAACTTTTTCCCTTCTATGGCTTTCTGTCTTTCATCCTATTAATATGGTATACAGTATTACATTGATTTTTATGTATTGGATTAGCCTTGCATTTTGAGAAAAATCCCACTTGGACATGGTGTAGAATCCTTTCCATATTGCTAGATTTAATTTGCTGGGATTTCATCAAGAATTATTCCATATACTGTATATTCATAAGGGATATTGGACTGTGGTTTTCCTGTGACCTGTTTGCTTGTTTTACAGTGGAGAGGTCTGACATTATCATTGCAGCCAGGTGATCCAGCTTGACACTATGTTCTTACTGATGAGACACTATACAACCAACAGAGAGCCAGCCATGCTGTCCTCCTTTAAAGCTAGCCAAATCTTTAGGCCAAACTTCATGAAAATAATTGATTGAGGACAAAGGGACAAGTTAAACCATCAGACAAACTTGGAATATGGATCACCTTATAAAACAACTCATCTTGTCCCTTTAAATAGCCAATGTTGGGCTGGGGATTTAGCTCAGTGGTTCCAGCGCCTGCCTCGCAAGCGCAAGGTCCTGAGTTCAATCCCTGGTACCAAAAAAAAAAAACCAAAAAACTTTGGGCTGGGGATTTAGCTCAGTGGTTCTGGCGCCTCCCTTGCAAGTGCAAGGTACTGAGTTCGATCCCCAGTACCAAAAAAAAAATTTTTTTTAATAAAATAAAATAAATAGCCAATGTCAAGAAGGAAATGTAGCCCTATCCCTGGTTAAAAGAGACCAAATAAGACTAGATTTTTAAAAGACGCAAATAGTGAATATTTGCCCTACCCAAAGTGCAGCCCTTTGCAATATAAATCAGCTCATTATTACTCTTAAATTTGGGTATAGTTACAGAAGTAACCTGTGATGCTAATTCCTTACACTAGCAGCAAGATAAACTTTGAACACTAGGAATGCATAGCTTTATTTATGCAAACCATTAATAACTTTTTAATGAGCTTTGAAGCTTCATTTAATGTTTTAAAAGTTAAATTTAAATTATTTTAATTAAATTTTTACTTAAAACTGAGACAATACTTATGTTTGTCATTTGTTTTTAATTCTAACAAATAATTTTAAATATTTTAAGACTTTTTGAAAACAAAAATAATTTTAATACTTCATTTCTATTTTTTATAAGATATATTAAATATAAACACATTTTATATTACTACCATGGTGATGTCTCTGTCTAGTTTTAGTACCAATGGATTGGTATAGGATAAGTTAAGATACCAAAAGGCATGGGCCATAGATTTAGCTCAGTGGCACCGCACCTGCCTCACAAGTGGAATGTCCTGAGTTCGATCCCCAGTATCAAAAATAAAAGATACCAAGGGCCGGGGATTTAGCTCAGTGGTTCTGGCACCTGCCTTGCAAGTGCGAGGTCCCGAGTTCGATCTCCGGTACCAAAACAAAACAACAACAACAAAAAGATACCAAAAGGCTGACCAATCCAGTGTTGCCATTACTATTGGTACCGAGGCTCAAACTTGGGTCCTTGCGCTTGTGGGGCAGGTGGCAGAACCACTGAGCTAAATCCCTGGCCTGTTGCTATTACTATTAACATTTATTTTTCCTCTAATTCATTCAATGTTAAACATCAGGAAGAAGTCACCCAGCACCATATGGCACCATATGTCCCCCAGTCACAGCAGGCCCTGTTGACACTGGGACAGCAAGTAGGGAAGAGTGAGGGCAGGTGTAGAACCCAGAGAAAGGGAATCAATGAGAGATGGGGACAGAACTAAGAATTCACTTGCAAGTCTGCTATTGTGTGAGCCTACAATTAGATACAGGCCTGGAAGAAGGGTGATGATGTAGAGGGAAAGTAAGGTTTCTAGGCTTCAAAATCACACTGCTAGAAGAATTAAGTCATTTACCATCAGTTTTAAAGTGAGACAAAATAGAAGGGCATGATGCTCCCCAAGAGGTACTTTTTATTTTTCACACTCTTCTGTGGCTGCCCCAACACCTCGCAGCCATAGCCAGCTAGAACAGATGCCCTACGCCACTTCAGGAGGCTTCTGCTATGGCCATCACGAGCTCAGATCTGGGCTCCATCCCTGACACTTCCACCCTCTGGCCTCTCTGGCCAACTCTGCCCCTTTGCAGTGCTCCTCAGTTAGTCTTTGAGGAGTCCCTCCACCCCCCAGGACTGCACAGGAAGCTAGATCCTGCACATCCACAAGCTGCCTTCTCTTTTCCTATAGAAGCAACTTCCCTCACACCCTTAAGTCAATTTGGGCATTGTTCCCCCTTCTGCTGCAGTATAACATATTTTGCCTATTCACAATTCCATCTTCAATAGAGCAAGCTGAGCTGATACACTAAGACCTGGTAACATCGAAAGTTGCTTGCACCAAAAGCAACCTGATCCCAGAGGTGATAACAGTGACAGTGGCAAGCAGGCACAGAATGAAGGAGAATGCCAGAGAATAGCTGGGAGCCACCACTGCTGGTCACTAAAAGTTTCTCTTGCTGCTGGTAGCTGTTGCAGCCAGGGGAGCAGAGAGGGAGGCCATTAACACAGAGCTGAGACCACTGACCTTCCAAGGTCAGGGCTGTAAACAGGTTAAGCTACACTTTGCCCACTTGTGATTTCTATTTACATTGTGCAAAAGAACCCTCAGCAAGTTGATGACAAAGAAACATGTTACATCAAAGGTGATAGTGGGACATGCAATGGAATCTCCTAAGTAGGCAAAGAAGAACTAAGTACTGTAGCCACCATCATTGCCATAGACCCAAATCTGGCTACCTTGGGAAGTGGACTGGATTTATGAGCTGGAAGAACCAAAGCAAAGCTGTTCAGCCAGTAACCATGCAACACAGCTTTACCAGGAAAGCAGTGAGAACATCAGGAGAGAGTCCTGGTCTTTGTAGAACAAACCTAGAATGATTTCCAATAGATAACTGACCTGTCTCCTTGATGGAGGGTAACTGTCTCTGAGTAAAACGGCTAACAAAGTAGATGGGCCATAGACTGTAAAGATTTGCAAGTACCTAGCATCTAGGGGAGGAAAACCCTTTAGTTTATAGTCTACAAAGATGATGTGTCTTAATTCCTGCCATAGATAGTCTGAATGTGTCCAAAATCCATGTGCTGGAAACTTAATCCCCAAGGCAATAGTGCTGGGAGGTGGAGCCTTTGGGGAAGTGTTTATGTCATGACAGCTCTGCCCTCCTGAGTGGATTAATTCCATTAGAAAAGCATTTGCCAAGTGCAAGCATGGTGGTTCGTGCCTGAAGGCCCAGCATTTGAGAGACTCAGGCAGGAGGATCAATGCAAGTTTGAAGCCAGCCTGGGCTCTGTGGTGAGATCCTGTCTTAATAAAACAAAAATGGGAGGTCTTGACAATGGGAGTGCATCCCCTTTTCCCCCTGCAAGGACACAGCGAGAAGCCCCTCATCAGACAATAGAGGATGGTGCCTTGGTATTGGATTCATTTAAGATTTATATTTTATGTTCAAATGGGAAGGGGAACAAAGGAGGAGGGAGGGAGAAAGGAAGGAAGGGACAAGAAAGAAAGGAGAAAATAGAAGGAAAAATGGAAACAAAACTTGTGTACATAGGGAGGGGAGGGGGCTTGAAGGGAGCGGGTAATGGGAAAAAGAGGCAGGATGTATCAAGTACATACATGTGCAAATTCCCTGCAATGAGTGTTATCATTATGTATGCCTAAAATGTACCAATAAATCTTTTGCTATAAAAAAGTTTATATTTTATACAGTACATGGTATGAGACCAATCTGTTTTTTATATTGAGAGTAAATATGTGAATATAGTTTACCACAAAAATCATTTGCCACTAAACTAAGGTGCCAACTTTATCATGTGTTAAATGTCCAAATAGGGCTGGGGATTTAGCTCAGTGGTGCCACCACCTGCATTGCAAGCACAAGGTCCCAAGTTCAATCCCCAGTACCAAAAAAAAAAAACCTCCAAGTATGTTTAAAATATTTTCTGAGATGGGCCAGGGATTTATCTCAGTGGCACTACCACCTGCCTTGTAAGCACAAGGTCCCAAGTTCCATCCCCAGTACAAAAAAAAAAAAAAAAAAAAAATTTTCTGAGAGCTCTATTCAGTCCCATTGGTAAATAATTTTCTTTTTCTCTAAACAAATACCAGACAGTTGTAGTTGCAGAGTCTCCACAGATGATAGGACCAGTACCTCCCCTTAAGTTTACCTTGTTAAACTTTTCTTAGCAGTTCTTGCATATCTTATATTCCAAATGAAATCTAAAATTATTTTATCCTTATCTAGGTGTGGTAGCACTAACCTATAATCCCAGCACTCAGGAGACTGAGGCAAGAGGATCACCACAAGTTTGAGACCAGCCTGGGCTACACAATAAGTTCAAGGCCAGGTTAGACTACATATTGAGACCCTGTCAAATAAATAAACAAACAAATAAATAAATTTATCCTATTAAGAAAGCATTATTTCAGCCGACTTCTTCCTGGCTGAATTAAAGGAAGAAAAGCCTTTGCCACAGGTCTCAATTTTCTGTCTCCCTGGGGGATGGTGCTGGGGAAACTTTTCCAGATTCTTAGCCTCTGACAGCACTGCATTTCTTAGCTCTCCAGTTGCCAAGGCTTGGAAGAGATTCTGCAGAGCACCTTGTTAACCTCAAACTCCTAGAGATCCACCAAGGCATTCCCCTGCCTCCATGTGACTTTGGCTCAGCAACAGGTAAAATTTATGGTTTTGGGTGACAAGATGCACCCAGACTGACTGCTACCCTTGGTTCCCTAGGTTACTGCTTCCATCCCTTATCAATTGCTCAGGTTCATGATACTCATGACAGTAGTCAAGATGGCACCAGATGATCCTGGTGTGCTTCCAGTTGTTATTAATAACAACCAAGCCAGAAGTGCAGCAGTGAATGGGTGTGACTCCAAAGGAAAGTCATGCCTTTCATTTTACTGCCATGAATTCCAATATAGCATCAACAGAGGATGCGGCTAACTGGGTCTTGACTGTTCCCATGCAGGAAAATTGTTGGCAGTATCTGACTTCACCAGAACAAGATTTCACTTGCGTTAAGAAGAATGACAGTGTCATCCCCAAACTATTGCAGAGAACAGTGACAGAGATCCAGCAAGTCTGGACAAACAGGTAAGTCCTGAGCCTCCTTTGGAACAGGGAAATCATAAACACACACACACACACACACACACACACACACACACACACACTTCATTAAAATCCAGCCTCAATTTTGCAACTAGAGCTTAAATAATTCAATTTTTGTTTTAATTTCAAACCCAAATCACATCAAAAACTCTGCCTCTCAAAAGGAAAGTACATACTTCCCCTCTGGAAGAAAGAAAAATTATCTGGCTAAACAGATGGACACAGAGTGCACTACAAGGTCACGCTCATAGACCTGGCCCTGCAAAGAGTTCAGGGCCCCATTTCCATCCCCAAATATAAATGCTGCTTCCTGATAATCCTAATGAGCACTTGCTGAGTACTGTGTGGTGTGCATTGTGCCTCTCTGCCAGCCCATGTCAGACGGATCCGGACAGCTGTGGAGAAGCCCAGGTCTTTGCTGAAGGACTAAGAACTTCTCTAAAACCCACAGGAAGGAAAGACAGTAGTCAGAATCCTTCTCTGCAGCTATCCTCAAGAAGGAATGGACCTCACAGATGTGAGAGGCTGTCAAGTACAGCCCTCGGGAGCTGCTCTGTGCTGGATGACTAAACAAACTGCATTTCAGGAGAAGTTTCGGTGGCACACTGTGGCAATGGGAAACTTTGCTTCCGTCACTCGCACTTGTCAAGCACCTGCCCTCCAAGGATGACAGGCCTAGTGTGGGAGAGAGAAGAGCTGCCCGGTGACTACAATGCCTTCTGAGAGAAGCAGAGAAAAAGTTACCTGTCAGCTATTAAGGGGACAGAGAGGAAAGGCAGTTATAGCAAACAGCTTTAGGTGAAATGTTAAAAACTAGGGTAGGAGAAAGGGAGAATTTTGGATTTGATAATTTGCTTTTCTTTACCAATAGTCACAAATACTTTATACTTAAAAGAACCTTAGATCCACTCCTGAGACTATAACCAAGAGAACTGAAAGCAGAGACACAAATGGGTATTTGCAGGTATTCGAAACAACCAAAAGGCAGAAACAAGGCAATACCTATGCAGGGACGAATTGATAAAATATGATCTGTACAGACAAAGGAATATCACTCAGCCTTAAAAGGAAAGGAAATACTGATAGAATCCTATGACATGGATGAACCTTGAAGACATTATGCTGAATTACATAAACCAGACACAAAAAGACAAACATCGCCTCAGTCCACTTCTGTAAATGTGTTGAGGAGTCAAACTCAGGAGACAGAAAACAGACCCATGGTTGCCAGGGCAGTCACTGAGTAGTGGAGACAGAGTCTGGGTTTGGGAAAATGGAAAAGCCCTGGAGGAGGGACAGGCTGTGGAGAGGACTGCACAATGGTGCGAGTGCCCTTGATTCCCCCAAACCAGACACACTTAAAAAATGTTCAAGTGATCAATTTTGTCATTACAACAATATAAAAAGGGCCTCAGAGAGCCCATTATAAATTAGGAAACTGAGATCAGGAGAGGGAAATTAAATTGCTCAAAGGCACATGGCTCCTTGACAGAAACTCGAACACAGGACTCATTTACCTGCCTCATAAAATGTCAATTCATATTCCAGGTTGTGCTCTAAGCACCCCATGAATGCTAACTCATCCAACCCTCATGAGCACCCATGAAACAGTGAGGAAACTGAGTCATAAAGAATTTGTATCATCTGCCAAGGTGGACTGGCAGCAAGCCATGCATCACTCCATTTCCCTATTGCACTGTCTGTCAGATTCTAATTTAATTTGCCTCAAAGGCAGGAGTCCTGCCTGTTCTACATGGTATGCTATAAAAATGGCTCCAACGCTTCACTCACCCCTCACCAGGCCCTCTGTAAAGTAACTCTATGGGTCATCCATCAGGAGGCTAAATCTGTTTCCTGTCCCTTGAATCCAGCCTAGCCTGGCCAGCTACAGTGGCCAATAGAATGTGGTGGATGTGATGAGGAAGTGGTTTCAATTTCAGGCCTCAGGAAACCTTGAAGCTTCCCTTCCCTGTGAGGATGGCCAAGGCCAGCCTGCTGGGGAAAGGAGTGTGTGTGGAAGAGAGCCCAGGTGACCCAGCAGAGGCCATCCAAGACCTATCTACATTTATCCAACCTCAAACATGTGACAGAACCTTCCCAAGACCAGCTGAACTCAGCCCAGGCAGGATAATGCCCAAAGCTCTTCCCGAATGTCAGCCAATTACATTCTAGAAGTTACTAGGGAGGCTCATAGTATAATTATGGGAGTCAGAGGTCAGCTGGTATTCCAGGCTGTGTGAAGAACATGGTGGATGAAAGATGGACATGTGGGCTCTGTTTCAAGAGAAATGAGTCATCCATTTTTATTGTAAGACACTTGCGCTTATGGGATAAATAGGAAATAAAGCTGGATAAGTAGGGGAGACTTTCTTGGTACTTTCTGCCCAATTCAGTAAGTACTGAGAAACCTTATACATATAACTTGTTTGTTTTCTCCTCACAATCCCATGATGGAGGTGTTATAATTTCCACTCACCAGAAGGAGAACCTCTCTGGAGTTTGAATATAGGCCATCTGCTTTACCCACTCACTGCAGACCATAGCAGAGAGACAGAAGGGCTGAGCCAAGGTGTGAAAATGCAGAAATTGGCTAAGAAAGAACCTGGTAGGGCCTGGCCTGCAGGTGTGGCTGTGGAGATGGATGAGAAGTCAGGGAAGTCACAGGAGGATGGGATGCGGGTTGCGGGGGGCAAGATGAAGCAGAAGGGGAGTCCTGGGGGATGCTAAGCTGAGCTAGGGCCTGGGAGAGTGATTTTGGTCACCATGGGAGATGCAGAATTCAGGCACCGTTTCCAGCACATTGATTCCAAAATGCCTGTTAGGGGTGGACACACGGAGAGCCACATGTAGGCTGAATAAGCACAGGGTGAAGGCAAGAGAAGCATGATTGGGGACAACTGGTTTCCTCATTTCCTGCATGAAGTGCTCTTAAATTTTATCCATCATGGGGCCGGGGATTTAGCTCAGTGGTTTCGCCACCTGCTGCTCAAGTGCAAGGACCCAAGTTTGATCCTCGGTACCAAAAAAAAAAATTTTATCCATCGTTATGGACAGATAGAATTCCTATCAGCGATTACCACTGAGGTTTACTTGTTGGTAATCAGTTGTGAAGTTAGGTAAGAACTTGGATATTGTTTCATTCAACAACACTGAATTTTCTATTTAAAATTTTTACTGAGAATTTAAATTTTATTAGTCTTTTATCTATAAGCTTTTGCAAATCTCATTTTTTCCCCAGTACCAAGAATGGAACTCAGGACCTTACACTTGCCAGGCAGGCATGGTACCACTGAGCTAAATCCCCAGCCCCAGCAAGCCTAATTTTTAATCCTCTTAAAATTTCATTTCCTAGAGTTTGTTTAATTTTTTGCTTGCATTTTATTTTGTTTTTTGAAACTAAAAGTCTATATTTAGAAAGAAAAGTAATATTTATTGCAAACTTGTTATGTGCCTGGCATTATATATATATATATATATATATATATACACACACACATGCATATCTGTGTGTGTATATTTATGTTAAATAATTAGACCAAATTTTTTTTAATTAGACCAAATTTAAAAGATAATTAGGGGTAGAGTTGGCAGAGGAAAGTAAAATGAACTTTATCTTTCATAGACTTGCCTTCATTAATTTTTTTGGCAGTGCTAAATGTGTAATGAGATGAAGATAAACATTCTGTTTCTCAGAAGTGTTTGACAATACTGTTTAAAGAGTAGTGTTTCTACTCAAAACAGAAGATCCAGTTATGTTGCTAAATGTCATGAAGAAAAGTACAGATGGGTGTAAAACAGATGTGGACTCCAATGTGAGTCCTGACTCACTCATTTGGAGCCCCTGGCAAGCCACTGCCAAGTCTGAATCACTATTCAGCTGTAAAATTCAGCTTAATAAAGGTCATTTACAAGGCTATGGCAGGAACTAAGGAGAGACTACGCATGAAAGCATATACCCTGTACCTATCAGGGGATGTAACTAATGTTAGTTTTCCTTTTCTTTCCAAAAAGTTTCAAGTTCTGCAATTTCTGATATCTGAGCTTCTTGCACAATATTTATCATTTCCCAGTTATGCTAATGATCAACTTTATTGAATTTAAGTTAGTGGCATATTAATACCTAAGGAGTAAGGCATGGAATTCATCAGTTTTTTTCACACCTCTCATAAGTGGGTAAATAATAGCCACATAAAGGTTAACTGCTAGCCTGAGTGGATGAACCCATGGAAGAAGTATGTGGCGTACACTGATCATTCAGCACATACAGGAAGCCTGAAACTCAGGCCCACAGCTGACTCACTGATACCAACTCCTAGCCCAGGTCTCACCTCTGATTCATTCATTCACTGTACAGTAAATCTCAACTAAATCACATACACACAGTGCAAAAGCTTCAATTAACACAATTATTTCCCTGGGCAGGATATAAAAGAGTGTACTTATAAGTAAACAAAGAATCTAGAAAGACCATTGTTTTTAGCTCTTTTTTCCAACATGACCCTTCTATTTCTTCCTCAAATGTTTTCCCCACCAAAACATTTATTCCTAAAAGTAAGGATTAATTTGTCATTTTAAAAATGTGAATAAATGGTAAAACTAATGTCTCTCAGGGGTATTTATCTACACCAGTGACCAATATTAAGAATCTGCAAAACAACAAGAAAGAACAACTTCAACCACATAACCTCATGCTGCTCCCTAAGTCAAATTATTATTATTATTATTTTGGTACCAGGGATCGAACTCGGGTCCTTGCGCTTGTGCAGCAGGCGGCAAAACCTCTGAGCTAAATCCCTGGCCCCTCCCTAAGTCAAATTAGCAGCTCACTACTGACACCAAAGTAGATCTCCCAGGTACCCCCTAAAACTCCTTTACACAGTCCCCAAAAATGTTATTTCACATGTAGGTGCTCAAGAAACACTTACTTATTAGACCTATGAGGGCTTTATTCTATTGGGCCACCTGTCACCACCACCCCCAGCAACAAGCCACTGCAACCAAGCCACTATATCATTAGCTTCCTGGGATTCCTGTGCGATGTCCTGGGAAACTGTTCAAGATGGCAGGGAGTGGGAGTCAGTGAGTCCATGTTGAGGGAGGATGCCTCCAATGTTACATGGAACCAAATCCCACTCCCTGGAACAGTAGCTACCAGTAAAATGAAGGGAGGTCACAGCAATGCCAACTTGGAGCTCAGAAACATTTTTGTCACACATTTGCAGTGTTCCCTACTGTAATCTACCAAGCAACAGGAAGGATATTCAGGGAAGGACCACTGAGGCTCCCTCCTGGAACTCACCTGAGATCCATATCTCCATCCACCCAGAAGGTAAAGATGTTAGAGATGGTCCCCCCAGGGCAGCACCCCATGATGAGGACAGCGACCGCTTGGACTGGCTTCAGAGAGAAGCTGATGGCCAGGAGATAGGCTGTCAGCGGCATAAGCCCAAACTGGCAGACCAGTCCCACGGCAACACCCCAGGGTCTCCTGAGATGCCACCAGAGCTTCTGCATGTCCACGGAGCACCCCAGAGAGAACATGACCATGGCCATCATCACAGCAGACACCACGGTGAAGACCAGTTCCAGGCTCCCATGCACCTCTGGTGTTCCAGGCAGCGCCTCCTCTGAGCTGTTGGCAGGGCAGGCAGAGCTGCCGGAGTAGTTGGCTGTCATCTCCTCCACACAGCATCCCAGTGAGAAGGCGACAACGCTGGGCAGGTCTATCCTGCCACACTTCGGATTAGTGCCAAGTCAGCCGTGGAGAAAAGTTCCAGTCACGATTGGCTGAAGAGATGACTCATCCTACTCTGATCAATGTATTCACTGGTGCCATCATAAAAGCGGTGAGCAGAGGCCTAAACATACAATAAGCTGTGCTCAGCAAGGCTTTCCGCTTCTGCTGTTACTCACAAGTGAACACTCAGGAGAAACAAGACAGCAATGTCATTGTTAAGTGGAGCTGCCAGCTCTGTCGTCATCCCCACACCGTGTTCCAGGAAAGTAGGTTGGGTGCCAAGACATAATTTCTCCAAACTCAGTAGGATTTTAAGAGCCAGGATGCATGGTAATGTGGAGAGAATAGCTAACTCCGGAAAAAACAAGGCAGCTCTGCCAAAGCCACGCCTCCTAGCATGAGCTAAGTGTTGCTGTGGAAAAAATTAAAGCAAAAGGAGGCTGCTTAAGGAAACGTCAGGAGGGACTGAAATCATTTCAAGGGACCTTCACAACTGGCTTGGGTGCCTCTTCTTTCTGCTGCATGAGAATTTGTGTCTGTAGTCAACAACTAAACACCTGCAAGGAGAAGATGGTGAAAAGAAGCTAAAATAACTACTGAGAGCTGTGGCTTTCTTTGGGAGACCCCCAGGCCACCTAGAGGTCTAGGAACCCTGCCTAGTCTGAAACCTGAGGCCAAGCAGGCTCCAAATGCACCGCCATGGGGCCCTGACTGCGCTGCCATCTGGTGACAGAAATCAGACAAGGACAATAGCCATCCCTGAAATAAACTTCCAAACAGCAGGAGCCACGCTCTTTCCTACAGCCAGCCTTGTATTTGTGGGATGAGGGACACTTTATCCGATGCTGAGCCTATCCCAAGAGAATGCATGCTGCAGTGTCTGGTCTTGGATTAGAAAATTCTCTTCCATGTCCAAAGGCACAGGGCACCTTAGCTGCATACAAATGCCAGCTGGATTTAACTGTAAATACATTCTAACTACTTGAGGAAAGGACAAACCACCCCAGGGAAACCCTCTGAAAGCAGCTCTGCCTGGCGGCTCTCAGTGGTTGGCTGGAGAGGAAGCCTCGAGGACGGAGCTGGAGGCAGACAGGTCTGTGTTCCCAGCTTGAGTGAGGCAGAGAGCCAGGTGCTTTACCCGTGTGTGAGATTGTATCTGATGAACCCAGAGGCTTATTTTTTATGTACTTGTTTAGTAAGAGAAGGTATGAGATACTCCTGTCTGGTAATGCCAGAAAGTCCCATAGCAGACCTTTTTATCCCCTATGAGTCACCTAATGGCCCTTCCTCCTTACACAAATTCAAGTTTAGTAAGCACCCTCATTCCTGGTGAGGGTGATGTAACAGGAATTTTTGTGATTTGCTGAGTGATCAGTGTTGATAGCTGGGGATAGGGGCTAAATATTCGTAGAGGCTTTAAGGAGCCTCTGTGGTCAGGTGACCTTGGTCACTTTCCCTTTTGAAATTTAGTGTTACCAAAAATTCTCAAATAAAGCTGCTATGGGCACCTGTGATCCCAGGTACTCGAGTCATTAGGATAACAAGTTAGAGGCCAGCCTGTGCAATTTAGTGAGATCTGTCTCAAAATAAAATTAAAAGGCTGGGGTGTAGCTCAGGGGTAGTGTGTGTGCTAGTATGTGCAAGGCCCTGGGTTCAATCCCTAGAACCAAAAAACCCAAAAATTCTCAAATGAATAGGATGATTCCAGCTGAAGTCTGCCATCAGGAGCACATCTAGGTCCTGTTAGTCTCCAAGAAAGAGAGGGGTCCTGATTGATGAGAGCTTTCTCTGGACCTCATCACCCAACACAGAAGGCACAGGGTGGCACAGGACACGGTGGGTGGCACCTGAAGGAAGTAACCTTGCTGGCCCAGGCCTGGGCACCACCACTGTAAGGAGAGGACTGGAAGGAGCACGGTGGCCTGGGCAAAGGCCATGACACTGAGGCACTACTGCAACCTAAGGTCCCAAAGGAACAGCAGTGGCCAGACAGAACTGTCGAGGAACTGACCAGGTTGGAAGGGAAAGGCATGGCTCTCCGTGTACAAGGCCAAGTTCACGGAGAGAGCCCGCACTCACTGTGCTCCTTGGCCTGCACGAATTTAAAGTGTTAAAAGGTGTGGCCAAATTCACCCCATGCCTGTGAGGTGGGCCCTGAGACCCCATGGAAGCCTCACGGACATTCTGGGAGGTAAACACCATCCTTCACCCGCTGTCCTGATGTGGAAACCAAGGTCCAGGGGCTGTGTGGCCTGGTCCTCTGGAAGGATGGGCAGCCACTCGAGTGCACAGCCAGGGATAATTCTTGCACCATACCACGTGGAGGCACAGTCGACAAATACCTGATCTCTGATTTCGTCTCCTGTACTCACAAATGTCAACACCACTTAAATATGTTCAGTGTGTACGCACCTTCCTCTTGAGAGCCCATCCCATAAACAGCAAGCATTTCATGTGTTACCTCTGCAGATAGAGTTAAGGATGAAATATTCCCTCAGAAAACCAACTGAGGGCCTGCATGGCTCAGGCTGAGAACAGGAGGCTGAGGGGAAAGAGAATTAAACATGGCTGCGAAATTGTTTGCCCAACTCTGAAAATCAGCACAAGGGGGAACTTCTAGAACCTGGAAGGACATAAAAATCCTATAGAGGTGTCAAAAGAATTTAGATAAATTTGTGGGAGACAGATCCCAAAGGAAACTAGCAGTAATGGAAAAAATAGACTGTTTACTCAGACAAGATATAGGTCAAAAGGTTAATATAGTATTTTTTAAAAATCAGACCTCAGTAATAGAAACAATAAATGCCACACAAGAAAGAAGGACAAAATACTTTAAAAGAAAATTTGCCAAAAAGAAGATGCAAGAACAGTTTAAAGTGGTGCATCCCTGTAATCCCAGCTTTTGGGAAGCAGAGGCAGGAGGACTGCCATGAGTTCAAGGCCAGCTTGAATTAGAGTGAGACCCTGTCTCAAAAAAAAGGAAAAAAAAATAATAAAGTGGTCAATCACTAATAATTGTGTAAGAGTATATTTTTAAAAATAGGAAGCACATTTTCAAGATTCCATTAATATATTTTTTTTTCTTAAAGTTAACTCCAAGCCAGCCATGGTGGCGCAGGCCTGTGATCCCAGCACTCAGGAGGCAGAGGCAGGAGGAGCGCCTCGAGTGCCAGGCTAGCCTGGACTATATAGTGAGTTCAGGGCCAACCTGAACTATAAAGTGAGACCCTGTCTCAAAAAGCCAAAAAATAAAATAAAATAAATCCCAAATAATGTAATTTTATTTGTTCTTAAAAAAGAAAATACAATAACATATTTTGCCTACCAATAAGAAAAAGACAATTTTATGGCTGGGAATTCTCAATGGTAGATCATTTGCCTAGCATGCCAGGCCCTGGGTCTGATTCCTAGCTCTGAAAGAGAGAAAATTTTTGAAAGTGAATATCCGAGTTTAAAAAAAAAAATGTTTTAAGGTAAAAGAGACATTCTCATATACTATAGGTAGTCTTAAAATTCATACAACATTTCTGGAAAAAGTCTGGAAATATTTACTAACAATCTTTGTTACTATAAATCTTTTTCTTTTTCTTTTTTTTTTGTACCAAGGATTCAACTCAGGACCTTGCGCTTTTGAGGCAGGCGGCAGCACCACTGAGCTAAATCCCCAATCCTGTTACTATAAATCTAAGAAATCATCCTAGTAAATAAGTTTCCGTATTGGCAAGTGAAATTTTTTTCTTCTTTGTGGTATAAATATATTGTTATTTAAAAAGGCATCATATTTATAAAGTAGAAAACTGGCAACAAAGGTCCAAAGCAAAACTAGGTATATAATGGTATCATTACAGAGTGAGCTATTTAACATGTAAACATTATTTTGACACAGAGAAATGTTTATGATAGAAGGTTAAATAAAAAAATCAAAACAGGGCCGGGGATGTAGCTCAGTGGTGCCATGTCTGCCTGGCAAGTGCAAAGTCCTGAGTTTGAGCCCCAGTACCAAAAAAAATCAAATCACATGATATGGACAAAATGCTCCTAGTTACGTTAAAATAAGCACAAGTTGGGCTAGGGGTGTGGTTCACAGTGCAGCCCAAGCTTAGCGTATACAAGACCCTGGGTTCCATTGCCAGTACCAGATTCACACAAAACCCTAATAGTCATAGTCATAATCATAATCAGAAAGCAAATAAAAGACTCCAAAGTTTTCAAGGTGGTTACTTCTGTACTAAAGATTATGGGTGATTTTTCTTCTTTGTATATTTTCAACTATTTAACACCTTTGGAATAGATGCCAGTTACTATTTTTTTCCCTATGATGCTGTTACCACCTTGGAATACTATTTTGTTTTTGTTTTTGTTTTTGTTTTGGGTACTGGGGATCGAACTCAGGTCCTTGCGCTTTCGTGGCAGGCACCGGAACCACTGAGCTAAATCCCTGGCCCCAATTACTATTTTTATAATCAAGAAAAAAAGGAACCAAAGGAAAAGAAGTAACAAGAAAAGAAATGGCTGTCTTGAGCAGCAGCTCCCTAAACCTTGGTAATAGCTGGGTGACTTGGATGACTTACAGTCCTGAGGATCCAGACTGCTGAATGACTCAGTTGTTGTCTCTGCTCTTGGGTTTTATAAAGACACCCGACAAACACCTGTGCTTCCAAGGCAAACACACCTGTGGACAAGGCAATCGGAGGCTGGGATGACAGCCACTGGGTCAGGACCAGGAAAAGAATGCAAAGTGCTTCCCAGACACAACCCCTGCTCCCCTTCCACACAAATACCCAGTAGAAAAGTGTTCATAAAACCCTTGTCCCTGCCCCGCGCACACAATGCATAACATAATGTTTCATAATGGAACTCTTCCCAACACCCTTTCTGGGCTCAGCTCCTGTGTTCTTAAGATTAAAGTCACAAAGCCTTTTTTTTTCTTTTTTTGGTACCAGGGATGGAACTCAGAACCTTGCACTTTCAAGGCAGACGGTGGAACCACTGAGCTAAATCCCCAGCCCACAAAGCCTTTTGAATCATGAGAAGCCAATGTATCTCGAGCTGTAATGAATGAGCTGAGTCGAATTTGTCACCATGAGAACAGATGGTTGATACTGGTTTTCTGCCTAATCATCACCATTCCTTGGATCCTTCTGTGTGCCAAGTCCCCCGGGAGAGTCCCAGTTAGTCCTCCCACAGCCCTGCCAAGCAGGAGCTATATCACCTCATTACCTCGGGAGCAGAGAGGCTCTCGGAAATCAAACTTGCCATGCCAATGCCGGTGAGCAGTAAAGGCAAGATTTTTACAAACAGGCAAGTGAGGCAGAGGAGGATAGCAGATGGCTGGGAGGCACTGGGCCCAAGGTAGAGTCAAGATGTCCAAGCTTTGTCAGGTGACCAGGAGCCTGAGGTCAGAGTTAACAGGAACCTGGTGGACAATGAAGTCCAAGGATATAAGGAGCAAGGTGACAGCAAGGAGATGGATGCCCACTGTGACAACTCTGCTCCTGCCTATCTAGAAAACATTTCTTTCCTTCTCATTTTGTTATTTTAATGACCACTTGGATAGGACAGTGGCCAAGAGGCTCCAACAGACATATGGTTGCTAAGTACTATGTGCTCATAGGCCTATTTCTAGTTTAAGTAAACTGTTCTATCACTGCATACTTGTTAAGGGAACAATACAAGATGGAGAGATAACAATCATAAATATATACCAAACACTGGCACACCCAACTACATAAAACAAACACTAATAGATATTAAAAATCAGATAAACACTAATACAATTGTAATGAGGGAAACTTAACAGCCACTGTCACAAATAGACAGATCAGCTAGACAAAAAAAAACAACAAAGAAGCAGGGCGAGGTGGTACACTCCTGTAATCCCAGCACTCAGAAGGCTGAGGCAGGAGGATGGTCATGAGGTCAAGGCCAGCCTGAACTACACAGTGAGACCCTGTCTCAAAAACAAAAATCAACAGAGAAATATCAGAGCTGAACCAAACTTTTGAACAAATGGACCTAGAAGATATCTACAGAGTGTTCTGCCCCACAACATCAGAATATGCATTCTTCTCAGCAGCACATGGGTCTTTCTCAAAATAGAGCACATACTACCTCACAGAACATGCTTAAGTAAATGCAAAGGAACTGAAGTTATCCCATGCATATTACCACATCATAGTGCAATGAAATTAGAAATCAATGGCAAAAGAAATCACAAAAACTACATGAACACGTGGAAATTAACACCCTCTTGAACAACCAATGGGTCACAGATGAAATTAAAGAAGAAATTAGTTTCTACAATTAAATTATAATCCTGATACAACATACTGGAACTTGTGGGACATAATGAAAGCAGTCCTACCAGGGAAGTTTATAGCAGTGAATTTCCACATCAGAAAAAAGGAGAGAGCTCAAATAAATAACCTAATGTATTTTGGGGTTTTTTGTTTGTTTGTTTGTTTGTTTGTTTGGTACCAGGGATTGAACTCAGGTCCCTGCACTTGTGCAGCAGGTGGTGAAACCACAAACTTCTAGAAAAAGAACAAGTTAAAACCAAAGCTCATACAAGGAAGGACATTACAAGGATCAGAGCAAAAATTAAATGCAACTGAGACTAAGAAAACAATACAAAGAATCAATGAATTGAAGAGTTGATTCTTTGAAAGATTAAATAAATAGACAAATCTTTAGCCAACCTTATCAAAAAAAAAGAGAAAGACCCAAATCCATGCAATTAGGAATGAAAGGGGAGAAATCACAACAGTTCCTGTAGAAATTTAGAAAAGCATCAGTACCTACTTTGAAAACTTGTACTCCAATAAGATGAAAAATCCTGAAGAAATGGATAGATTGCTAGATATATATGAATTACCAAAGCTGAACCAAGAGATATAAAATTCTAAACAATCCAATATCAGTCAATTGAGGAAGTAATTTAAAAAAAAAACTACCAACAAAGAAAAACCCAGGTCCTGATAAATTCACTGCTGAATTCTACAAAAAATTTAGAGATCTAATTCCATTACTCCTCAATGAAATTGAAAAGGAAGCAATACTCCCAAAGTCATTCCAAGAAGCAAACATTACCTCAATACCAAAACCAGAGAAAGACCCAACCGAAAAAGAGAACCACAGGCCAATCTCTTTAATGAACATAGAGACAAAAATCCTCAATAAGATACTGGCAAATAGAATGGAGCAAATGATCAAAAAGATTATTGGGCCGGGGATTCAGCTCAGTAGTGCTGCCGCCTGCCTCACAAGCGCAAGGTCCTGAGTTCGATCCCCAGTACAAAAAAAAAAAAAAGATTATGCACTATGATCAAGTACCATTCATCCCAGGGATGCAGGGATGGTTCAACATACACAAGTCAATAAATGTAATACCCCACATTAACAGAACCACAAAGACCACAAATCATCTCAAAAGATGCAAAGAAAGCATTTGACAAAGTTCAACACCCATTCATGATAAAGACCCTAGAGAAAATTGGAATAGAAGGTCTTTATCTCAATCTGATAAAAGCTATCTCTGACAAACCAACAGCCGACATCATACAAAATGGTCAAAAACTGAAAGCTTTCACTCTAAAATCAGGAACAAGACAAGGATGCCCACTATCACCACTCCTGTTTAATATAGTTCTGGAAACATTAGCCATGGCAATTAGACAAGAGAAAGAAATAAAAGGAGTAAAGATAAGAAATCAAGAAGTTAAATTGTCATTTGTGGATGTCATGATACTCTTCATAGAAGACCCCAAAAATTCCACCAAAAGATTCCTAGATTTAATAAGCAAATTCAGTCACATAGAAAGACATCAAGTCAACACTCAAAAATCAATCACATTGAGGGGACCAAGGATGTAGCTCTGTGGCACAGCACCTGCCTGGTAAGTGTGAGGCCCTGAGTTTGATTCCCAGTACCCCCCTAAAAAACACTAATAGCATTACCTGTACATGAAAACTAAGCTCATTTAGAGAGAAATTCAGGAAACAACAGCTTTCACAATAGCATCAAGAAAAATGAAATACTTAGAAATCAATCTAACAAAGGAAGTAAAAAGACCTTTACATTGACAACTGCAGTACTCTGAAAAAGGAGATTGAAGAGGCTATCAGAAAATGGAAAGATATCCCTTGCTCTTGGATAGGTAGAATCAATATAATGAAAATGACCATATTTCTAAAATGTAAAAAAATCGAAGGAAAACAATAGAAACAAAGTTTTGTAAATGGGGAAAGGAAGAAGGATTGAAGGGAAGGAAGGGAAATGGGAAAAAAATTAAGATGCAGGTACAAATTCCCTACCATGAATGTGATCATTACGTATGTCAAAAATTTTTTTTAAAGTAAGCTGGTTTTATTTATTTATTTATTTATTTATTATTATTTTGGTACCAGGGATCAAACTCAGGACCTTGTGCTTACCAGGCAGGTGAGGCACCACTGAGCTACATCCCTGGCCCAATAAGCTGGTTTTAGTCCTAATGGTTGACCTTAGTTTGCCAGGGAGTTATCTGAACCCTGGTTATTTTTTGGTATAAAAACTGCTAGACAGGACCCGGAACCCATTGTGCTGATGCCAGCAGCCGCCCCAGCCGGACCATGCAGCTAGGGCTGTGTGGTATCTGAATCTACACAGCAGAGGCGCCATGGGGGAGGGCCATAAAGGCCACGGTTATGAGCCCCAGAAGATAGAGCAGAAGTGAATAACAGAGAGGGCCTCTCTGAGGCTCCTCAATGAAAATTGAAGCCCACTGGGAAAGTGAAGAAAATCTCTTCAATAAAAGCACACTGGACCATTGTGGTTGGTAAGTTGGTGGGAACAGCAACTCTCGTAGAAACCCAGACTTGCTTAGGAGGGAGGACAGCTGGAACCTGTAGTAGAACCTTGCAGAGTTTAATCCTGAAGGAGGTCAGGGACCTCAACTTGGGCCTTGCAGCCAGAAATCAGCCTGAATCTCAGCAGACTATAGATGGCTTGCTGAGACTAATCAACTTAGACCTGCACACTGCTGCCCACATTGTCTACCAGGACAGCAGAGACATAGCCTGAGGAAAACTTTTTAAAAACATATATATTTTTTTCTTCTCTTTTCTTCCTCTCTCTCTCCCTCCCTCCATCCCTCCCTTCTGGCTCTGTATTTCTCTCCCTCTTTGTTCCTGTTCCTGTCCCATTTTGAATATTTCTCTCTCTCTGTACTCTTGACTGTCACTATTATAGGAAGATGAATACAATTTCTAGCTTCCCTATTGTTGTCAGTTTTTTCTGTACTTGTCTCTGTTCTTTTGCTCAGTCTTTTCCTCCTGTCTTCAACAGATTGCCACAATTTGCATGATCTTCCTGTGTCCTCTAGCCTCACCTCTAACCTTTCCCTCTCCTATCTCTCTATCCTTCCCTCCCCAACCCCTTCTAAATCCTTATCTCCAAGGGTAAATTTGCCATATTGAAGGTTTATTTATCACAAACGTATTTTGGGCTGACCCTAGATTTTGATCTAGCTTGCTCTGTTAAAGGTGACAGATTAACTGCTACCACAAATTGTCATTTTCTAAGCTGTTTTTGATGCTATTGTTGATGCTGATTGTGTCAATTGGGCTAAGGTGTTGTGATTGATCTAATCAGTTGTCCTCCCTGGACTCCCTGGATACTGAAAATGAGATTGCCTAAGAGTCATTAAAGACTCAAAACCTAAAAAGTCCAGCTATACCTGGAAGATATCTCTGAGAAGCAATCACCCTATAAGGGCTCTAAACTCAAGTAATAAAGATACTCACAACAAAAAATATTGAAGTATCAGCCCAGGAAGTAAGGCAAAAAAACAGCACCACCAACAAAATTAAAAATGAGAAGACACCTTAGCAAGACACAAACCCAGACTTCCAGCTCACCAAGGGGAAATTCTGGGGGAAATGAGGTGGAAAAATATGATAATCAACCACCTGGACACCCTGAACTGATAGCACAGGAAGTAACAAAACAGATGAATGGGGCTCTAGAAAAATTCAAAACAAAAATAATTTCCCAGATAACTACAGAGATGGTAAGCAGAATGAAAGACATAATTAGAGACTCTAGAACAGAAACAGATAAAACAAATAGATGAACTCAGGACCATGCTGGAAGCCATGAATGCCCAGCATAGGAGAGAAATGGAAAGCATGAACACCCAGCATAAGAAAGAAATGGACTCCATGAAACAGATTCAAACAGATATCCAGGAGATTAAAAACTCCATTGAAAGTATTCACAGCAGATTGAGCAATTGTAAAGATAGAATATCAGATATAGAAGACAGGATTGTGGTTAGTGACCATGAAAAGAGAGATTTCTTAAAAATAGTAAGGGACCATGAGAAATCAATCCAGCAGCTGCTAGATGATGCAAAGAAGAATAACATAAGACTGATAGGAGTCCATGAAAAAGCAGGAGAAAGTACAAATGTCATAAAAAAAAAACTGTTCACAGAAGTAATAGTAGAAAACTTCCCAAACAGAGGTAAAGAATTTGACATACAGATAGATAAGTGAGGCATATAGAACTTGGACTAGCCACAATTTAAAAAAAAACTACACCTAGACATATAATAGTCAAGATCCCAGAAACACAACAGAAGAACAAAATCCTACAAACAGGGAAAAGAAACAAATCACATACAAAGGAAAGCCCATCAGAATCACAGCTGACTTCTCAACACAAACCCTCAAGTCAAAGAGAGTCTGGAGTGAAGTATTTCAAGCCCTAAAAGAAAATAACTTCCAATCTAGACTGTTGTATCCTGCAAAATTATCTTTCAAGATTGATGGGGAAATTCGATACTTCCACAACAAAGAATACCTGAGAAATTTCATGAACACTAAACCAGCACTCCAGACAATTCTAAGCAATATCCTAGAAAAAGACAATGAAGGTCACAACTCCATGAGGCCAAACAGAGCAAAGGCACCAGGCAAGGAAAGAAACTAAAGAGAGAGGGGGAAAAATAAAAAATAAGAGAGCCAACAACAGTAAACCATCATAACAAGGATGAGTCAATATTTAACAATTATAACCATTAATGTTAATGTCCTTTATTCACCAATCAAAAGAAACAGATTGGCAGAAAGGATTAAGAAGCAAAACCCAACAATATGCTCTATACAAGAAACACACCTAATTCAAAAAGAACTTCATAGACTGAAAGTAAAAGGATGGAAAACAGTTCTCCATGTGACAGGAACCTGGAAAAAAGCAGGGATAGCAATCTTATTTACAGACAAAGTAGATTTCAAACCAAAACTAAGTAAGATAGACAAAGAAGGTCACTACATCCTTGCGAAGGGAACAATCCAAGAGGAAGGGATGACAATGATAAATATATATGCACCAAATACGAATGCCCCCAACTATACAAAACAAATATTAAGGAACATGAAAAACCAAATAAGCACTAATACAATTGTACTGGGGGACCTCAATACCCCACTGTCACAAATAGACAGATCATCTAGACAAAAAAGTCAACAACAAAATACTAGAACTGAACCAAGCTTTTGAACAAATGGACTTAATGGATGACTATAGAGAGTGTTCCCAACACAAAATCAGAATATACATTCTTTTCAGCTGCACATGGGTCATTCTCCAAAACAGACCACATGCTAGCTCATAGGACATGTTTAAGAAAATGCAAAAGAATTGAAGTTATCCCCTGTATATTATCAGACCATAGTGCAATAAAAATTGGAGATCAGTAGCATAAGAAACCACAAAACCCCCACAAACACATGGAAATTGAATCACTCTCTCCTGAACAACCAATGGGTCACAGAGGAAATTAAAGAAGAAATTAGACAGTTTCAAGAATTAAATGATAATGCCAGTAAAACATACAGGAATCTCCGGGACAAAATGAAAGCAGTACTACAAGAGAAATTCATAGCAGTGAATGCCCATATTAGGAAAACAAAGAAAATTCAAATACTGTCCACTGTTAAAAATAAAGTAAGCCAAGACCACTAGGTTCTTTTCAGAAATTTCAGTCCACTTATCCCAAGGCTGCCAGAGATTGAATAAGGAATTTATCTTACTATGAATTTTAGTATGGATCCTACTTGTGCAGGCACAGGCAGAGGCCTAAGAACCTTGGCGAGAGCGACCTGTCTGAGCAGGTTCTTGGCAGAGGCAGTTCTCCATCCAAGTTGGTGATCAAGCTGGACCATGGGGGGAGCTTAGAGTGTGCCTTCTGGAAAGGGTGCCCTGGAGGCCGAAGGTTCTATAACTGTACAGGGAATGGGGAAGGGGATGTTGCCAGAACCTCTGCCATGGGTCCTGGTCTCCTAAGCACCACTACAGCACAAGGCAAAAGAATAAAGACAGAAAACTGGGCTTAGAGTGAAGCTGAGTCTTGGGGCATGATCAGTGCTGCTGATGGCAGCAAAGGCAAAGGCCTCCAAGCACATCCAGTATTTATTGAATACAAGTGTGGGAAGGAATAGGGAGCTGGGTATGCTTTGAAGGCATCCAGTGAAATACTGTGAACACCTGGCATGATGGCACGAAGCACGCCTGTAAGGAAGTAGGCACTGCTTATCTTGCTTGGATAGAACAAACTCATATTGGGACTAGGTACAAATAGCATGCAACCCATCAGGTCAGTGAGAAGCCATAATTCAGGGTAGAGGATTTTAATTGAGGTCACGCTGACCTCAGCTGCATGTAACTTGGCAGAGCCCTGCCACTTCACAGACCCAGGTTTCCATGGCAGCCATTGAGGGAGGGGCTATACTCACCCAGTCCAGCATCTGACATGCCCATTTGAGTCACATAGAGCTTAAATCTGACTCCTGATATAAAACAATATAGCTGAGGCACAGGGATTTAGCTCAGTGGTGCCTCACCTGCCTCACAAGTGCAAGGTCCTGAGTTTGATCCCTGGTACAGAAAAAAATATATATGTATATAGCCAAATTATGGAAAGCAAGAAGCAGGTGCCACTCATAGGCTGCTAGTACAGGGCAGGGATATCTGCTACATAACTGTATCTCAGTTCCATTACTGTGAAAGCCATGTCACCCTGGGTAATCTACAAACCCTTCACCTATCTCCCCAATTCCTTCAGAACTAAAGTAGGGAACTGAAAATGTGCCAGGGTAAACGTGCACCTATGTCCTGCTCATTTCTCTCCTGGAGATATTTACCCTCCCTCCATAATAAGAATTCACTACACAATGCTCCCAGCAGCTTTACTTGTAAGTGCTCAAATGTTTATCAGTTAATTCCAAGATGAGCAAAGGGTAGACAATAGAATGCTGCTCAGCAAGAAAAAGACACACACGCACATGCACATACACACACACACACACACACATACACCAATGTGTATGAATCACAAAATAATTAGGCTGAGTATGAAAAGTCACATCAGAAAACATATTGGGGCTGGGGATTTAGCTTAGTGGTTCTGCCGCCTGCCTTGAAACCACAAGGACCTGAGTTTGATCCTTGGTACCAAAAAAAAAAAACAAAACCAGTACATATTGAATTATCCTATTTATAAAAATTTTCAAAAAAATGCCAGCTAATCTATGGCACCAGAAATCTGATACATCATTAGTGGCCTGGAGGCCACAGATGGGAAGAGCAAGAGGAGGGATGGGTGACAGCGGACAGAGAAAATTCTTGGGGTGATGAACATATTCCTTTTTCTGACTTTGAGGAGGGCCCTCATGGCAGACATCTCATCTACCAACACTCACCAAACTGCACACCTTGAGCAGGAACACTCAATTATACCTCAACATGGCTGAAAAATATGTCAAAAAGTACATGAGGGTGCTGGAGATTTAGTTCAGTGATGCCATCACCTGCCTCAAAAGGGCAAGGTCCTGAGTTTGATCCCCAGGACAAAAAAAAAAAGTACATGAGGTAACCAGGCATGGTGGCACACACTGATAATTCTAGCACTCAGGAGGATGAGGCAGGAGGATCACTACGAGTTCAAGACCACCGCGAGGCTACATAGTGAGTTCAAGGATACCCTGAACAACATAGTGAGACCCTATCTCAAAAATTAAAAATAAAATTAATTTTAAAAGGGGTGAGGACTGTAGCTCAGTAATTGAGTACATGCTTAGCATGCACAAGGCCCTGAGTTCAATGCCCTGTATAGAGAAAGAAAGAAGGAAGACAGGCAGTCAAGCAGGGAGGAAGGAAGAAAGGAAGGAGGGAAAGAAGGAATAAGAAAGGAAAAGGGGGAGGGAAAAGAAAAGGAAGATAATAAAAAGGAAAGGAAGAGAAATAAAAGAAAAGGGAAGGAAGAGAGACAAAGAGGGAAACATGACCCAAACAAAGGAACAAAATTGATCTCCAGAATCCACCCTAAAGAAAGGAAAATCTATGAATTACCTAACAAAGAATTCAAAATAATTATCACAAATATATTCAGTGAACTAATAGGGAACATAGACAACTAGACAAAAGCAATAAAATGACGCATGAGCAAAATGAAACTAAACAAACAACAAAGAACAACAAAAAAACTAAAAGCTAAGTATCTAAAACAAAGTAACAAAAAAATCATAATCTACTAACTGAATAGAAATGTTCATCAGAAGGGTTCAATAGTAGACTTGTTCATGCAGAAAAAATGAGTCAGGGAACTTGAAACAGATTATGTGAAATTAACAAGTCAAGGATCAAAAAGAAAAAAGAATGAAGAAAAGTGAAGCAAGCATATGGGATTTATGGGATGCCTTTAGAGGATGCCCAAAAGAAAAAGAGAAAAGATAGTGAGAATAGTGAAGAAATGATGGCCAAAACATCTCAAATTTGAAGAAGACAGTAGACATTTCAAGAAGCTCAATGGTGACCCACGTCGAACACATTATAATCAAAACCACAAAGTGCAACTTGTGAGATAGTGACTTGTCATGTACAAGGGAGCTCTTATTAAGTTACCAGCAAGTTTCTCAGCAGAAAACCTATAGCCCAGAAGGGAGTAGGGTAATATATTCAAAATAGTGAAGGAAAAAACTACCAACCACAAATACTATGTCTGGCAAAACTGTCCCTCAATAATTTAGGAGAAATTAAAAACTTTCCTAGATAAACCAAAGCTGAGTAAGTTTATCACCACTTGATCTCTACAAGAAATACTAAAGAGAGTCCTTCAGGTTGAAACAAGAGAACACTAGACAGCAACACAAAACCATACAAAGATGTTAAGCTCTCTAGTAGGTATAAATATATAGACAAGATATAGAATTCATAGTTTTGTGATGTTAATGCATGGATTCTTTTTTTCCTTTCTTTCTTCTTTCCTTCCCTATATATAGTCTCTCTGTGTTCTCCAGGCTGGTCTTAAACTCTTGGGCTCAACCAGTTTTTCTGCCTCAGCCTCCTGAGTAGCTCGAACTACACATCTGAGTAGCTGAATCTGAGTAGCTAGGACCAAGGCATCCAGCCTGGTAAATTACTTTTAAGTTTGGTACAGGTACATTTTTTTTGAGACAGGATCTTGCTTTGCAGTGTAGGCTTGCCTTGAACTCACTATGTAGTCCAGGCTGCCCTCAAACTCTTGGCAATCCTCCTGCTTCAGCCTCCCAAGTCCTGGGATTACTGGCATGCACCACCACACTTGGCTGGTACAGAAACCTTTTAAAGAAAGTATAAAAAGTAACTATAAATTTATATTAATAGATACACAATACAAAAAGAAGTAATTTGTGATATCAATGGCAAGGGAGGGCCAAAAATGTGAAGGAGGGCCGGAGATATAGTTCAGTGGCACTGTGCCTGTCTCATAAGCACAAGGTCCTGAGTTTGATCCCCAGTACCAAAAAAAAAATGTGAAGGAGTTTTTGTGTGCCATTGGAGTTACTTTACTATCAATTTTAATTAGATTTTAATAACTTTAAAATGTTCTTGTAAAAAATGTGTATTTGTTAATTCTGATCCTTGTCTTGAATTGCTAGTCGTATCAGGCTATCTCCCAGTAAACAGAGTCCTATCACTAAAAGGAAGGCCAGGGCCAGGGATTTAGCTCAGTGGTTCCACCGCCTGCCTCGCAAGCTAAGGACACTAGTTTGATCCCCGGTACAAAAAAAAAAAAAAAAAAGGAAGGCCATAGCTGTCATGGGCTCTCTAATATGGCCCCCTGGCCATATGGGAAGTTTCCATTTATAAATGTGCAGGGCATACTGTGTGAGTTAGACACCAGGCTAGGTACTAGCACCCTGCCATAAATGAGACAGCATTCCTGCTTTTACATCATTTCAAGAGAGAAAGAGAGAGATACTTAAACATATTTTTTCTCAAATTTATTTTCCATGTAATTTTATTTAAATATAGGCAATTTGAAGGTGTTAAAAACATGATAGAATGCTGCAAGCAGGTGCTTTTCTCTCAAGAAAATGACGAGGAACAAAGCTTTCTCAATTTCCAACTATTCTGGAAGGCTTTTTGCAAACAGATACTGGTTTCATTCATCCTCTCATCAGCTCTGAAGAAGGAGGAAGCATACAACTTACACACAGGTCGGAGATAGGATGAGAAGTGCGTCAGGTCCCCAGTGGCTCCTGACAGCAGGTCACAAAGGAAGATCTCGGTTCCTGGGTGAGACAGCAGACAATCAGGATGTGGCATCTTTGTGCACAAACTGTCCATGACACATTCATTCATTCATTTATTTATTTATTTATTTATTTATTTTTGGTACTGGGATGGAACTTGGGTCCTTGCGCTTTTGCAGCAGGCGGCAAAACCACTGAGCTAAATCCCCAGTCATGACACTTTTAAGTGAAAGATGATTGTGACAAGTTGATAATTAGGGATTGCTGTTTGTAAATAGATATGGTAGAGAATGTCCTTCAGTACAAGTCATGTATTAAACTAAAATATCACACCATATAGTTTGAGTTCATACTCATCAACCAGAACAAAACCAAAATTTTCAAAATTCAAGATTTCTGGTCTCCACAAATGTCAACAGTGTCATCCCAATGTTACATATCTTTTGAATCTAGATTACTGTGGTTTAGGGTAGTGATACTTATAGTCACAGCTAACCCCAAAGTAATTCTCGTGTGCCAGACAGTTTTCAGTAATCCTCATGACAGTCCTGTGAATTAGGGACCATTATTACCTCCATTTCTACATAAGAAAACAAGCTCAGGGCCAGGGATTTAGCTCAGTGGTTGGACCCGAGTTCGATCCCCAGTACCAAAAAAAAAACCAAAAGCTCAGAGACAGTCACTTATCCCGAATCATATTGCAGTCAGCAGCAGGGCTATGATGGTAGAGAGACAGGCAGCCCTGATTTCATGCACACTAGGCCAGGACTCCAGCCCAAAGCTGCAGGCCAGCCCAAGTCAGTGCTTTTCAAAATGTGGAAGATATGAGGAAACCCTAAAATGCCTACTGAATCACCTAAAAATCCACTAAATTGTGCTTAAATATAATACAATATCCAAATATGCCTTACTGGATTCAAATTGGTTTGTCCAAATTCAGTCTTTCAGTTAATTCCCCATCCCCAACTGCTCTGTGTAAATCTGAGTTTTCCTCATAATTTCCTAATTTCCTGTCACTTTTGGGTATATATGTGTGTGTACAGGTTTCAGGGTCATTCCAGAGAGAAAATGTGAAATTAGGCAGAAAGAAAGAGACAGCTGTGGCTTGTGTCTAGATGTCCCACCAACACTCATGTAGTCATAGGTGGGGCTTTTCAGAGGTCCTGGGATTGAGGATGTGGTGATGGGTTCAAGGGTGTGTGATTACTAAATTAGTCCACTGATTGGCTTGCCACAGTTCTGGGTAGGATTAAGGGTGCTCCAACCTGAGTGTGAATGCTATCCTAAGGGCAGGTAGCCCCAGTGGAATATAAGAGGCATAAAGGGGTTGTCTGTTGTTGCTACTTGTCACTTGCTGCTTGCTACTTCGATGCTTTGCTGCCTTCTCCCTGCCATGAACTGTTTCTCCTCTGCCATGCCACTCTGCCTTGGACTCAGCTAACTATGGACTGAAATGTCTACAAACTGTGAGCCAAAATAAACCTTTCCTCTTTTAACTTTGGGTGTTGGGTATTTTGTCCCAACAACAAGAAAAGTAAAAAGTAAAATATTTTTCTTTTTGCTGGACAAAACCAAAATTAAGTGCTAGTTTCTGCTTTAAAAGTACCATATAAAAATAACAAATGATGTTTTACTGAAAGTTGATAACTGGAGAGTTACAAAAATCCAATCTATCATTTTTCTTTCTCTCTCTCTTTCTTTCTTTCTTTCTTTCTTTCTTTCTTTCTTTCTTTCTTTCTTTCATTTTTTTGGTACCAGGGATTGAACTTGGGACCTTGCACTTGCAAGGGAGGCAGTGGAACCACTGAGCTAAATCCCTGGCCCCAATCTATCATTTTTCTTAACCAAATAAATTTTTTTTATAGTTTATCCTTTCTAAGAAAATTTCTCTGACCTTTTTTATCCCTCCTTGGGATCTCAAAGATGAAAATTCAAAATGTTTCTTCAGAATACTGCCTCTGACCAGGCATGGTAGTGCACGTCTGTAATTCCAGCACTTGGGAGTCTGAGGCAGAAGAACCACCATGAGTGCAAGGTCATCCTATGCCACATAATGAGTTCAAGACCAGCCTGAACTACATGGCAAGACCCTGTGCCCCCCACACACACACACACAAAAATACTGACTCTGGCAAGAAGTTTCCTCTTCCCTTAGCACTCTTTTACAAACATCAAAACAAACAGCAGAACTGACAGAACTCCAGAAGGATTTTCATCTACTCACAGTGCTGTCATGTATGATGCAATGGACCATCTGTGGTGGGGATCAGGAGACCTCAGAGCTGTCCAGGATGACCCACGTCAGCTGGTGGCCTCCTCATGTCCACATAGGACCATGCAGTGCAGAGATGCAGGCACCTTCATCCCACCCAACACAGGAACTGGAGCAAAGACTCCAACGTGGCACACCTGTCACTTAGGTTGCAGAGGTCTTCTCAGACCAACTTCTCTTGCTCTTAGGGACATTTGAATTTCCTCAGATGCATTTTCTTGAAATTTCAGTTTAGTCAGGCACTTCGTTTCATACTTCCTTTCGAGTTTGATGGCTAAAAAATAAAATCCATGAACCAATCTGACTGGCCTTTTCACTAGGCTTAGTGTATTCAAAATTGAATCACACAGAGTTAGGTGTGGTGTAGTCCCAGAACTTGGGAGGTGGAGGCAGAAGGATCACTTTGAGTTCAAGGCCAGCCTGGACTACACAGTGAGTTCAAGGCCCAGCCTGAACTACATAGCAAGATCCTGTCTCCAAAAAAAAAAAAAAAATCCTGAAGTACACCAGCAAAATTGACATTGTAAAACAACCAAGATAACTAGGGCTACTGAAACAGGAGGCTGGTGGAGCTATTGGGCTGAATAACACATCTCAATGTCTTTCTGATAATACACACAGGACAACATGGACAACAGATACCAGGGACCCTGAGGCACTTACATTCCTCTGAAGGCAGCAGCTCCTCCTTGGTTTCACATTTGGCCAGCTCCAAGGGACTCCCATATGCAATTTCTCCCAAAAAGGGCAATCTGGAGCTAACTAGGTTCGAGTACCAGGTCTTTGTAAGCAGAGCAAGATCCCAAGGTTCCTGTCTGGGGCAAAAACTGCATGAATTCATTCAGTAAATATTTACTGTGCACACACTGTGAGAGATACAGAAGGCAGCTTGCTCATCCACACTGGGTCACAAGGGCAAGGCTCAGGGTTTCCCAGGGCGGCAACTCAGGCAGGAAAAGCAGCCAAGGCAGGGACCAGAAATTCTAACACCAGGGACTTGTGATCAGCTCACAGCACAGCCATCCCTCTGCCACATGAGAGGATGCAGATGAAAACAGCAAGCTCCGACATCCTTCATGGCTGCCAAAACACTGTCCCATCAGGAAAGTCAAGGATGTCACTTGCACTGAGCAGGGTACATGGCACACACTGAGGTTTTAGGGGAGCGATCTGGGATTAGGGAGGGGAAGGGATGACGCTCCAACTGCAGCATTAAAAATAATCACTATGAACCGGAAGCACTCGTTTTATTTAGCTTCAATCACGTGAGCACAGCCTCAACATGCAGGGACAGCAGACTCGGGCTGTCCTTGGAGAGGAAGTAACAGTCTCCACATGGCCCTTTGTTTGCCTCCTCCGGCTTCCCCCATACCTGATCACCTTAGGGGATGACTTAAAGTCCACAGTTATTACAGATGTGCATGAACAAGTCACAAAGAAGTATTTTTGAGAATGTTCATTAAAGCAGTGTTAAAAAAAAAAACATGGAAATTGTCTTAAAGCCTCTCAACAGCCTGATTAAGCAGCAGTGGGCATGCACATGTATCAAAAGAACAAAGGGCCGGGGATTTAGCTCAGTGGTTCCAGCACCTGCCTCACAAGTGCAAGGTCCTGAGTTCGATCCCCAGTACCCCCCCCAAAAAATGTCCTGCGTATCAAAAGAAAAAGGCCTAGACCTTTATGCTGACCTAGAAAGATGAACAATATAAAGCTCACGTTTAGATAGCACTTACTGTGTTCCACACCCTGTTTTAAGCAGTTTATCCATATAAACAGATACTGCTACAACAGCCCCATGGAGCAAACACTTGCTATTACCACCCTCCCTCTACGGATTAGGAAACTCAAGAGTGGAGAACCACTTGTCCCAGGTCACAGGCTGTTGGGTATGAATCCGAGGTCTGGACCATCAAGCTGTACAAGACACACTGGACGGTAAGGGGCCAAGGAGGCAGAGTTTTATATGATTCTGTATGTTAAAAACATATGTGACAACTGGGGATTTAGCTCAGTGGTTCCAGCGCCTGCCTGGCAAACGCAAGGTCCCAAGTTCGATCCCAGGTACCAAAAAAAAAATATGTGACAGCCAGGTGTGGTGGCTGAGGGAGAAGGATCGCTGTGAGTCTGAGGCCAGCCTAGGCTATGTATTGAATTCAGAGCCAGCCTCACCTATAGCAACATTCTGTCTCAAAAAGCCAAAATATGTGTGTGTGTTTATATACTTGCGTGTCTTCTATAGCAGCAGAAATCCTAGAAAAAATACAAGACATTTTATTTCTGAGTGGGTCCTAAGGGTGGGAATGGGAGAATGAGAGATAACTTTTATTTTTCTTTTATATGCTTCTGCACTATTTAATTGTTTAGAGTATTATGTATATAATTTTTTTAAACAACGAAGAAAATAAATAAAAATAAAAAGGCCAAGGAGACAGGCATGTCAGCGCACACCTGTAATTCTAGTACTTGGGAGGCTGAGGCAGGAGGATTGCCATGAGTTTGAGGCCAGCCTGAACTACACAGCAAGACCTTGTCTCAAAAAAATAAAAACAAAAACAAAAGGCCAAGGTAAGGAGTTACCTTAGCAAATGAACTCTGAAGAGCGCTGCTACAATTGTTGTTGCTGTTGTTTTGGTACCAGGGATCGAACTCAGGACTTTGAGCTTGCAAGGCAGGCGGCAGCACCACTGAGCTAAACCTCGGACTCCCATTCTGTTCTTGTAACTTCATGAGAAGTCTAATACCAAGCCCTGTGTGGGGAGAGTGGCAGAGAGCACCCCGGGTTCACAAGGCTGTGCAGAACCAGACCCCAGAGTCGCACTCACATCATTCTCCGGAAACAGGAACGTCTTCGTATCCAAATTGCATTTAGGAGGATATTTACCACAGCGGAGCCCGCCTACACACACACCGGAGTGACAAAACTGAGCAAGCTGTGGGCTGCGCGTTCTCTGACTCTCCTGGAGCTGTGGTTTAGAGTCCTGTAGGAATCCCCATGTCTAAGAATATCGTGATCAAGAACTAGTTACTCCACCATGACGGTGAAAATGACGGAAGCTGTGGAGGGGGAGCCCGCAAAACAAATCCAGAAAAAGTGTTCAAAGTCATATGGGGTCACAGAGAGAGACGCCTGTGGCAGCGCTGTTCACCACGCGCTCTGCCACCGTCATCGGCCCACGCCAGAGGCGGCGCTGTGGGGCCATAGCGAGGCCCAGAGAAGGGCGGAGGGCCGCAGCCGGGCCTAGAGCCCGGCTTCCTAACACAATGCCCATCCGAGCACACACAGCCTGCCAACTGAGACCTGGACGGAGAAGCGCCTGGGCCAGGGCCTTTGAAGTTCAGCTGGGCTGGCTAGAGAGGATTGGAAGATGACGGGCAGGAGCAGAAACTTGTTTTGGGAAAAGATTCAGACCTCGAGCCTGCCCCTTGCTTCGCACACGACAGTGCTTGCTCATTTGAAAGCGTGACTGTGGTGCAGAGCCCAATAAGATGATCCCTACGCTCCTGTCCAAGCGATGCCTTTTGGCAAGGAGACCGGCGCCGACGCCTGAGGCCCGCACTTACGCGCTGTAGCAGCTGCCCCGTAGGATGCTCCGCACCGTGTTCTTCCTGGGCAGCCCGTAGGCCATGCCGAGCGGTCCCAGCCAATGTCTTCACACAGGGGCGGCCACGGCGCTCCGGCCTCCTCCCTGCAGGGACAGGGACACACCAGTGAACGGCCTTCCCTAAATCCTTTTCCAGCCAAGTGATACGGATCCAGAGAAAGCGTTTCTGAACAGCAGCGGCTGAGCCTGAGTGCCACCATCCTTGTCTTTCGCACGAAGTGGCTGCCAGTTCTTCCACCACGTAAAGAGCAAGGCAGGCAGGACTGCTCCTGCTGGACAGGTTAGGGGCGCAGCGTGGTCGCTGTCACGGCGTTGTGGCCCCCGGTCGCCAGATGTGCTCGCTGTGCAGGGCCAAGCCACTGGGACTCTGCGGGTACAGCAACTTCCCGCCGGCACAGAACTCTACCCCGAGCAACCCCGACCTGCTTCCCTCATCCAAAACCTGGTCTGAAAGTGCCAAGTCAGGCATGGTGGCGCACGCCTGTGATCCCAGCACTCGGAAGGCTGAGGCGGGAGGATCGCCACGGGTTCGAGGCCTTCCTGGGCCACGCACAATCAAACGCCGAAGTGTCCCCGCCTTGGCCCCACCCCTGGATCCGGAGTTGGGCGAGTCTGTTCCGCCCTGGCCCGCGGTCCCCCCGGACCCCAAACCCGCTGCTCCCTCCTCAGGTACCTACCCGTCCGGGCGGGTGTGGCGGGTCCCAGCAGCAGGCCAGGGCGGAGCGCGCTCCAGGAGCCCGAGGCCGCGCACCGCCGTGCCGCGCGCCCCGCCCGCCCCTGCCTGCGTCCCCGGGAGGGCGTTTGCGTCACCCGGCCCCACAAAGGGTTTTGTGCTGCCACAGCTCCGCGCTCCCGCGGTGTCGCCAAGAGACCGAGGACGTGACTTGGGCACACGGCTGTGCATGGTGACCCTGGACCCTTGCGTTTCTCTCCAGTGAGTGAGGAGTTTCCCACGCTGAACCCAGGCCCTCGGGTAACAGCCAGCTGATGACTCAGGGGGAGCCACGTCTGACTACTGTCGCCTGGCCGGGAGCCCTGGAGTTGGGGGACTGGCTTGGAGGTCCAGTCTGCCACTCGTGACCACGATCTGGCGTCATCACGCCTGAGCCTCGGCTTCTATACACCAGGGTCACAGTCTGCATTTCAGGGTGGTGAGAATCCAAGATGATGTCCCTGCTGCGCGATCATTGTGACAGCTCTGAGACACCCTGGGATGCTGCTTATCTTTGCAGTTGGAGAAGGGCGGAGCTAAAAGGCCGAGGACCGGGCAATCTGGTAGTGAGGCCCAGGCGGGCCTGTGAGGGCCAATGCAGGAGCCATGGCTGGTCCCTCTCAGGTCTGGTGGAGCAGGACCCCAGGGCTGCCCACACCGGAAGGTGCCTTTTGTCCTGCCAGTGGCCAGCAGGGAGGACAGGTGGTTCCGCACACTTCTGCTCCAGCTCCGATGGTGAACGCAGAGTTTGTGTTTAGCATAAAGATGGGAGAAGCTGCTGTAATAGACTCTGACCTGGGTCCTGCTAAATGAATTAGCCTAGGATGAGGAGTAAAGCAAGAGTACACCCACAGGTACATGGAAGAAAGTATTGCGTGGCAGAAGTTTCACTTCTGTCTCACAAACACATGTACCCAGGCCTTATGGTTTCTATCCAGATGTCCCCCTAAAGCCTCACTGGGTCACATGTGGGGCTTTGTGGGGGTGTGACAGGATCATGGGATGTGATACTCAGCAGTAAATCAGTCCTCTGACGAGTTTATAGCTAAATGTGAGGTTGGGAGGAGGAGGTCAAGGGGGCGTGGCCTGGAGTGGTCTCTCCCCTCTCTGCTCTCGTGATTTTCTTCTTCTTGCCACCAGGCTATAAGCAGCCTCCCCTCTGCCATGGCCCTCTGCCATGCCACCAGCCGACTATGGACTGAAATCTCCACAAAGTGTCAACCAAAATAAACCTTTCCGCCTTTAAATTGTGAGTGTCAGCTATTTTGTCCCAGGGACAAGAAAAGTGACTAAGACACCATGCCTATGTGTGTGTTTGGTTTTTGTGTAAATACAGCTCCTATTTGGGTTTCAAAAGCAGAAAGGGGCTAGGTATAGCTGAGGGTAGGACACTTGCCTAGCATGCACAAGACCCTGGGTTCGATCCCCTGGAACTGCAAGGAAAAACATAAAAATGGTGAACAGTTGAACGCCACTGCCTTAGATCATTTCATTTTACAGATGAGAGCAGAGAGGAGCTGCTGAGAACACCAGATGGGCCGAAGGTGGAAGGCCTCTTGGAGCTGTGCCCAGCCTTCTTTCTTGATGAGGAAACCGAGCCCCACACAGGTGAGGCGATGGTCCAGGCCACACGGAAGGCAACAGGGCAGCTTACGATTTCTCTGCACAGGACCTGGCTTCCTGTGTGTGTGGCAGATCCCATGACTGGCTTCAGTTATTTTCCCTGTGACTCATTTTGGGCAAATATGGTGCAAGTTGCTGAGTCTAGCTTCTGAGATGAGGTCATTAAAGGTATCTTGGCCTCCTTTCTGCAGTCTCTCTTGGATCACTCTCCAGAGAGGGACCAGCAGGCACCTTGCAGGACCTTTGAGCTGTTGTGTGGAGAAAATCCTGAGCACAGGGATGAAAGTCTTTTGCCACTGTCTTGGCTACTTTTCTTGTTGCTAAGACAAAATACCTGACACACAAAATTAAAGGAGGAAAGGTTTATTTCACCTCAGTTTGTAGAGGTTTTGGTCCATTGTCACCTCCAAGGCAGTGTGGCAAGGCAGAGAGGCATCATCGCAGAGGAGAAACAAGTCATGACATGGCAGGAAGAAAGCAGCAAGCAGCAGCAAGCCTCCCTTTCCCTTTTGTTTTTTCCATACCGGAAATTGAACTCAGGACCTTTCACTTGCAAAGCAGAAGCAGCACCCTGAGCTAAATCCCTAGCCCCCTCCCTTTCCCTTTTATCCCATCCAGGCTACAAGCCTTTTTTGTGATGCCACTTGCACCCGGGGGGGGGGGGGGACTTCCCAATAACCACACCTAGAACTGCAACAAACCAATCAGTGGACTAAAACAGTACCACACAACCTCCATCCCGATATCACGCACCCTAGATCCAACCACCTCTACAAAGCCCCACCTCTGAGTGCATGAGGCTTTGGGGGGGACGCCTGGACACAAGCGCTCACAGCCACCCACCATGTGAGTGAGCATCCTGCAAACAGACCCAAGGTTCGTGAGACCTAAGGATAACTGCGGCCCCAGTGATGTCTGCAGGAAGCTTCAGGAGCCCCCTGGACCCGAACCACCCAGAAAGCAGAAGATAGAAGGTGCTCACTGCCTGACACCTCCAGCTTTGGGGGTAACAGTCACACAGCACTTACCACTAAATGTCTTATGGATAGAGGAATGATATAGAATAAAATGGCCCTGCTTCCATAATTGAGATTAATACTAAGGCAAAAATAAACAGTAAAACACACTTTTATAGGTACTTGCTATGCAGCCAGTGGTGCTAACTCTCCCCAGGACCACTCAAGACCCCTAAACCTGGTCTGCACAAGTAGATATGGTGCCCATCACCCCCCACAAGTATGCCCAAGGGGAAGTGACACTAACTACAAGGTGAAAGAGTGTCCCACAAAGATCTAGTTTCTCCCCATAATGACTAGTTCAGTATTTTCTTTCAAAAAATCTAATTCTTAGCTAGCGTGGTAGGTAGCACACACCTGTAATTCCAGCACTCAGAAGCCTGAGGCAGAAGGATCACATGAGTTCCAGGCCAGCCTGGGCTACATAGTGAGTTCAAAACCAACCTGAATTACAGAGCAAGACTCTGTCTCAAAATAACAAAACAAAAATAAATATATAATTAAATAAGTAAAAAGAGTTCAAGATGTAGCTCAGTGTGAAGTTACTGGGTTCAGTCCCCAGTATTTCAATAAATAAAATTAACTGGGCTGAAGATGTAGCTCAGTAATAGAGTAACTCCCAGCGGTTCAATTCCCAGTACCTCAAAAAAAATTAAATTCCTTCCAAAATTTTCTCCTCTCTCTGCCTCTCTCCTTCTCTGCCCATCCTCACTTCCACCTCTGACTCCATCTCCCCTGTGGAGCTCTCGTTGCTTTGCTCATGTCCTACACACATCTTTATAAGACTTCTCTTTTTCCTGGATACCTGAGTTATGGATCACTTTAATTGCTTAAGAGGGTGTTGCTGCCACCTAGTGTTGAAACTGAGGTACAAAGAGAAAAAGCAAAAGAGCTGTGGTAACACCTAATAAAATAATAATGAGAGATAACTTTATGTTTTGGGCACTGCCTAATGTATCTCAATGTATTTCCTAGGCATTGTCTCATGTAACTACCATAGTGTAAATGCTACAAGTAATTTCAGTGATGTGTTTGTAGAGAGGAAAACACAGGTACCTTAAAGCATGAATCACTTCCAACATCACAGGATTTAAACTCAGAATGACCTGATTCTGATTACTTTTCTTGTGGCTGAGACAAAATACCTGACACACAAAATTAAAGGAGGAGAGGTTTATTTCAGCTCAGTTTGTAGAGGTTTTGGTCCATTGTCACCTCCAAGGCAGTGTGGCAAGGCAGAGAGTCATCATCGCAGAGGAGAAACAGGTCAAGAGTAACTTGATTCCGATCCCTCCACCACACTACATACGCATCTCCCAGGGTGATAACTAGCTCAAGGTTTTAGGTTATCTATTTATAAAAAGAAAAATTGGAAACAGGGTCTCACTAAGTCACTAAGTTGCCCAGGCTGGGCTTGGATTTGAAGCCCTCCCTGCCCAGCCTCCTGAATGCTGGGATTACAGGATTACGTGGGTTACCATGCCAGCTTATATTTGTAAATATTTTTGCAAATACTCTTTCCCAACATTCTGGTAAGTCCTTATCATGTACATGTCTGGTCATTCTAATTTCAAGGAGCAATGTTTTATTTCATTTAGCTTAATGTGCATATCACAGACACAGCTTTCACTTTTTTTCATGGCTTTTCCCAAAGCTTTTCTAGTAATGATATCAACCCTTTAAGGTATAATAATAAACAATATAAGTGCAAAAACTTTAAAACCCATGAACAGCAGTGCTGAACGCCCCAGCTGTCCTAGCCCCCTCTTGCCCTCTGGCGTCTCAGGCTCCTCCCGCTGTTCCCTGTCCCTTTCCCTCCAGTCTGTGGACCCTGCCGGAGCCCCTTCCCCTCACTGGACCCCAGTGCAGTCACTGCAGAGCTCTCGCCTCTCTGTGGATTCATCCCAGACTTGCTTCTTGAGGCAACCGTGGCTTCTCTCCTGAACTTATATCTAGCGTATCCATCAGCTCAAGGAACTGACTGTCCTGCCACCAGGGCCTCCTCCTCCATCTCTGCTGTGTCCTGGAAAGGACAGCAGCCATCACACATCCATCCCTGACAGGTCAGGAGGGAGGAAACAGCGGTTTCCCAGGCAGTGGAAGAAGAGTCTGGAGGCCACAGGGTGATGGCCGTGACTGCACAGCCAGCTGCACAGCCGCTCTGGGCTCAGAGCAGGGTCCCCTGAGTTCCCGGGCATCCTTGCAGTGACGTGGCCCCACCTGCCCTCTGTGGCACAGACAGTGGCTTCCTCTGCCGTGACCGTGTGAAATCACAGGCTCCCGGTGCCCTGTTCTGTGGGAGGCCAAGTGACCCAGAGCCCACTGTCTGTGAGCAGGGCACATGGCCTGCAGCCCAGGGTTCGCTCTGGATCACAATCAGCAGAGGCAAGGGTACCCCTAAACTCACAGCTACCCAGAGCCTGGATGACTGGACTGGGCTTCTCCCAAGGGCAAGCCCGAGGCATCAGGTTCAAGGAAAGGAAAACAGGCCTGTCTCTTTGTTGCTGCCACTGTTGTTGTTATTGTTTTGTTGTTTTGAGACAACATCTTGCTATGGTGGCCTTGAACTTATTCTGTTCCCCAGGCTGGCCTTGAGCTCACAGTGGTCCTCCTGCCTCAGCGTTTCGGCCCTGGACAAAGCTCTGGCCAAGGAGACATAAGAGAGGGCAGCTGGGTGCCTCTGGGAAATACGTTATTTCCTGTGCGTTGGAGACACATGAGGAGAATGCTCTTTTTTGTGTGTTTAGTTTGGTTTGGGGGTTTTGTTATTGTTGTTGTTTTGGTTTGGTTATTTGTTTGTCTGGTTTTATGTTTGTTTGTTTTGTTTTTTTGAGGCAGAGTCTCTCTTTGTAGTTCGGCTGGCCCTGAACTCTCTAGTCCAGGCTGGCCTTGAACTTGAAGCGACCCTCCTGCCTCAGCTTCCCCAGTGCTGGGATTACAGGTGTGAGCTACCACACCCGGCTTGAACTCAGAGTGATCCTCCTGCCTCAGCCTCCTGAGTGCTGGGATGAGAGAAGAGTGCCACCATGCCCAATAAGGAGGTTGTGCAAGGCCACAGCCTGTGCAAGGAGAAGCAGCAAGGTGAAAAGGCCCCAGCAAGGAACGCTGAGGGGAGGAGTTAAAGATGTCAGCATCAGAGTGAATGTGCACGCCTGTCATCCAGCTGCTCAGGAGACTGAGGCCGGAGGATAGAAAGTTCCAGGCCAGCTTCGGCAATTTAGAGAGGCTTGTCTCAAAATAAAACATAAGAAGGGCTAGGCATGTAGCTGAGCAATGGAGTGCCCCTGGGTTTGAGCTGCATTACCACGCGCACGCACGCGCGTACACACACACGCACGCACACACACAGATTCATAAAATGGTCGCCCACCCATCACCGAATGGCAGGCACCATCACCAAGTTTCTAAAACCCGTTTCCTCTCTCACTTTCCCCATAAATACTGAGTAACTTTTTAAAATGAATTGATTCCTGCCCGACCAAAGGGAGCCGCGCAGGGCCCCCTGCTGCCGCGACCCCACGGGTCTGCACCGACCCCGCCCTGGCGCCGGATGCCCAGGCCCCTGCGAGGGGCGAGGAAAAGTCGGGGTTGAAGGCCCGCTGCGCGGCAGGGGCCCCAGTCCCTGAAGAATTGGCGGAATTTAGCACCGGATTTTGCTGTTTGTGATCTTCTGCTCCCCACCCTCGATGTACGCCACACCCGCGATTTACCTCGAAAATCTGAACTTGGATTAATCCATAAATGAGTGGTGGCTTGGCTCCAAGTAAGAGCACAGTGTATGTGTCCAACTTGGCCTTCTCCCTGACAAATAACGACTTATACCGGATATTTTCCAAGTATGGCAAAGTTGTAAAGATTACTATAATGGAAGGCAAAGATACGAGGAAGAGTAAAAGGGTTGCATTTGTATTATTTTTGGATAAAGACTCTGCACAAAACTGCACCAGAGCCATAAACAACAAACAGTTGTTTGGTAGAGTGATAAAGGCAAGCATTGCTATTGACAATGGGAGAGCAGCTGAATTCATCCGAAGGCCAAAGTACTTTGATAAATCCAAGTGTTATGAATGTGGGGAAAGTGGACACTTAGTTATGCCTGTCCAAAAAACATGCTCGGAGAACGTGAGCCTCCAAAGAAGAAAGAAGAAAAAGAAAATTGCCAAACCGGAAGAAATTGAGGACGTAGCAGAAAGTGAAGACGAAGGGGAAGACCCCGCTCTCGACAGTCTCAGCCAAGCCATCGCCTCCCAGCAAGCCAAGATTGAAGAACAGAACCAATGGAAACCCAGTGCAGCAGGCCCCTCAACATCGGAGGATTCACATGGCGCCCGAGGATAAAGAAGAGCACTTACTTCAGTGATGAGGAAGAATTTAGTGATTAGAGTTGTATAATGTAGCTGTCAGGAAAATAAAAACCATCTGAGGTACAAATTATTTGCCTGTAGGAACATTTAATATCAAATATTTTTTAACCATAAAATAGTGCATAAAAAATACAAAATAATTTTTAAAAACAAAAAAATAAAAAATAAAATGCATTGATTCCTTATGTCATTTTAACTTCATAAAAAATTAAATATCTAGCCAGGCGTGGTGGTGCATGCCTGTAATCCTAGCACTCAGGAGGCTGAAGCAGGAGGATTGCTGTGAGTTGGAGGCCAGCCTGGGCTACATAGTGAGACCCAGTCTCAAAAAACAAAATGAAAAAATTAAACATGTGTATGTATCACCAGAAAGATGAATTTTAAAGTTTTCCTCTACTGTACCGTAAGATTTCAGGCTGAGCTCTGAATCACTATAGCTGAAAGGCATGGGCTCTGTCTCCCCACCCTCCATAATCAAAAGGTCACCAGTGTGGTGAGCGCTTCCTGGGAGGGCCTTCTGGGCTAGAGCTCTGCCTGTGTCTGGACAGTGGCAGGACACAGTTCCCAGGTGCTGCCCTTGAAGAAGGGGAACTTGGGTCTGAAGGCAGAAGCTGGGGAACCAACAGCCCCCCAGCGGTTGGCACAGGAGGACAGAGCAGACTTGCAGCCTAGGAAGAAGTGCTAGATGCAGAACGGGGACCATATGGACCTGTGGACCTCATGTGTGTCCCTCCCTCCATGGGCACCCAGCCTCTCTGTGTCTCCTGCATGGCTCAGATCCCATCTATCCACCAGTCCTATATGACTGTCTCTGTCCAGCCTGAAGGGGGTCTGGGAACCCTAACCCTGGCCCACGGCTGTGGCCATTTAGGATGGTCCCTGAGTTTTCCAGGTCCGAGCTATCTCATTTGCTGTTAGTCTTACTTTCCTATCAGATTCAGATTTGGGACATACGGAATGCTCTGCTCAGATGTTTAAGTGCTCAACGAGGATTGGAGGGAAATGAGGCAGCTGTGAACCAAACACCGCCTCTCCCTTTAGACATGTCCTTGCTCCTCGGATGCCCTGCCAGGTGTAGCACAATCACAGCTGGCGAAAAGGGAGACAGGAGGAGACCTGAGCCTCCTGAGAAAGCCACAAGTTCCAAGGGTTCCTAATCTGAGTCCAGAAGAACTGCTCATGACTCTTTAAGGTAATTTGCTTAAAAATAACAGAATTTAGCCAGGTGCACGCCTTTCATCTCAGCACTCAAGGAGGCTGAAGCAGGAGGATTGGGAATTTAGCATAGTAGCCAGATCTGTCTCAAAATAAAATATAAAAAGAAGAGGGGAAGGCAGGGGATTTAGCAGAGTGGTGCCACTGCCTACCTTGCAGGTGCAAAGTCCTGAGTTTGATCCCCGGTACCAAAAAAAAAAAAAAAAAAAAAAAAAAAGAGGAGGGGACCTTGCTGGGGATATAGCTCAGCAAGAAGGCCTTGGGTCCAATTATCAGTACTGAACAAAAAAACAAAACAAAACCCTAATTTTGAACTAAAGTCATTCATTTGCCTTATTATTTAGGCTTTTGTATCTGTTTAAAAGATGTTCCTGCTGGGCATGGTGGCACATGCCTGAAATCCCAGCACTCGGGAGGCTGAGGCAGGAGGATTGCCATGAGTTCAAGGGCAGCCTGGGCTACATAGTGAGACCCTGTCTCAAAATAACAGCAACAAGTTCAATAACAACAATAACACTACTTACATCGTAGTGGTGTTATAAGTGATCCTGGATGATCCAAACATATGGAAGGAAGTGCCTATGTATGCTCAAGTGTGACGGGAGCACTCATGGATTTGCTGCTGGGTGGGGAAATTTAATATATAGTATAACTATATGGTATAATATACGGCTTGAGATTTGTCTGCTTGGTTTTTTAAAAAATATTTATTAGTCTACTCAAGTTTTGTGTTTCTTAATTATTCTGGCAGTTTGTGTTTTCTCTGGGGGTTTGCCCATTTCATTTAGATTTTAGATTTATTTACATTTATTATTCATGAGGTGGACGCTGTGGTTTCTGAGAGGCCGTGGCTAATTCCTCCTTTTCCACATTGTCATTTATTTGCATATTCTCTTCTCTTCTCTCATAGTAATATCGCCGGAGGTTTGCCTTTCTTACCTAGTGCTTTATTATTATTTCCTATCTTTTTTTAAATGTTGCTTTTATTTCTTTCCTGTATCTTAAACTTTCAGTATTTATCTTTTTTTTTCTTTTATTTTGGTACCAGGGATCAAACTCGGGACCTTGCGATTTTGAGGCAAGTGCTGAAACCACTGAGCTAAATCACTGGCCCTAGTATTTATCTATTTTGTGGTACCAGGGCTCAAACACAGAAGCACCTTCCTGTATTTTTACTCTTTGTTCCTTTCTTGTTTCTTCGGTTATGACTTTTATTCAAGTGTCATAGTTAAATGATTTGCTTCTTTCTTTTAAAACCAACTTGTAAGGGCTGGGGATTTAGCTCAGTGGTTCTGCTGCCTGCTGCCCAAGCATGAGGAGCCGAGTTCGATCCCCGGTACCAAAATAAAAGAAAAAAAAATAAAATAAAAATAAAACCAACTTGTGTCTGAATAAATGTATGTAAATTATAATTTTTTTCTCTAAGAACTGCTTTAGCTATACCCACATGTTTCTACACATAGTATTTTCATCATTATGATTAATCTTTAAGTCTCTAAGTATTAATTTACTTTATACTTTCCTTTTTTCTAATACTTTTTTTTCTAATACAGAGTCTCACTATGTAGCCCAGGCTGGCCTTGAACTCGAAGTGATCCTCCTGCCTCAGCCTCCCAGGTGATGGGATTACAGGTGAGTGCCAATATACCCAGCTCTTTTTTTTCCCTCCCCTCAGTACCAGGAATCTAACTCAGGACCTTGGGGTTGCCAGATAGGTGTGGTGCTGCTGAGCTACATTCCCAGCCCTCTTTTACTTTTTTAAAGACAAAGTCTCATTCTGTAGTTCAGGCTGTCCTTGAACTCGGTGTGATCTTCCTCCCTCAGCCTCTCCAAGGGCTGGGATTTCAGGCCTGGACCACCAGCCCCAACTCATTTTAGCTTCTTTTTTTTTTTTGATAGTGGGAATCAAACTCAGGACCTTTTGCTTGCAAGGCAGGCATTGGAACCACTGCGCTAAATCCCCAGCCCTCATTTTAGCTTCTTGAAGAAATCGCCTCTGCAGCCCATGCTCTCCCCTTACAGTGTCCTCAAAGTCAGGTCCACAGCTGCCCCTTGGGCCCCCTTCACCTCTCACTCTGGCGAGGGGCTCTTATTTTCTGGTCAACATTCTTCCTCTTTTTCTGGTGTATTCCCTCATTTCGGAGATGCTTTGGCTTCCTTTTTAACATAAAGTTTATTTAGTCATTTTAACCTAATTTCAACATGAAACAGCATGGATCCTTTTGTAGTTAAAGTTTCACTGCTTTGCGATATACTTAGACAGAGCTCTGCTCAGAAGTGACCCTGGGGGACCAGGTCAAGGAAGTTCTTCTGTTGTGATTGCCTGTGCCCCAGTGCAATGGTGTCCTCCTGAGGCCCCTGTCCCCCCAGAACCTGTGACTGTGGACTTACCTGGAAATGGCATCTCTGCAGAGGTGTGAGATGCTGTCATGGTGGGTGTGTGGCCTTACTCCTATGGCTGACAGTCTTCCCGGAAGAGGGACATCTGAACACAGATGTGAAGGAGAATGCCACATGGGGTGGAGGCCGGGCTTGGGCTCGCATGTCCTCAAACCATGGAGTGCCAAGGACGGTCAATGGGCTAGGAAGAAGCAAGGAACCGAACCGAACCGTCCTCCCCAGGGCCTTGGGAGGGAGCCAGGCTTCCTGGTGGTGATTCACACTCAGACGGCTCTGCTGTCTCCGCCCCCTTGTTGGTGGAGCCCTGGGATGTCATGCATCCACCCTGTCTACGTGAGAGGGCAGAAGTCTGTTCCTCTACTGAGTCACAGGCTGGTGCAAATCTGTCAGGGAGTCAGGAAAGGAGGAAACCACACAATGGGGAGGCACAGGGCAGAGGCCCATCTGTGGGCCTTTCTTGGAATGACTCTGACTGCGAATACTCATGCCTCTGTGAATGCTCCTCAAAGAAGAGGCACTGTGAAGGACGCCTTAGGAACCAAGGGGACATGGTGACATGCTTTTCCCAGAGCATTTACTCAGTGGACCCATAGATCGTGATGGCTGGGTGGAGACCAGGCATGGGTTCAATGGTGTAAACCTCTTACCATGGCTGACCAGCTGGTGCCACTGCTGGGTCCTTACCTGGCAACAGCAGACCCCAGGACAGGCCCCCTGAGATGGGCCATGGCTCACAAACATCAACTAGTCCTGGGCTGATGCATCCATGCTCAGCTAAGAGAAAGTTAATCCTCACTGGGAGAGGGCATTGTAGATGCTTTCTCTTCTTGTGATAATTCCACCAGGTGTGCATGGCCTCACAGAATACCTTACTCAACTTCCTGACCTGCCACACAGCTCTCCTTCTGACCAAGGGCCCCATTTCATAGAAGTAGGGATGCAGCAATGAATTTGTGCCTGGAGTCTTTAGCTACCCCATCAGCTAGAAATAGTAACCTAGCTCCAAGGCAGAATTGCCTATTTCTGCTAGGGATTTAGCTCAGTGGTGCCATGCCTCCCTGGCAAGCGCAAGGTCCTGAGTTTGATCCCCTGAACTGGAAAAAAAAAAAAAAGAATTGCCTATTTTATTCTTTTTTTTTTTTTTTTTTTTTTTGGTACTGGGGATCGAACTCAGGTCCTTGCACTTGCAAGGCAGGCGGCGGATCCTATTTTGTTCTTTCAGGCTATTGGAATGAAATGCTGTAGACTGAGAGGCTTGTATTTTTTTTTTTTTTTTTTTGGTTCTGGGGATCGAACTTAGGACCTTTCGCTTGCCAGGCAGGTGCAGTGCCACTGAGCTAAATCCTTGGCCCAAGGCTTGTAAGCAACAGAAATTTACTTCACTTACTCCTGGGAGCTGGGCACCCACGATCAAGGTGCCATTGGATCTGGCAGGCAGAGAACTCTCTGCCCTTCCCAGACAGCCTTCCTTTCACTTTGACTTCACGTGGTATAAGGGCAAGTGACTTCTCCCGATCCTCCCTTATTTACAAGACACTAATCCCATTCATGAGGGCCCTACATCCACAAACAAGTTCTCTCCTAAAGGCACCACTTCCAAAAACCATGGAGACAGTTGGGGGTGGTGGCAAATGGTGGGGTTGACAAGCCAGCCTCCTGGTGCTATGACTGTGATCTTTGTAGCTGGGGCATGTTCCACAGACTTGTCATGAGACCCAGTGAAACCCTAGAGCAGAATGTTTGCATAAAATGAGAAACTGTTACCAAGAAAGAAACCTAAATAAGGCCTCTACCCTCACTTTCTCATAGTCAACTTAAAAATCACTCATTTGGGGCCAGGGATGTAGCTCAGAGGCACCATGCCTCCCTGGCAAGTGCAAGGTCCTAAGCTCGATCCCTGGTACCCCCCCCCCAATCACTCATTTTGGAGGTTGCACAACTGATGGTTAGTTCCCCACCAGCTTCACTGTGGATAGCACCTCTGATACGTGGGCCATGGTGACAGTTACTTCCCAGGGACCTAAAGGCCACTTGTGCTGAGAACACTGACTCTTCCTTTGGGGCTACAGATGCCTGGGGCTGACTGAAGTGGGGTGGAAAATTCAGTGTGGAGTACCACTTCTGCCTGTACTCAAAGCCCAGGCATCTGAGGACATTTAAGGTCACAACCCTGCTCTCAGACATGCGCATAACAAGGCCACCGTTATCTAAGAATGACTTAACATACTTAACCATGTATGTGTGACATGGACAAGGTCCTGCAGTAGGTGTTTAGTCTCTCCATGTCTCAGTCCACTGATAAGACACTATAACTCTGTGAACTAGTGAACGCTGTAACCTTTCAATAGTTGTGTTTGCTGTGTTTTCCAGGTACCTGTAACTGCTATTTTGCTGAAGGAATAAAGACATGCAGCTCTTGAGCTCTGGAGCTGCAGCTCCAGCTCTGCTCTGCTCTGATGCTGATGATTGTCTCTCTGTGTGTTGTTCTTCACTAGGGAATTAATTAATTAACTCATTCACAGAACAAAGGACTATATGGACTAAACACACCCCCACCCCCACCCCCCACCGTCATGCCTTCACAGTTGGCATGGTCTGGCAGGATGCCTTCACGCTGGGCACCTCTGTTTTCACATTGTGTCTGCCCCCTTTGCTGTCTTCACCCTTGACTCAGATTCTGCTGAGCTCTACACAGAGACAGGTTGATCATCTCAGAAGTGTCTTGTCCAAGCCTACAACTCAGGGAGGGCTTGGCCCATTGCCTGTTACAGCTGTGATTCTGCTAACTGACCCTTGGGCTCTTTCAGTAGCTCAAGAATTTAAGTTCTTCAGCCCCATTCTAAAGCCAGGACATTTATGAAAAAGATGTCAGCAGCTGTAGGAGTAACTCAGTAGTTCCTCAGCAAAGCTGACCACCTGGCCTTGGCCACCAAGTACAAGGCTAGGGTATTCTGTAGATGGTGGTGCTAGATACAGGACAATGTGACAGTTTCTAGATTTCTAGAACAAGTTGACTGTGACTACCCAGTGGTCCAAGCCCATCTCAAGAAGAAATGTCTTTCAAAACCATGCTCCTGGCCAAGGAAAATGACCAGATTTTTGTTTTGTTTTGTTTTTGTTTTTTGAGACAGTGTCTTGCTGTGTAGTTCAGGGTGGCCTTGAACTCACTATATAGCCCAGACTGGTCTTGAACTCACAGCAATCCTCCTGTCTCTGCCTCCCAAGTGCTGGGAGTGCGCCACCACACCCAGATCAAACAACCAAACTTTAACCCATCCCACAGATCAACAAAAACCTGCTGCTCAATTTGTTCTGTGGAGAGCAATTTGGTCACACTCTCAGCTTCATGCTTTGTCCTTCCAGACAAAGCCCCAAAGTGGCTAAAGACCTGCACTCCCTACAGAAAGCGGTGCCTGTGCAAGAGTTTGCACACTTGCAATATCTGGCCCAGCTTCATTTCTACCATCTCTGTGTGAAAAGATTCCATTATCTGGCATCACTATTACCTTGGGGATAAAGATTCTAACAGATAAATGTGAGAGAGTGTCTTAATCCCTTTCCTCACAGCTGAGACACAGTTCCTGACACAATTTAAAGGAGGAAAGGTTTATTTTGGCTCACAGTTTAGTCCACAGTCAGCCAACTCCAAGGCAGAAACAGTATTGCAGAAGGATCTGGCTGAAGAGAGCTGCTCACATCTTGGTGGACAGGAAGTAGAGAGGGAAAGGAGGAGCTGATTAGGGAGATAAACTCTTCCAGATCATAGCCCTAGTGACCTGCCACTTCCAACCATGCCCCACCTTCTAACAACACATTTAGCTACTAGGCTCATAAATGGATGGATCCACCACCTCCACTATCCAGTCACCTTCCAAAAGCCCCACCTCTGAACACATGAGACCTTTGGGAGACATTCTAGATCTAAACCATAACATTTCACCTCAACCCCCAAAAGACTCATGTTTACCTCATTATGCAAAATACATTTAGTCCAGCTCTGAGAGTCACCAAAATTTTAACAGTTCCAGCATTGCTGAAAAGTTCAAGTCCAAAGTTGTCTTTGAGACTCAAGGCAAACTCTTATCTGTGGGCCCTTGTAGAAATCAAAGGGAATGGGCTGGGGATTTAGCTCAGTGTTTTCGCCATCTTCTGCACAGGTGCAAGGACCTGAGTTTGATCCCCAGTACCAAAAAAGAAAAAAAAAATTCAAAAGGAAGTTTAAACACTGCCAACATACAAAATTACAGGGTAAACATTCCCATTCCAAAAGGGAGAAATATGAGCATAGAAAGAGATGGGATCAAAGCAAGACTGAAACCCAGCAGGGTAAACATTAGATCGTGTAGTTCCATGTCCAGCACCTGGGGCATATTGTGGTGACATATGATCTCCAAAGAATTTGGACAGTCCCACCCCTATGGAATTGCTTATGGTTGTAGCCCTCATGGCTTCTCTCTTGGGATTGATCCACTCACTGCCTGTGGCATTCCTCAGCAGACCCCCCATGTTCCTACCATCTCCAACTTTCTGGGTCTCCACTGCACTTTCAGGTTCTCTCTCAGCTTCACACACTGCCTGCTCAGGGGCATGTGGCCTGGCCTCCCAGGCCTTCTTTTGAAAACAAGCTGGAAGTCTCCATGACCCCATGACTTTTGAATTCTGCATTCCTGAAAAACAAGGATTTCATGACACCAAGGTCTGCTGCCAGCTCTAACAGTAGCTGGGCCCCGTTGGATCATGCCTGCAGAGACCTCTGAGTGCCTGGATGGCCGAGCACTGTGAGCAGAATCCCACGGAACCAATTCCCAGATAGCCCTTCTTGAGCAGGATGCCCTGGGGCTCTCTTGTCAAAGCAAAGTCTTTCAAAGACATTTCCATTGACCCTTTTACACCTTTGGCCAAGAGACAGGTGTTGGCCAGGGATTTAGCTCAGTGGCACCACACTTGCCTTACAAGCACAAGGTCCTGAGTCCCTGGTACTGAGGGGGGAAAAAAAGAGATGGGTGCCTTTTTTTCCCCCAGTTCTGGAGATCAAACTCAGGACCTTATGCTTGCCAGGCAGATGTGGCACAACTGAGCTACATCCCCACCCTAGGTTCAGTCTTCTTGATTTCTGAGATGCCTTCATGCCATCTTTCCTGTTGTTCTGATGCAAAGTACTTGGCTTCTTTTTAATGCTAATCTTTTCAGCAACTATATTCTTTTCCTCAGCTTTGCAATTATTTCCTTTCTGGTGACACTGAAAACTTTTCAAATGGGCTTTTTGCTTCAGTTTCTCAATGTAGATCTTGCTAAAAAGCCACCAGTAGTACCTATGACACAGCTTGAATGTTAGGCCACCTTGAAATTTCCTCTGCCAGATTAAATTAAGTCCATCCCCTTAATCTCAGTGTCTGGAAATGTCTTTGGACATGAACGAAATGTGGTCAAATATTTTTTGCCAGAGCATAACACACATGGCCTCAAGCCCAAATGCCATTGGTGTCCTTGTTCCCAACTGAAACCTCCTGACCCTGGCCTTTACTCTCTGCATTTCTAACCAAATTATGGTCTTTTGAGCTCTAATCCCCCATCAAGCTTGGCTTACAGCTTTCTGGGGCATTTTTAGCCAGCATCTCCAAACCTTTGCAAACTCCTCCCACAAACCACTTTCAAAGGATTCAAAACCACATGGTCAGCTAGTCAAGGCAATGACCAGACTTTCCTGATACCAAAATCAGTCTTATTCATTTTCCCACCACTGGGACACAATATGTAATACCCACAACTAAGTCACAAGTAAAAACCTGAATCTGTCTAGAACCCAAGGGATTCCTTCAGACTTCCATGCCCAAACATTAACAGAAAACAGTTTCAAAAATAGATAAGAGTATTTCACATTCAGATATGTTAGGAATGAAGATTTAGGTTGCTTCATTGGATGTTACCGTTTAGATCTAAAGTGGCACCCAAAGCTTTACATGTTTGGTAGGTGATTAGATTATGGGTGTAATGAAGCTGACTTGCTCTTAGGTGGTGGAGTCTGCTCAGAGGAGGCAGGTCACTGTGGGGATGACTTGTGGGAATATATCTCTCTTCTCATCTCCTCCCTTGACTCTCTGCTTCCTAACAACCATGAAGTGAGCAGCTTTTCCTCCACTCTCCCCCTCTGCCATGCTGTTTCCTACCTTGGAGCCAGCCAAACATGGACCAAAACTTCTGTGTGACCCAAAATAAACCACTCCTCCTTTTTGTTTCAGGTGCCAGGTATTTTGTCCCAGCAATGAAAAAGTGACTAGGACAGATTTTGGTATCAAGGAAGTTTAGTCATTGCATAATTCCCCAACCATGTGTTTCAGAAAACTTTGGAAATGGTTCACATGAGGAGTTTGGAAAGATTTGGAGATGCCAGCCAGAGAAACCCTAGAAAGTTGTAAGCTAATCTTGATGGGAGATTCTGGTTAGAGCTCAGAAGACCAGAAAGTGGATACAGAATAAAGGCCAGGGCCAGATTTCAATCAGGAACAAGCATTTCATTGGAAGTTGGACTTGAGACCACATGTGTTGTGCTCTGGCAGAAAATCTGACTACATTTTGCTTATGTCCTGAGACTTTACTGAAGACAGATTAAGGGGGTGGACCAATTAATCTGGCAGAGGAAATTTCAAGGCATTCCAATGTTGAGGCTGTGGCATAGGTACTTCTGGGAGTGTTTAGCTAGATAACACTGAGAATCAAGAGCAGTGCAGCTGAGTGATTTTAAGTTTTGAGTGTCACCAGAATGGAAGATTCTGTAAAATAGGGGCCTAAAATTTTTCCCAGGACAGGTTGGTGGCTGAACAGAAGTACATTTTTAAAAGGTCAAGTACTTTACATCAGAAAAACAGGAAGAATGCTTGAGGGGATGGGAGGAATCCTCAAGACCCCACCCATCTCAGGCTTCAGGGTATGAGCCTGTAAATCTTTTATTTAAGAAGGGAGCCTCAGGGAACTATGCTGGAGAAGGACCTACAAAATTTATTCCCTGGGATTTGGTACACAGTGTTCACCCATTCTGGCACTCAGAGGCCTCTGCAGCCATGATACAAAGAGGCACACCTACTACAAGAGCTGGTGGCAGATCTTGCCATCATTCACATGGTCCTGCATGGTTTAGGCATGCAGGATTCAAGAGTTATAGGGTCATGGAGGCTTCCATCAGGTTTCATAAGAAGGTCTGGGAGGCCAAACAGTGTGCCACTGAGAGGGCAGTATGTGAAGCTGTGAGGGTGAAGCCAAAAGTGCAGTGGAGACCTCAGGAAGTTGGAGAAGCCAAGAATGTAGAAAGTTTGAGGAAAGCCTCAGGCAGGAGCAAATCCAGCCCAAGAGCAAGGGCAGGAGGGCTGCAACCACTGGCAATGCTGTAGGGACAGGGTTGCCTAAGATGTTTGGAGCTCAAATCTGGCCACAACATGCCCTGGGTGCTGGACATGGAACTACATGATTTAATATTTTCTCTACCGGATTTCAGTCTTTGGCCCCATTCCTTTCTATCCCCTTATTTTTCCTTTTTGGGGGGGGGACTGGGGATCCATATTTTTCCCTTTGGAATGGGAATGTTTATCTTTGCCTTTGTGTGTTACCTTTAATTTCTTTTTGCTATTATAGAGGCTCACAGCTAAGCGTTTTCCTTATGTCTCAAAGGAGACTTTGGACTTTTCAGCAATGCTGGAATTGTTAAAACTTTGGCGACTCTTAGAGATGGACTAAATGTATTTTGCATGAAATGGATGAGCTCTTTTGGGGGCCAGGGGCGGAACATTAAGGTTTAGATCTCAGACGGCCCCAAAGACTCATGTGTTTGAAAAGTGATGGATTCTGGGGGCTTATATCTGTTGTGCTGTTAGGAGGTGGGGCCTGGTGGGAAGTGGCAGATCACTGTGGGAGTGCCCTGGAAGGGTTTATCTCTCTTCCTGACTCCTCCCTTGACTCTCTTGCTTCCTGGCAAGAGGTGAGTAGCCATGAGATGATAGCGTGTCCTCTGTTAGGCCTCTCTGACACTATTTCCTTCCTGGGAGGCAGCCAAACATGAACTGAAACTTCAGAACTGTGAGTCAAAATAACTCTCTCATCCTTTAAGTTTTGGGTGTCAGCAAGTGTAAATATCGCATTGTTTCTCTGGTGTGAAAAACCAGAAGTGTAATAAGGACCAAAATGCCTACTAGACATTATCAAATAGGAAGAAAATGCTTAAATGGGAAGGGGGAACTAGGGAGGGAGGAGGGGGAAAAGATGAAAGGGAAGAAAGGAGGAAAAACATGGAAACAAAGCTTTTATAGGTAAGGAAGGGAAGAGGGGTTGAAGGGAGGGTAGGGGGATAGGAAAAAAAGAATAATTAAGATATATCATGTACAGGTACAAATAAATTCCCTATGATGAATGTGATCATTATGTATATCTAAAATGTACCAATAAACTTAGTTAATAAAAAACAGTTTTGGGTGTCAGATATTTTGTCCCACCAATAAGATAGTAACTAAGACACTAGGGCACCTGGCCAGCTGAGCTTCTGACTGAGGTCAAAGGAAATATGAAATAAGTGGTAGAAGATAGACATCATAATCATGTCAGCTCTGGCTGCAAGACAAAGACAACAGCAGCTTTGTATGTTTTCTCTTTGCTTGTTCCTTGTATGAGTTGGTTTGTCAATATTAATGATTTTATTTTATCTGTATTATTATTTCATATACAAATTGTTGGAGACTAGCTTTACAATTCATGAACTTCAAAGGCAATTAATATAGCCAGTGGTAATGTATGTAAGTTTAATTGTGAAAATTGTGTTAAAATATGCATATGTAAGGGCCAGAGATGTAGCTCAGTGATACTGTACCTGCCTGGCAAGCCCAAGGTCCTGAGTTTGATCCTTGGTATTGGAAAAAAAATAAAATATGCATATATAAAATTCATCATTTTTAACTTTTGGGGGTACTGGGGAATGAATCTGAGGCTTTGCCTCTACTGAACATGGCTCTGCCATGGGGCAACTCCCCACCCCATTGTTCAGCATCCAGTTCACTGGCACGCGGCACATTCATGTTTCCTGCCACCCTCTCTACTTATCTCTGAACTGTTACTTCTGTGCCATCTGAAATTCTGTGCCCTTTCAGCAGTAACTTCCCATCTCCCGCCTCCCTGCCCCCCAGGCCACCGTTACACTAGGTCTGCATGTGGCTGCTCTGGGTACCTCCTAGAAGTGGTATCATAAAATATTCGCTTTCCTGTGACTGGCTGATTTAAGGTACAATTTTTTTTTTCAGTACCAGGGATCAAACTCAGGACCTTGTGCTTGCAAGGCAGGCTCAGTTCCACTGAGGTAAATCCCCGGCCCTGGCCCTAAGGTACAATTTTAAAGGGTAAAATCATAGCTCCTATACCAATATAAGGTAAATATGTCAGAGGTTTCACTTCTTTCATTAATTCAATGAAGGGACCACCAAGATATTACAACTAGACCAAAAAATTCAGGGCCGGGGATTTAGCTCAGTGGTTCTGCTGCCTGCCTTGTAGGTGCAAGGTCCCAAGTTTGACCCCCGGTACCAAAAAAAAAAAAAAAAAAGGAAGAAGAAGAAGAATTCAAAGAAACCACCTGTGGATAGACGAGGACAGCCAGAATTGATTTATTTTTTAAAATGCGCAAAATGATGCAATCATGGGGGAGTAAGCAACTGCATTCCACTAGACACAGCTGATTTCCTTTTCTATGGGCTAAACTAGATGACATTATTGGTAGTTCTCTACTACTCACAGCGCGGTCAAATAGCCCTAAGCTTGCAGAGGAAAGATGACTAGGAAGCGTGCTCAGGACTGATCACCGGCCGCGCACACTGGTGCATGAGCATTGGTAGCAGAGCCTCGGTGGAGGTAGGTGAATGCGGTCATCCACCCACCGCTCCGCGGCGGCGCTGTTTCTCTTCCTCCGGATTCAACCCTGTGAACGAATCTCCTTTGCCAGCTGCTGCAGTGCTCTGCCTGGTCAGGCGAGGGGGCTGGAGGGACACCGCATCCCAACAAGGCTGGGATCCTCTCCCGACCCGCGGCTGCTGCAGGCCACGTGTCCCTAGCTCAGCCTGCCCACCCTGAGGCTACGCCCACTGGGGTCTTATGTGCCATTCAGTGGGCTGCTCTTCCAGGAGGGCGCATGTCAGGAGGAGGAAGCAGAGAAGGGGGTCTGGTCAAAGCTTGGTCCTCCCTGGAGCGCACACCGTGAGCCCAGCATCTCGGAGGCTGAGGCAGGAGTATCTTTGTGAGTTCAAGGCCAGCCTGGGCTACACAGTGAGTTCAAGGCCAGCCTGAGCTACATAGCAATAACTTGTGTCAAAAGAAAAACAAAACAACAAATGAATGAAGTTTGTTTCTCCCTTGAGCACTTGCCTGTGTGTTTCCAGCATTTGGGAGGTTGAGGCAGGAGGATCGAGGATCGCTGCGAGTTCGAGGCCAGACTGGGCCACATAGCGAGACCCTATCTCAAAAGGAAAAAAAAAAAGGGCTGGGGATTTAGCTCAGTGGTTTCGCCGCCTGCTGCGCAAGCTCAAGGAAGGGACTTTGATCCCCCCCTACCTAAAAAAAAAAAAAAAGTTTGTTCCTCCCTTGGATAGTCTCCTTAAAGCTTCAAGATAGCAGTACAGCTTAACTTGCTGTTTTTTTAGACTTATCATTGACCTCTTAATAGTTAACAGGTTTTATTAGTTAATCAACTTTACACTAACATTTCCCTGATAAATCACCAGTATTTGTTCCTGTCTCCTGACGGATATAACTTACTGATTTTTTTTTTTTTTGCGACCCTCTTGCCCCTACCTCCTGAGTGCCGGGATCCCAGGCATGTGCCAACACCCCTGGCCCAGTTTCCTCCTTACCTTGGGGTTGACGGTGTAGCTCAGTGGTAGAGCACTTACCTAACAACAAGAGGCCTGGGGTTTGGTCCCCAGTGCTGCAAAAATAATTGAATACTTGAATTGAGGAGCAGGTGCTTCTCTAGGATTTTAGATCTGTGTTGTAATTGATCTGTTTACCCTGGGTCCTGGTTGCTTTTTCTTTTTTAAGGCAATAGCAAATGGTAGTGAGCTGTTGATTCTCTCACTCTCATATTTCTCAAAGGCTGTGTGGATTTGGTTTCTCTTCTTTCTTTGGGGGGGGGTACCAGGGATCGAACTCAAGTCCTTGAGCTTGCAAGGTAGGCGACAGAACCACTGAGCTAAATCCCCGGCCCTATGGTTTCTCTTCTTATTTGAGTTCTTCCTCAAAACTGTTTCCAATGTGAATTCTTTTGTTGTTCTTTTTTTTGGTACTGGGGATCGAACTCGGGACTTGGTGCTTGAGCGGCAGGCACCAGAACCACTGAGCTAAATCCCCGGCCCTCCAACGTGAGTTCTGATTGGACAAATTTTCTGAGAACTTGTATGCTAGTGTCATATTCACTCTGCCTTTATTTATTTATTTATTTATTTATTTTGCTGTACCAGAGATTGAACTCAGGACCTTGTGCTTGCGAGGCAGGCACGGTGCCACTGAGCTAAATCTCCAGCCCTGCCTTTATATTTCAAAACAATTTATTTAGAATTTTGAATATAAAATGCTAGGTTCAAAGGTTTTGTTTTCTGAATTTAATAAATATTAGTTGTATCCAGGTGTGATGGCACATGACTATAATCCCAGTTTCTTGTGAGGTAGAGGTGGGAGGATTGCAAGCTCAAGACCAGGCTGGACAATTTAGCAAAACTCCCATCTCAAAATAAAAAATGAAAAGGGCAAAAAAAAAAAAAAAAAAGAATAAAAAAAAGGGCTGGTCGGAGGCTGAGGCAGGAGGAGTGCCTCAAGTTCAAGGCCAGCCTGGGCTACATAGTGAGTTCAAGTCCAGCCTGAACCACAAAGTGAGACCTTTCCTCAAAAAACAACAAACAAATAAATAAATAAATAAATAAGACAGGGGTTGCGTGAGTGGACCTGGCATGCAACAGCTTCTGGGTTTAATCCAGGACCCAAACAGGAAAACAGGTCCTGCACCCGTGTGCTATTGAGCTCTGCTATCAGTGTTTGCTGCTTGTGCCCCAAATAGGGCTCTTTCTTCTAGAAGATTCCACAATTTCATCTTTGACTATGGGACTCTTAAATTTTACCATAGCGTGTCTAACGTGGGTTTTTCCTTTTCTCTTTGGGATTTTATGACTTGCTACAATATGAAATTAGTCATCTTTTTGGGGGGGGGTACTGGGAATCGAACTCAGGACCTTGTGTTTGCCAGGTAGGCACGGTGCCACTGAGCTACATCCCCAGCCCTGAAATTGTTCATCTTTAATTATAAGAAATTTAACTTTATTTTCTCTTCGAGTATGTCCTCTTCTTCCTTTTACTTTTTAAAAATGTTTATTTATTTTTAGAGACAAGGTCTTCCTATGTGGCCCAGGCTGGCAACAACAACAACAACAAAAAATTAAGAGGGTACTGGAATTTTATTGAGTATGCTAAAAATGTAATTGATGAGTTCCTGTAATGAAGAAGGTGGAAGAGAATGTTGCTATTGAAGTTAAATATAGGTCCACTGCATAATTTCTTTCTTTTGTTTATGTCATAAGTTAAAAAAAATTAGGAATGGGGGTATAGCTCTCTGAAATAGCATCTGGGGTTCATCCCCAGCATCACAATTTCTTTTAAATTTAAAAATAGCCTATTTATTCACCATTCATAAAATGTGGTCTGGATAAGAGGGACAGGCTACTTTTAAAAACAAAGCAAATTAGGGCTGGGCATTCAGCTCAGTGGTTCTGGCACCTGCCTTGCAAGCACAAGGTCCCAAGTTTGATCCCTGGTACAAAAAAACACAACAAACTAAAGAACAAAATAGAAGTCACTAGACAGTAAGAAAGATCTTTTGCAAAAGGGAAGGGGTCCAAGAAATTCAGGGGAAGGAAAGGGGGTGTGAAAGGAATTAAGATGTGTCATGTGGAGGTACTGGAACCCCACGAAGAGGATTATCACTAGGTACTGCAAACATGGACTAATGAATATAAAAAATTAAAATTAAGAAACTGAAAAACTCCATCCCAGAATGGCTCTCCTGCCTTTGGTGGTTGCTGGGGACTGACCCAAGTTTCATTCCTTCTACCCACATGCTCACACTGAGCTACTCTTCTAGCTTTTGGTTTTCCTTTGTTCTGACAAAACTTTTTTTTTTTTTTTTTGGTACTGGGGATCGAACTCGGGTCCTTGAGCTTGCGAAGCAGGCGTCGAAATCACCACCACCGAGCTAAATCCCTGGCCCTAACAAACCTTTTTTTATTTTGTTTTGCTTTTGAGATAAGGTCTTGCTATGTACTGCAGGGTGGCCTTGAACTCACCGTGTAGTCCAGGTTGGCCTCAAACTTTTGGGTGATTCTCCTGCCTCAGTCTCTTGAATGCTGGGATTATAGGTATGTGAGACTGTTCCTGGCAGCAAAACTAATTTTAAGTATTTTTAAATAATCTGTCACCATTCAGGAGACAAATCCATGTAAGTGCACATTGGAATTGCTCTTTACCTGCCACTGCACTGGAATCTTACAGAAGCAGGATTTCTGGGTTTTTGTTGTTGTTTTTTTGTTTTGGTACTAGGGATCAAACTTGGGTCCTTGCGCTTGCGCAGCAGGCCGAGAAACCACTGAGCTAAATCCCTGGCCTAGGATTTCTGTTTTTGTTGTTGATGTGTCCCATCACTTAGCACCTAGCTTTAAGAACAGCCCTATAGTGGGCACACACCTGTGTGGTGGCACACACCTGTGATCCTAGTACTGGGGAGGCTGAGGCAGAAGGATCGCCACAAATTCTAGGTTAGCCTGGGCTACATAGTGAGACTCTGTCTCAAAAAAAACCCCAAACCAAGCAACCAACCAAACAAAATAGTTCTATAAACTGGGCGTGGTGGCACATACCCATAATACCTGTAAACCCCAGCACTCTGGGAGGCTGAGGGAGGAGGATCTAAAATTAGAGCCCAGCCTGGGCCTTTTAGCAACTTAGCGAGACCCTGTTTCACAATACCAAATTTAAAAGGGCTGGGAATATAACTCAGTGCAAAGGCCCTGGCTTCAATCCCTAGTACCCCCCCACACACCACGTATGCACACATGCACTAAAAATACGATGACTACTCTCTCAACCAAACCTGCATCATTTTCAACAAAATTTTGCAAAATTACATCTCTCAGCTCCAAAGGCAGAAAAATAATATTATAATATCAAATGTTCACTGTCCATGTCATTTTCTTTCTTTAGGAAATGGGGTGGGGGGTGGGGTGCCCAGGCTGGCCTTGAACTCCTGGGCTGGGCAATGGTCCTGCTTCAGCCTCCCAATGGCATGCAGGACTATAGGACTATAGGACACTGTAGGACAGGCACGCGTCACTGCCTGTCCCTTTCTCCCAGGTCATTTTGTACATTGGCAACAGTCGGAAGAGCACTGAGGCAGGACTATGGCATCTTGGTGCAAAGGAGGTGAAATATTTGTTATCGATTGACACCAGTTTCTGTCAGAAAACTGTACGAACTTCACAGACACTGGCAGAGGTGACTCCTGTTCACTTTCCCCAGGGATCATACTAATGTTTTTGCCTAAAGACACCACGGCTGGGCGTGACGGTGCACTCTTGTCATCCCAGCACTCGGGAGGCCGAGGCAGGTGGATCGCCGTGAGTTCGAGGTCAGCCTGGGCCACTGGTGAGCCCTTATCTCAAAAAACAAGCAAAAAAGCACCGCAGCAGGTTCCATCAGGGACACCTGAATTAGTTTAGTAAGCTCATCTTCCAGTGGGTTTAGAAAGTGGACAGGAGTTGTACTTGGGAAAACAGCCCACGAGAAATAGCGCGAGGGAGCCACTGCCTCCTTTGGGAATGTAAGCGTCCACCGCCGGGGTTTCCACCCGGGACAGCGAAGGGGCTGGGCAGAGTAGGGGCTATGGGGTCCGAGTGGGAAGAGGGGAGGGCAGAGGGCTTGATCCCTGCGGTGACGCGGGGCAGCCAGGCATTAGCTCCAGGGCTTCGACAGCCCCCGCCCCCCCCCGGGAGGGGGCGTGGCGTGGCCCGAAGGAGTGGGGCGAGGCCTGCGACTCGGGGCGTGGTCCCGGGGGTGCGGCCTCGTGAGGGCGTGTCCTCCGGGACGGACGGGGCGTGTCCTCCGCGGCGGGGGCTGACCTATGGGGCTGGCGGGGAGTGTCCTCTGCGGCTGGGCGTGGTCCCTGGGGCTGACGGGGCGTATCCTCCGAGGCGGGGCGTGTCCTCCGTGGCGGGGCGTGGCGGGCGTCCCGGGGCGTCCGGCGCTGAGCCCGGCGGCGCGGTCTTGCGCACTCCGTCCGTTGCGCTCCCGTACGGATCCGCTGTCGCCGCCGCCTCTCGGAGCCACCGGAGGACGGAGCTGCCGGAAAGGGCCGGTGCCAGGGCGCGCGGCCGGCCGACGCGCAGCTGAAGGTGAGGGCGCGGCGTCCCGACCCGGCCGGACCGGAGCGCGGCGGGCCCGTGAGGACCTTTCTCACCCCCCTGCCGGGTCCCGGCCGCGTCGCGGGGCGCCCAGAAGTTTCTCGGGGGGCGGACGCGGGGTCCCCGGCCCCTCCGCCCGGCGGCGCCTACCCAGGGCGGGCACGGGCGGGGACCGGGAGCTGGCGCGGCGGGGTCCGGTGCGGTCGCCGGTGGGGTCGCGGGGTCCCCGAGGCGCCTGCACCGCGCTCAGCGGACCGGGACCCGGGCCCGGGCTCCTGGCCCGGCCGAGCGCGGCCCTGGAGCGGTCCCCCCGAGGCGGGCAGCGACCTCGGTCCCGCGGGCGACCCCAGCAAGGTCACACGGGGCGCTGGGACCCGAAGGCCGAGGTCCGGCCGCGCCGGGGCCCCAGCACAGCCCGGCCCCCCGCCGTCCCGGGCCGGCCCGGCCGCTGACTTCCTCGTCGCCCGCATTTCCTCGGGTCCTCGGCGGGGGAGGCCTCGCCGGCGCTTCTGCAGGGAGGTTCGAGGGGAACCGGGAGTTCTGGATGGTTCCTGGCTTTGGTGTAGAGGTGCGGTGTACTGCCGGGGTTGGAGAGGGCTGCGTAGGACCATGAATCCACAGAAAAGGGGTGGAGAGCAGCACAGGACAGGGACTCGGGGAGGTTAGGAAAATGCAGGAAAAGAGATTAGTAGGGATTAAAACTAGGAAAACTCATTTGAATTCAGCTGTTTTTAAGGAGCGAAAGGACCAGAGAAAGTATTTGGGACAGATTTGGTCACTTTGAAATAAAGAAGAATTGAGGGTGTAGAAAATAAGTTTAGATATTGGAAACTATATTCATTTTCCAAATACATTTCTAAGGGACAATAACCTGGCAAGTGTGTTGTGAATTCTTTGCGTTTACATATTAAAATAAGCTCTTACATATTAAGTGGTTGTGACATTACGGCAATAGGAATTTCTGCAGGGTTTTTGGCATGCCATTTGCTTAATTCTTCAACTTTGCAAAAACGTGATTTTGACAGTGTGCTCAATTAGAATAGAAAGGTCACTCAAAGACCAAGAACAGACAGCCAGATAAAGTCCAGATTTCTGACGCTGCTCTCTTCTGTAGTATGCTGAATATGCATACATTTTTTGCCACCAGAAGTCACTGTCACTACGGGTAGGTAATCGGTATATCAAACTGTTTCCTATCTGGTTTAACTGAGTTTTGTAGAGAGCTGGTTGAGCTAGCAGTCTGTGTTTTAATTGACTAAGATACGTGTTTATTTGGGTTTGGGATTAAGTGTGGAAGAGATTTCAGTTAAGAGACCTAGGGCAGAGGTGGTGGTACATTCCTGTAATCTCAGCACTCAGGAGGCTGAGGCAGGAGGATTACCTTGAGTTCGAGGCCATCTTGAAATACATAGGTAGGCCCTATCTCAAAAAGTATAAAAGACACCTAGGAGTTACAGCGTCTCATGTGCTGGAATTACAGGCATGAGCCACCACATGGCTAGGAGTTGCATCTTTATCAGACACTCCTTCAAATTACTTTAGCCATATGTTGTTATTTAAAGTTACTTATTGTATGAGAGTTGAAAAGATGAGTGAAAAAAGAAGCGTAGAAGAGAAAAACTTGTTTTTAGTGTCTTTTGAAAAGCAAGTGGAAAGTTTGATGCTTAGCTCTGGGATCTGTGCTTTTCATTAGGTAAATTAGCATAATTCCTTATGAAGTTAGTTGATTAAATCTTAGGTCTTGAGATGGCCATATGCTTGTAGTTCTTAGAAGGTAACTTGAATTTCCATGTAAATGTTTGACAGGTGTAAGACAGGCACAGGGGACCCTGCACCCTGAATATGTGGAGTTGAAGGTTTGGCAGCAGGGCTGTGCTTTCCTCTTCACCCCCAAAGCTCTGCCCTGGAAGCAATCTGCGGGGGGCACACATTTATAGTCTTCAATATGTTTGTGAAAGCTAGAAGTCCAAAGTTCCCCATTTCAAGGCCATAGACCCACCATTAACTAATGTTTTAGGCATTGAGAAGTGCATTAGAGAGTACAAATTAAGGAACTGCATTTACCGTTACATGCACCAAGTTTTGTAAACAAATTACATTTTGCTCATTAAATTATGAAGTCAGCAGTGGTTTCTTCTCCCAGAGGATATTTAATTGGCAATGGCTTTCTAGTAGTCTCTCATGCAGCAGGAACTTAGTGAGTATTGTTGGCTTGAATCTCAGATCCTATTAAAATAAATTACATTTAAAAATAAAATAAATTCCATAAACCCCACAACCCATTTGTGAGCATTCTGCTGTGTGTGGAAGTCTGTGGCAGGCGAGCAGGTTTTATTACTGATTGGCTGTGTGTGCACCGCAGAAGTGAGGCCATCAGGGTTGCTGCTGGGAATGTCTGTCTCAGGCCTTAGGATGGACTCCTTTGGGAGTATTCTCCCGGGAAGAGAATCAGCTGATTTTCTTAAATTATCTGGCCCATTTTAAACATGACTAAGGATTTCTCATTAGTGACTTTTCCTTGCTTAAAGACTGACATTGTTGTAGAGCCTGAAGGAAGCGATCACTTCATGAGTAAATTATCTCCTGTTCATTCCCAAGCACCTCCCACGTGTCAGGCTGGGCTGTGAGCATAATTGTGGTGACACCATGGTCAGCAAAAACAAGCCCCCCCCCCCCCCAGCACTTGGGGATCACCAAAGACTTTCCAGCCACACATCATTAAGCCTAATTGGAATTCTGAAGTTCGAGCTTCAGTTTCCATTTTAAAATCAGGAAATTGAGTTGAAGTGACGACTCTGACTGACTCAAAGCTTGGTGCTCTTTCTGCTATGATATGCTCTGTTGGCTATGTTAATATGTGGTTTTTGATTTTTCATGAATCATGGCTCAACTTTTTTTATTTGTTTATTTGGTCTTTTTGAGACAGGGTTTCACTATGCAGTTCAGGCTGGCCTTGAACTCACTTTGTAGTGTAAGCTGGCTTCCAGCTTGTGGCAATCCTCCTGCCTCAGCTTCTCTTGAGTGCTGGGAGTGCCGGGATTACAGGTTCGAGCCACCACCCCTGGCCTTTGACTTTAAAAAATAAATAATTTTTTTGGGTAAGTGATTTTTTTCTGATCATCATGGGCATGAAAATGTAGGTATTCTCACTTAGCATTCTAGACATATATTTGTGCTTCCCAAGGAAATATAATACAGATTTATTTAACATGGTATTTATTTGCAGAGGATCCTAACCTTTCTGTTGGGGTACAATGGCACACACCTATAATCCCAGCTATTTAGGAGGCAGAGGCAGGAGGATCACAAGTTTGAGGCTAGCCTGGGCAATTTAATGAAACCCTGTCTCAAAATAAAATAAGGGAGCCAGGCTTGGTGGTGCATGCTTGTGATCACAGCACCTGGGAGGCTGAGGCAGGAGGATTTCTCCAAGTTCAAGGCCAGCCTGGGCTACATAGTGAGTTCAGGGCCAGGCTGAACTATAAAGTGAGACCCTGTCTCAAAAAACCAAAAAAAAAAAAAAAAAAAAAAAAAAAAATTCAAAATAAATGCCCGGGGTGTAGCTCAGTGGTGGCACTGGTTCAAACCCTAATACTGGGGGGAAAAAAGCCCTAAAAGTTAAATAAAAGGGCTTACAAACAGGCTGCCTTGGTGCAGAAATCAATTATTCCATTTACACCGCTATGCAAAGCAGGGTGCTCCCACCCCATGTAGCGAATACACATAGCAGAGCAGTAGTCCTCGGACTCTTGAGTGCCTCAGCCTCTCCTGTGAGGCTTCTCAGAGCAGCTGTGCCATCACCACCTGAGTTTCTGGTTTAGTAGGCTGGTGGTGACATGCTTGCAGGTGCTGCTGCTGCTGCTATTTCTGGAGCCACAAGCTTCGAGCACCACTGCCGCAGAGCAGAGGGGTCAGAAGCCTGGGTTCCGAGTCGGGCAGCTTGGCTTTACTCTTCAGTGCGCTACCTGCTAGCTGTGAGACTTTAGGCAGAGGAACTGGGAAGTCTGAGTTCCCCTGCTTTCAAGCTGAGTTAACCTCCCATGCTTGAGAGGACTTCTGGGTTGGAGGTCATTCGCAGTAGCTTCAGTCAGAATATGGACATGTCTACACACTGGTTTCCAAAGAATGAGGAGAGGAAGCCCGAGCCGGGGAATCACCTGTTACACTTGGGCACAAAGTACCTGCTTTCCACTCCAGAGGGAGACATCACTTTGGTGTGCTGTGAACACGCCACCCTCTGCTCTGGAGAGACATCCTCTCTGTCTGCCTTCATGATCCTCTGGCCCACAGGCCTGGGCCTCTGTCCTGAGCACATGGAAATGCTGCTGACCAGGAGGAACTGTGCGAAGCACTCCCCGCTGTGGTGCTGGGTGGGCCAGGGCCCTGGGTGCCCCTCAGCCTCCAGCACTCCTGCAGTCCTGGGTTCCCTTATAAGTAGGTGAGCAACAGGGTAGTACTCTCTTTTTGGGGAATTGAGTATACTAAATGTACTAAATTTGTCAAGAATTTGGAGCAGAGCAGAAGTGCTGCATAAATGTTTTCTGTTATGGTCGGCTAAGGTGGCGCACACCTGTAATCCCTGCACTTGGGAGGCTGAGGGAGAAGGATCGCTGTGAGTTTGAGGCCAGCGTGGGCTACATAGTGAGTTCAAGTCCAGCCTGGACTACACAGCGAGACCCTGTCTCAAAAAACCAACCAACAAAAACAAAAAGTTTGCTGTTATTATTCTTGAAAGAGATTAAGTTGTTTCTCTTTTTTTTCCTCTCGGTTCCAAGGATTGAACTCAGGACCTTGCACTTGGCAGGTCCCTCTCTTTTTAATGGTAAACAGTGCCTGATAAGAAGTGATTGCTCTACCTTAAGTAAGTTGCAAACTTTCATTTTTTTCCCAACAGTTTCTTCAAAGGGTCCAATTTTTTTTTTTTTGGTACCAGGGATCAAACTCGGGTCCTTGCACTTGCAAGGCAGGCAGTGAAACCACTGAGCTAAATCCCCGGCCCCCAGTTTTTTTTTTTTTTGAGGCAAGGTCTCACTCTGTAGCCCAGGCTGACCTTGAATTCACAGCAGTCCTCCTGCCTCACCCTCCCCAGCCTCCCAAGTGCTGGGATTAGAGGTGAGTGCTGGGATTAGAGGTGAGTGCTGGGATCACAGGCATGTGCCACCATACCCAGCAGTGCATCCAAATTTTAAGATGAGGGTAACATATTGTGTGATCTTTTACCAGGCCTTGGGGGGAGGCAGAGAGATTCTCACCTGTGTTCATGTCTTGCTTGTGTTTCTCAGCCAGATCATGCTTATGAGGAATCCTGTGACTAGTCCTGTCCAGAGGAGTGAGGGACACCGAAGATGTCACCTCACTCCTAAAGCATTTCAGTGGTGTTTTGTTTCATTTTGTTTTGGAGGCAGGGTCTTGCTTTGTTGCCCAGGCTAGTCTTGAACTTGTGAGCTCTCTGGATCCTCCTGCCTTGGCCTCTCAAATAGCTGGGACTACAGGCTGTACCCAAGTAGACAGGCAAAACTTGGGGAAGGATTTCCTTTCTGTCACAGAGAGAAGCACAAACAGGTGGCACACCCACACCTCCCTCCTCTCCTTTTCCCTTTTGCCTTAAGTGTGAAGGGATTGTCTGGTTACAGCCCTGCCGCCTTGTTCCTTCAGATGATGAGCATGATGACAGCAGGGCAGGAAGAGCCAGAGCTCCTGCTGCCATCCTTGAGTGGCTCAGCCAACAGGAGCCGCCCTCTTCCAGATTTGCTGCAGGAGGAACAGGAATTTCTGTTAATTACCCGGCTTTTGCCAGCAGCCAGACACATTCCCAGCCCCACTTAATGGTATACCTGGGTAGGAGCTGCAGCTGGAGAGGGTGGCTGAGGGCACTGGACAGCGCAACACCAGCCTCAGTATCTGGGAGGCCCCTCAGAATGAGCCAGGGCTGCGCCAGGTGTGGGTGGAGAGCTGCACTCAGGCCCTGGGGATTGGGGAGCTGGGGCAATGGCACAGCAACCTGGGAGTGAGGCCTGGAGCCTGGGGCTGGCAAGGAGCAGCTGATGGTGACTCACGCTGACACAGTCTGTTACCAGGACACCACTGTTCCCGAGAGGCATGTGTGGGTAAAGGGGACATCAGGCTGACAGAAGCTGGCCAGCCCCAGGGCTCTGGACAGGCATTTTCCACCTGCACTCCTTGGAGATGGTCACAATCATGGGACTTTCCGGACCTTCCCAACACTGTCCCAACAGAAGGCTCCCTGTTTCGTGGAGTCTCCTAGGTGTGGGGTTTGTTGGCCCCAAATAAATGGAACAACAACTGGGACCATTTAATGAGTGCTCACTGCAAGCCAGTCATAGTGCTGAACTTCTGTAAACTAGTGGCCACCCCATGGAGCCCCAGGTGTGGATGTGAGAACGAGACCTTAGAGGAGAAAAGCAGCCTGCGGAGGCCCTGGAGCTGGTTGCAGAGCAGCATTTCCCAGCAAGCCAGGTTCCCCAGAGTGAGCCGGGATTCTGGAAGTGTTTAGCATGTTGGACTGTGTCCTGAGTGGTGTTCCCAAGCTTTCTTCGGTCCTGTTTCTTTGCTTTTGTTTGAATGTGTAGGTGATGTGAGTGTCCATTTTGATACACACACACACGTCATATATGTATGTATATTATTTTCCTTGTTTTACCTCCTGTTTTGGGGAGAAAACAGATACACCTGACATTTTGATTTCTGAGTAAATTTGGGTTGTAAGGGAGTAGGAGGACAAGAGAAGGATCGCTGGCTCCCTGAATGACCTATGACCTGCATCACTGCCATAAAATGTAATGTGAATATTGCTGATTTAAATAATAAGAGTAGCCAAGTGCTGCAGTGCATGATGACCATGATTCCAACTAACTTGGGAGGCTGAGGCAGGAGGATTGCAGGATGATTGAGTGCAGGCTAGGCAAATTAGCAAGAGTTTGTCTCAAAATGAGGAATGAAAAGTGCTGGGGATGCAGCTCAGTGGTAGAGCACCCCTGAGTTTGACCACTGTACTTGGGGTGGGGGAAACAGCTGTGCATTAAGTACCCGTCATGTGCCATGTGCTGGGTAATTTAGCTCTGTGATGTGATGTGCTCTTTTTAGGAGGGTGAGGCCCTGAGGCCAATAGAGATAACTGTCCGTGGGGAATACTTGACCAGGGGCTTCTTTCTGTTAATCAGCACCACTCTTTGAAGAGAGCCAAGGCGGTGTTTTCCTTTCTTTTTTAGGGCTGGGGAGTGAGCTCAGCCTCATGCATGTTAGGCAAGTGCTACACCCCCGGTCCTCGTCTTTTCCTAATCAGAAGATTTTTGACTGCTGCTCCTGAGTTACTCTTACCCCCTTTTTCCTCTGTAATCTAGTAAAACTAATATAAACATGTGGCCAGGCGTGGTGGTGCATGTCAATCATCCAAGCAGTCTGTGAGGCCAAGGCCAGAGGATTGCAAATTCTTACCCAGGTAGGTGACTTTAGTTAGTCCCTGCCTCAAAAAAAAGGCTGGGGATGTAGCTCAGTGTGAAGGGCCTGGGGTCAGTCCCCAGTACTGCAAAAATGAATTAATTTAGGGCCGGGGATTTATCTCAGTGGTTCCAGCACCTGTATGGAAAGTGCAGGGTCCCGAGTTCAATCCCTGGTACCAAAAAGAAAAAAATAAATTAATTTAAAATATATATTAATGGGCTGGGGATTTAGCTCAGTGGTGCTGTTGCCTGCCTCATAAGCTCAAGGTCCTGAGTTTGATCCCTGGTACCCCCCCCCATATATATATATACACACATATATTAAAAAAAAAATATAGCTATATAAAGAGAGTTCAGAAGGATCTTCTGACCAGTATTTATAGGCCACTTCCCATTTAAAGAAACAGTTTAAAGCCTTATAAGTAGATACATAGGTTATAAGAAAAGATTTATAGCATCCAGTAGGAAGAGTTAAAGTACCTTTCCCAGCTCCTGCTCTGGTCTTACCTGGAGCTGCCTCTCCTTCTCCATGCTTCAGTGTGTTGTTGCACACTGTGTGGGTGTGTATGATGTTACATGTAAACACAAAGCATTTTCTTCATGAACAGACTGGTTTCCGTTGTACATTGAATTTAGATCTTGTTGAGATTAGCCTGATTCTTTTTGATGTTCCGTTAGATCTCATTACGCTCTACTACAGTAACTGATTAGCTGTTTCTGTTGTTGCGTTAGACTGACAGTTTCTGTACTGCACCTGCCTCGTTGTGCACATATGGCTGTATTTTGAAGTATAGACCCTTAAAGGAGAATTGCTACACTCTCCCAAACTCCTTTCTTAGTTTTTCTTTTCTGTGGTGCTGGAGATCGCCACATTTCTTTCTTGGTGGTGGAGTAGAATCACAAAGTGCTGACCTCTGTAGTCCTCCACCTGCCCTAGGCCATGTCTGAGCTGCACCCAGCCCTGCACTGCCTTCCAGAGCCCACATGAAGTCTCGGGTGTGAGCTGAGACCCAGCCATCTGGTGCCTGCCTGAGCCTGTGGAGAAGACCACTCCTCCCAGCCACACTAGTGGACAGGTCCCTGGGGGTGCGGTCTCTGTCCCTCTGAACCTCTCCCATCCACCTGTGAGGCCCTGGTCCTGCCAAGTGAGTTTCCCACCTCAGCCTCCAGATCTGCATGGCTGGCCACTACTTCTGCTAAGGCTTTGCTCATGTGCTACCTTCTCTCATCAAGCACCCAACAGAAACAGCAGCACCTGCCTCAGTTCCTCTGTCACATTTACCGCTCCTGCTGTCTGTAGAGGACCTCTCAGCGTTGGTGTCTGTATTTGCTTAAGGCCTCTCCATCCTCGCTCCCCCCATAGCATGTATGTTAGCTCAGCAGCAGTGAATGCGCTTTCTTCACGCTTAGGCCTGGTGCCTGGATTAGAGCAGATGTGCAGGAAATGTTTGGTGTAAGAAGTGTTAGGATGAATAATGCCTACATAAGTGCTGTACTCTTATTGATCATTTACTGTTTGCCTGGAGGTAAGAGCAATGTGGGAGGTAGAGGAGAAAGAAAGTTACAGTGAGCAGAAAAAAAGATGTGGGGCTGGGTACAGTTCAGTGGTGTAGGGCTGGCCTCACAAGCACCAGGCCCTGGGTTTGATCCTGGCACCAAAATGAGAGAAAGAAAGAGAGAGACAGGTGGAAGTGATGGCAGGAGAGAGAAAGATGATGAGCAGGGGTGCAGGGGTGCAGTTGGTGGACACAGGGCACTTGTCTAGGGCCACTACAGCTGCTTGGATGAGGGACACTAAAACGCATCTGACCCTGAAAAAGTTAGAGCCTTGCTAGTGTGAGTTTAATGAGAATACTTGTTTTTATTATTTATTTATTTAAAATAATAAATAAATTTATTTTTTGAGACAGGGTCTCATTATGGAGTTCAGGCTGGCCTTGAGCTCCCTGTGTAGCCCAGGCTGGCCTCAACTCCCTGGTGATCCCCACCTCAGCCTCTGGAGTGCTGGGATCACAGGCATGTGCCACCACACCCTGGGTCTAAGGAGAATACTTGTAACATCCTATTGCAGTCCTTTGGCAGAGGAGAGGAGATAATGTGACAAATGACATCTGCTAGTATGGGAACATTGTAGCTAGCAAGTGGGCAATTTAAATTTCTTGAAGAGGAGATAAAAGACCTTATCAGGAGTTTGAGGAGAGCTGTGAAGGATTTAACACAGTGTTTCGACCTTGGCCACAATTGCAACTTTGCTTCTTACCCACAGTAGGCAATTTTAAATGATTACAGAGTTCATGTAATGTTGCTGTTAGTATCAAATAATTTGTTACATCTGTATTAAGAAAATTTGGTAGTGTGCCTTGCCTTGAGAATGTTAGAGGAGAAAAGAACTAAACAAAGTAAAGCAACCTGTGATGACAGCAACTTCTGCTACAAGGACAGCAGGAACAGTGTGGCCAGTGTCCCTGACAGAAGGAGAGTTGTTTCTGCAGGTGGACAGACAGCACCAAGACCACCTCCCAAAGGGACAGAAACAGGTTCCTTTTTTCACAGTCCTGTCCATTTTGAGAGAGTACTAAAGAATTTTGTCTGTTTAGGATTAAGCACATTTTAGGAGGAAGTAAGGTCCTAAGGTTGTTGCTTAGCCATGCCCTTCTTGTGGAGAGCTACACTCCCCTTCCTCTGTCTAGGCGTGTGCTCATCTCCCTCCTGTTAACTTTATTAGGGTGCTGGTGCTGTGTGTAACCAAGTCTCTCAACTATAAAATGGGGACTCACTGTGCAATGGACAGGTTTATTGTAATGTTCACAGAAATGTCATCTTTAAAAGCAAAACATTTATTGGTACATTTTAGATATACATAATGATAACATTCATCATTGGGGATTTATTTGTACCTGTACATGATACATCTTGCTGCTTCTTTTTTCCCATTCTCCTCCCTTCAAGCCCGCCTCCTCTCCTTATACACAAAACTTTGTTTCTGTTTTTTCCTTCTATTTCCTCTTTTTTTTATTGTCCCTTCTTTCCTTTCCTCTTCCCCCCTCCCTTGTTCTCCTTTTCATTTGGACAATTATTTTAAAAAGGGTTTAACAGTGACAGGCACAGAGTAGACACTAAGAAAATATTATTTTCTGTCCTCCTAATAATAAACCTGTTTACATTTTTTCTTTCTGAGATAGCTTTGAGAAGTGGCTTTGAAATTAAAAAACATGTTTGGCCTTTGGCACAAGGTCTTGGGTTAGTTCATAAAACTTGGGAGTTGGGGAGGAACCATTTTCACACTCAGATGGGAGCCCAGAAAGGCCCCTGCAGGGCTGTGCCACTGGTGTCACTGGTTGCCCTTTCTCTTGCAGATGAGCACACCCTCCACTCCCCACTGACTGGCTGCCATGGCGTTCACAGGAAGACTCAACAGCAGCGGCAGCAGCGGTGGCGGCAGGTAAGTGTGGGGTACATGATTCAGTTCAAAGATATGGTGATGCTGAAGTTCAGAATCAGCTTCACAAAGTATAAGTTTAGTCTATTCCGTCTTTGCAACTTCAGAACTGTGAGGTGCAGACTTCTCTTCCTTGAGTCAAGCCTGTTAGCCTGGCTGTGTGTGTGTGATTGAGATGGTGCTGGAGATGGAATGCAGATCTCTAGAATGCTAGGCAAGTGCTCTAATGACTGAGCTACATCCCTCAGTCCAAAAGAACTCTTAAAGCTGGGTGGTGGTGCACATCTATCATCTCGGCACTTGGGAGACTGAGGCAGGAGGATTGCTGTGAGTTGGAGGCCAGAGAGTAAGAGTCCAATCTGGGCTGTGTAGAAAATTCAAAGCCAGCTTGGACTGCATATCCTGTTTTATTCATTTATTTATTTATTTTTTACCAGGGATCGAACTCAGGACCTTGTACTTGCCAGGGAGATGCAGTACCACTGAGCTACATCCCTGGGCCTTACATAGCCTGTTTTTTTTTTTTTTTTTTTTGGTACCAGGGATCGAACTCAGGTCCTTGCACTTGCACAGCAGGTGGCGAAACCGAGCTAAATCCCCGGCTATAGCCTGTTTTAAAAAAAAAGGCACCAAAAGAATTAATATCAGGGCTGAGGATTTAGCTCAGTGTCGCCACTCCTGTCTGGCAAGTACAAGGTCCTGAGTTTGATGATCCCCAGTACTGGAAAAAAAAAAGAAAAAAGACAAAAAAAGAATTAATATCATTGGTCAGTTTTTTTGGGGGTGGGGACAGGATCTTCCTATGTAGTTTAGGCTGACCTTGACCTTGCTATATAGCCCAGGCTGGCCTCAAGCAGGCCTGAGCCATTTGAGATATTAGCATTTCAAAAGCATTGAGGTACAAAAAAACCGGAGGCTCAAGCTTAACTAGTGTTTTGGTTTGTTTTGTTTTTATTTTATTTTTTGGTACCCGGGATTGAACTCAGGTCCTTGTGCTTCCACAGCAGGTGGCGAAACCACTGAGCTAAATCCCTGGCCCTTTATTTTATTTTTAAGAGATGAAGATTTCACAATGTTGCCCATGCTGGCCTTGAACTCCTGGACTTAAGCCATCCTCCTGCCTCGCCTTCCAAATAGTTGAGGAGTACAGACAGGTGCCACTGCACCTGGCATCAACTAGTATTTGTGGACGGTGGGTGGTGCCCGTGAGATCCCAGATACTTTCCTATGTTGTTCCCTTTCTGGTGCCTGTAGGGAATTCTTGAGCTTCAGGTGGCCCTGGCAGGACTGCTGTCATTATGCTCAGCAGGGATCCCCCACCCCCAGGTTCAGGAGTCCATGTATCCAGAGGCTTGCGGAAACCCTGTCTCCATTTTTTTTTCTTCAATTACCCATAGCTCAGTTTTTTGTGCGGTTAAGTGTCCTTATGGATTGATTATGGATGGATGGATGCTGGTTTGGAGTGCACTTAGGAAGCTGTTTCCTACTTGGAGGTTGTGAAAATCATGACACGCTTTCTTAGCTGGCGTACATGTGATTTCATTGTATGCACTGAAATCAGAACTCATAAGTGGTTGGGCTGTGGGTGGGCTGGTCAGCATTCGGGTTTTGGCTGGCTCCTCTTGGCCTTCTGAAAGCAATCTCTGCAGTGTGTTAGTGGGACTGTCTGCACTTCTGTCTTTTGAAAATGTTGAGGTTTCACAGCACTGGGCTTGCACTGCCATGTAGCAGTGCTCAGCACGGAGTAGTCACAAGTTGCAGCGGCAGGACTCATTCCCTCCCTCTGCTGCAGGTCCCTGTGCTCCACCTGGCTCCCTCCTGCAGACACTGCTTTGTCATTTTGCGCCGAGAGACCTGATGTTAAAAACAAGCCAGGGAAAGCACTGATGCACACCAGCTCCTGACAGCTTCTGCATGGGTAGAGTGCTGTGTGCAGTGAGGTGCAAGGCACCCTGAACTCACCACCCATTTTACAGTTAGGATTTTTCAGTGTTTTTATCCACCTGCAGTAAGGTCTGAAGTACATGTAAGCTTTCATATTAATGGAAAATTAAAATATGGAAGATACCGTGGAGCCTTTTTGTTCTTAAAGCAAGAGGTTAGACAGTGTTTTCAGTATACTTTATCAAATTATCTGTCTTGTCTTCATTTACTTGGATGCTCATTCTCAGGCTATCATTGGGATTCATTTTGTTCCACCAGTTCTACCTTCTGGCATTTTTTGTTTGTTTTGGTACCGGGGCTCGAACTCAGGACCTTCTGCTTATGAGGCAGGTGCAGTGCCACTGAGCTACATCCCCGGCCCCCTTCTGCTGTGTTTTTATACAACTTCTCATTTAGGCATTGTCTTTTATTCAGGGGAGGGCAGTAGGGCTCAAACTCAGAACTCCTGATAAGTGCTATTCTATGGTGCTATATCTCTGACACTTTCTATTTTATTTTGAGACAGGATCATGCTAAGTTGCCCAGGCTGGTCTCAAACACAGTTCTTTTGCCTCAGTCTCCCAAGTAGCTGTCAGTATAGATGGGTGCTAACACACCTGGCTTCAGACAGATTCTTTACTAATACTTTCGTAATTATTCTTATCTGATTGTGTTTCCAGTAGTTACTTCTGTGGCTATTAGTCATTTTTAGAAAAATTATTGTTGGCTTGATTATGTATGTGTCTGTGTGTGGTGCTGGCACTTAGCACCAGGCCGTGTATACGCTAGGCAAGTTCATTACCACTGAGCTCTGCCCTGACCCCCACTTTTGGCGTTTTGATTTTGACCCTTTGAAGTATTTTGATTAAGAAGCAGAATAGCTGGGGATTTAGCTCAGTGGTTCCGCTGCCTGCCCCACAAGCGCAAGAACCCGTGTTCAATCCCCAGTACCCCCCCAAAAAAGATAATAAAACATACTATTAAAAAAAAGAGGCAAAATAGTATTTTGGGGTTTTATTTCTGTATGTATTCAGAGTGAACTCTACCACCGGATGAAAGTGGTTTATTTTTTTATTTTTTATATTTTTGGTACCGGGGATCGAACTCGTGACCTTGAGCTTGTGAGGCATGTGGCGGAACCACTGAGCTAAATCCCCAGCCCCGAAAGCGGTTTATTTTGATGAGGATGAATGAGCTCTTCAGATGCATGCCATGTTTCAGACTGCTTCATCTTAGAGTGGCGTTTTTATTTGTTCTGGCGTTCCCAATTCCTTATCTTTTTTCCTTATTGAAGAAGAACATGCCCTTTTGCATTTCAGTAACATTTAAAGTTTTACCCTTTTGTATAAATGGCTTGAAATTTCACATTTTTTTTCTTGGAATTTAAAAATTAGAATTACTTTTTTTTTCCAAAAGCATGTGCTGAATTACACTCTTCTGACTTGAGCCCAGGTAACTGAAGCAAGAGTAAAACTGGGACACATTCTGGGAAATGGTTACTTGGTGACTTGGGGAAAAGGTGTAATGTAAAATGAAAGAGCATTTTATTTCAGGGAGTGCAGCCAGGTTAACAGGAGGGTTGGATGTCCTCTGCCACTAAGGGTGGGGGGCTTAGCTCTTTAGAGGTCTGCTGGTGGCTTTTCACATCACGGAGGACTGGTTGGTGAGGTTTCACTCTGGCAACTCTTTCCTCAGAAGAATCTGAAACAGTGGTTAACTCTCCTAATTGAGAAGCAACTTCAATTAGTGAGGGAGCCACAAGGTGGTAAGCAGATTAACAGCTATTATATAGACAGACTTTGTGAATCAGGGTCTTCTTTCCAGACCCTTGCTGAAGGGATTAATGGCTGCAGTTTCCCTGAAGTGGCAAGTGGCACAGTGAGCTTTAAAAACACTAGAAACTCAGTAGAGGTATAATCTACGTGTGTTTTAAGTATGTAATTTAATCACTTTTAGTGAGCGCATGAACTGACATGGACTGTCACTACAATCCAGCCAGAGAACATTCTTGTCTCCCTGGCAGATGAAGCTACTTGCTCAATCAGTCCCATTCCCACCCTAGCCCTCAGGGCTTCAGGCTACTGTGTCTGTTCTGATGTTCACCTCAGCCTGTTCATAAAATGTGTGGGGCTGTGACCAGCCTCTTCTCATTGTGAGATTTTCAAGATCTATGTAACATGAACTGACGTTTCCCTCCTTTTTATAACACGCCCATTCGTGCCTGTATCACTTTTTGCTTACTGTTTACCAGCAGGTGGGCATTTCGGTTGAATCTGCTTTCTGTGATGAATCAGGCTGGACCTGTGCTTTTCTTTGGGGGATGTTTACAGAAGAGCTGAGTTGCTTGCATGGAAGGTAGATTTGTTTAGGGTGACCCTTAGATCACAGTAAGCTCATCATCAGTCTCAGTGCCCAGGCCTGTTTCAGACTCATCTGCATGTAGTTTTCTCTGCTTGCCCCGAAGCTGACAGTTGGGGACCCTGAGTTCATGTCTGTCCTGGGCTATAGGGGGACAGGCATTGCTTGGGTGGTTGGCATTGTTTCAGTTCACAGGGTGCCTCGGTCCAGGGAGTGCCATGGGTGAGACAATCTTGAGTGAATTAATTGTGCAGGATTGAGTCATCATTGTAGAGATTCTGACTTTGTACCATCTTTAGGTAGGGAGGAACCTTTTCCCCCTTTTTGGAGGCTTTACAGCCAAGACAGTCCTTTTTCTCCCAAGCTGGGGCAGTCAGCCTCCTGTGGAGTTTATGGGACAGGCTTAGGAAGAAAGGAGTTTCAGTTCTTGTTCCCTGTTTTTCAGAAGTCTGGGAGACATGATTTCAAATCTGTAGCTCCCAATGAATAGCCCTGTGAAGGAGTCAAATGAGTAGCTTAGTGCAGTTGGAGGCAAAGACCTGGAGAATCTCATTGCTAAATATGTAAATTGTACTACAGGGAATGCCAGGTGATTAGTTTAGTTGGGGAAAACTTTAAATTCAATTCTAATTAACATTAAACACATAAGAAGACACTATGCAGTTTTATTTCTGCTTTTCACCAGCAAGTCCTTCTTAGCCTGCAGTGTAGGGGACACCATCTTTATTTCTGTAAAGAGATGGAAAAGCACACAAGATGGCACAAGGAACACATTTGCCTGGGTAAGATGTTGCTGGATATCATCACGTAGACAACTGTTCTTAAAGCTATTGAATGCAGGAGGGGTCCGTGATTGTTGTTAGGGAGAAGAGTAGAGGGTAAGAGCAAAGGGAATCACTTTGTGTGTTGTTGCCAAGAAGCATGGGGCTGGGATGGGGCTGAAACTAGAGCCCTGGCCCAGCATGCTGACACCTTGGGTTTCATCCCAGAACCTCAAGAAATTCATGCTAGCCCTGGTTGGCCATAGTATCTTCATCTAGTGTCGGCATGCACAGTGCTTAGTCTCTTCTTTCTTCATCATTGTAAACAGAAATATTCAGACATTAGTAGAGCTAGAGAAAGTATTTAATTTTCTCACACATAACATTTTTCAGGATTTTGCCATAGTTAATAAATTTATCACCTTTCCTCTTTTTCCTTTCCTTTCTTTTCCTAAAGTATTTGAAAGCAAATCTCAGACATCTCTTTTCACTCCTCCATACTTTATGTCCATCTCTCTCTCTTTTTTTATTTTTGGTCCTGGGGTTTGAACTCAGGTCCTTCCACTTTCGAGGCAGGCAGCAGAACCACTGAGCTAAATCCCTGGCCCTTTATGTTCATCTCTTAAAGAAATGTGAACATTTCCCTATGGAGCTACACATCAACCTCCTGCCTAGTAAAATTAACATTTTAGATCCATCTAATATCTAGCCCAAATCCAAGCTTTTTAGATGACATTTATTTGTTTGTTTGTGTTTTGAGATAGCATCTCACTATAGTTTAGGCTGGCCTTGAACTTGCAGCAATCCTCCTGCCTCAGCCTCACAAGTGTACCACCATACCTGGCTTCTTGGATGGCTTTTAAACATCTTTTGAAGTTATTCCCATCTGAATTCTAGTGAATCAGTTTCACACCTTGCATTAGGTTTTGGCTTGAGTCTTTGTATCATTTCTGATACAGGGCACCAATTAATCCAGATAAGCAAAAATAATCCAAACAAGGAAATATTAAAACTCCCAACCTGCTAGATAACTGAAACACAAGTTCTTTCTTTCTTTCTTTTTTTTTTTTTTTTTGTACTGGAGATAGAACTCAGGACCTTGCAATTTTGAGGCAGGTGGCAGAACCACTGAGCTAAATCCTTGCCCTGAAACACAAGTTCTTGTTTTCTAAAATTGAAGAATGAGGGGCCAGGGAAGAGTTCGATCCCGGTACAAAAAAAACAAAAAAAAAAAATTGAAGAATAAATTCTTAGAACAACAGAGATTAAGAGTAAGGAATATTTGTTGAGGGAGAGACAGCTCCTGCCTGAGAGGGACAGGAGGGGACCCAGGGAAGGTGGTTGCCCAGGGCCTTGTTCTCCAGGGGAGTTTCATGGAGCAAAGCCACAAGGTGAGGCTGGTACAAATTGGGACAAAACTATAGCCAACTAATAAGATCCAATGGGAAATCACAAGGTGGACATAAGGTGGGACAAAACTGTGATAAACCAATAAAGGTTACAGGTACAGTCACCCAGGTAATATTGATTAAGTGGGGATCAAATGAGAAAATTAGTCCCATAGAAAGCATAAGAAGAATGAACAAGGAATTTGGGGAAAGAAAATGGGTAGGTAGAATGATTCCTATTTAGAGTATCAATCACTGCTATTCATTTCTAGAGGAAGTATGTGAGTGTAGTATTTTTTCACTTTTTATAATGCTGACCTTCAGTGAATGTGTCTCGATTGGTTTGACTCCTGAAAGGCCAGCCACGTCTAACTGCCTAGGAGATATCTAATTAACTTAGCTGTCTACAGTATTTCCTCATGCTGTAGAAACCCAGTTGATGATTTCCCCTTTGGAGGACTGTCTACTTTCCATTTGTGCCTTTAACTTGTCCCTGGATGCCACTGGTTCCTACCTGGGGGCAATTGTGCCTCCTCCTACCAGAGCCACTTGGCAGGGTTTGGAGATTCCACAATGTTGTGTGGGAGAGGCCAGCACTGCTGCTGACTGAGCATCCTGCAGCACCCGGGCAGCCCCTACTGCCAAGACTTTCTTGCTTTTGAAGCTTTGAGGTTGGTGTCCAGGCTGGGAAACCTACGGTTGCCCCCCTGCGCCTTCTGAGGAGTGGAAGTTAACCGTGCAGCTCACCTACAGTCAGGGAAAGTGATTTTGCTTAAAACTGCTCAGTAGTCCCAGAGTGTTTGGTCTTGACCAAGGTGCTGTTAGAGGGCACTTTGTGAAAATGCAGAGCTGTGTTTTTTGGATATGTTTTGTTTTATTTTGTGTGTGTGTGTGTGTGTGTGTGTGTGGTACTAGGGGAACAAACGAGGGCCTTGTGTGTGCTAGCCAAGTGCTCTACCACTGAGCTGCTTCCCAGCCCTGTGTACTTTTTAAAATGTACCTTCTCTAGGTGTAGTGGTGCACTCCTGTAATCCTAGCACTCTAGGAGGCTGAGGCAGGAGGATTGCAAGTTCAAGACCAGCCCAGACAATTTAACAACTTAATGAGACCCTTTCTCAAAAAAATTTTTTGTGTGTGTGCTGGTGATTGAACCCTAGACCTTGGACTTGCAAGGTAGGCCAGGTTACACTGAGCTAAATCCCAGGCCCATAGACCTTTTCTCAAATTAAAAAAAAAAAAAAATTTAAAAAGGGCTGAGCTATAGCTCAGTGCAGAGGCTCTGGGTTCAATTTCAGTAGTGCCAAAAAGTATCATATCCTAATTTAAGATGTTTACTTAAAAAATAACTTTCATGCTGTGTACTTTCTTCTTTTTGACTGCCTCCTCAGAACTCTTGGATACTTAGAGAAATCTTCTTCCCCTTTAAACTCTCCAAACACTTCTTGCTCCTGTAAGAGTCTGGCAAGGACAAAGATGGGGTGGGGGCAGGGGTCTGCTGCTGCCTTTTGGCCTCATTGTTGAGGCAGTTGAGGGTCCAACACAGCAAAGTTGAGGTGCGGGTAGCTTCCTAGACCTGGAGAATATTGCGGGATTGCCCGGGGCTTCCAGGGAGAAAGAGAGAGAGAGAGACAGACAGACAGACAGACACAGGCATGGACAGATAGACAAGAGACACAGAGACTCCAGATGAGACAGGAGGTTAGGACAGCAGATCGCCTCCTGTGTGGTGGCTCCCAGAAGGGGCCTTCTAGGCAGAAGGGCCAGTCAGGTAGGGAATGTGCTGGGGCCATGCTGGGAACCTTTGCTGGAGCGAAGTCTTAAAGCCAGCCTCTCTCCTGTCTCTGATAAATAATTGGAAGGAGAAGCAATGAATTTTTTCCTGACAGTTGGTTCTGATGGGGCCAGGGCTCCCTTTGCAAATGAAAGGGCTTCGGTTGGAGTAGTTGAAATCACAATGAGCCCTGACTCTTTTCACTTCAAAGTGTAAAAGAATCTCCAGGGGTGATAAATGGGGGCTGCTGGACTTATTACTTGTAAACAAAGCTCAGGCTTGACCTCTAAATTTTTTTCTAATTAAAAGAAAACAGGGTTTCTTAGTGGCAGGCTCCTCATTTGAATTTTGACTGTGCACTCATTCTGGAGAAGATCTTTGTTGATGATGGGCCGGCTCTGATTCTCAAACCAGGAAGAATGACCGTGCCCAGGGTGGCCTGCAAGTGGCCTTCCCTTCCACACTGAGCGCTGGAGGGCGGGGACTTGGCTGTGTTTGCTGTTTCCCTTACCCTGAGCGGAGTTGGCCAGGTTCCTGCTTCCTGAGCTCTGGGGAGAGGGAGGCTGTTCTCCTGCACTCCTTTCCTCACCAGCAACAGGGATGGGAGTTGTTTATTCTAGTGCAGCGTAGACAGAGTTCCGTTTTTAAGAAAAGTCTTGGTTTTTTATAAGATGCTTGTAAAACTTTCATTGAGCATTTAAAGATAGTGCTCCATTTACTTGTGCAGCCACAAGGGCTCTCCATAGCGTCAAGAAACCTTTTAGCTAAAGCTGTGTGGCTGATGGTGTGGCACACAGCACTTCTCAGGACTGGCTTGGAAGCTGCTGTCTACAGGTTGAAGGGGCGAGGATCCTCCTCTCGTGTCCTAGGCTCCTGGCAGGCTTCTCCCCTGCTGATATTTTTCACTTGGTTCCTCCCACAGACTGCCCAGGCCCTAACCTGGTTTTAAACAGCTGGAGGTCAGAAATGCCCTGTATAACCTGAGTGGACCAGTGAGCCACTGGGCACCCATGAATACCAAGGCGTTTACTGACTTTCTGCCTTCAGAGTCTGTTGCACACACACAAGCTGCAGGACTTGAGAAAGGACAGAGGTCACAGCTGGGAAGAAGTTTGGCTTCCCTGGGTGGTCTACAGGGAGAAGCCGTGCAAGCTGAGCTGTGTTCAGCAGCAGTGGAGAGGACCCGCGGGGCCCTTCTTCCTCTGAACACGGGATGGGGGATGTGGGAGGCCCTGCTACCCACAGACACCACAAATACAGCAGCCGAGGGTTCCCCAGTGCTGGGGATTGAACAGGGCCTCATGCATGCTAGGCAAGGACAATGTTGTTGAGTTTGTCCAGCCCCAAAGCATCTAGGATTGAGTAGATGCAGTGACAGGGTCTGTGCTGTTGGATAGATCGGACCCACTTTCATTCTAATTTGGCAACCCCAAGTGTGGTTACATTTTCCAGATGAAAGAGGAAAAGTGAACTGCCTTGTCCCTGGCAGATCCCGGCCAGCTTCCTCTTTCACCAGGCTCCAAGTCCTTAACCCCTCTTCCACCTGGCCTGCCTGGAGGCTGGTGGCAAGAAGTCCTTTTTGAGCTCCTGTCCCTCTGAAGCATGGCTCAGATCTTCCATGTGCACTGCTCTGCTCTGACTCCTACTGAGCATGGAGAAAGGTTGTTGGTGGCGGATCCTTGAGCAGGGCCACAGTGCTCAGAGCAAAGCTGATTAGGAAGCTGATTAGGTAGGTGGCTGATGAGCCGAGTACAGGAAAAAGGAAGGATTGAGAGCAGTGTGCAGGTCTCGAGGTGAGGTGACGGGTGCCTACTCCGGGCACCCTGTGGTCTCTGTGGCCCTGCACTGAGGTCTGGGTGGCTCTGTTGCTACACCAGCCTCCTGACGGTTAGGAGCTGCGGCAGTCTCCGTTAGGTTATCTCTCAGCATCTGGCAGAAACTTGACTGACACAGGAAATTGTTATTCATTTAAGAATGGAGCTGCTGATTTTCAGGATATTTCATAACTGAGAGTGGAGAAAATATCTTTTTATCTAAAAAGTATATTCTAAGATCAGTGTGAGCAGTAGTTTGTAGAAGTCAAAGCCAGAGAGGTGGCAGCCGAGGGACTGCTTGGGTGCAGTGGGAGGAGATGTGGAAGAGGCCCACTATTCTTCCATTCTGTCCAACTCTGGTCTCTGGACACTGCTCCTAGGCTCAGGGCCCTGCTGCGGGCGTTCCTGGGAAGTAGCCTGATTTCGGAAGGAAGAGCGTTTGCTTTGAGCCCTGTGAGACATTTCCTCCCTGCTAGCTGTGCAGGACTGGCACCAACTTGTTCCTCTCCAACCCAGACCCTTCCTTTGTAAAGTAGGAACAGTGAGGATTTTATGTGCTTTTTCATAACCCAGCAGAGTACTCAGAGCACAGAGTTGATGTGTGATGCAGTTTCTTCCTTTTCTGTTGACCTGCCTTTGTAGTTTTATTGTGTAGGGCCTGGAGGATTGGGATTTTATGCTTTTCCTAAAATGCCTGAGTTTAAAAATTTGGGCTCCTTTGAGAAATGTAGGGGAAGCAGTGCTCCCACGATGCTCTGGACCCACAGGGCCCTGGCATGAGCTGTGGAACAGCATGTTCCTGCCGCTGTGGATTTAGCTGATTGTAGGGCCGATTCTTATTTGTTAGTATGGAACTTGCCTTGCAAGCTTTTTTTTTCTGGTGGTATTGGGGTCAAACCCAGGGCCTTGTTCAGCAGGCAAGTGTTCTTCCACCGAGCTATGCCCCAGCCTCTTAAGTTTGGGGAATTTAAAATGGTAGATAACCCTGTGAATTAGTATCTCAATAAAATCATTTCATATTTCTTATTAAAATGTCACAGTAGGGGGCTGGAGATTTAGCTCAGTGGCACCTTGCCTGTCTCGGAAGAGGGCAAGGTCCTGAGTTCAATCCCGTACCAAAAAAAATGTCACAGTAGGATAAAGCCATGTGTGGTGGTATACGCCTATAATCCCAGCACTCGGGAGGGTGAGACAGCATCACTCTTGAGTTCAAGGCCAGCCTGGAATACATAGCAAGACCCTGTCTCAAAAAACCAAAACGAAATAATGGAGACACCCTTGAATAAATGCAGAGAAAGTAATTTTTTACTTAGTAAAACATTTTACTGTTTTATTTTGGTTTGATTTTATATTGAAGCTCTTTTTTTGGGTGGTTGCTGGTGCTTTGTGTTCAATCCATTTAGACTGAGCTAGGAGGATGGCAGGTATAAGCCGAGCCTGGGCAACGTAGTGATTCCGTTCCCCATACCCCCGCCCCCCACAAGAAAACAAGAGAATCCCAAGATTCACTCCTTCCTTGGATGAATTCTGTGGAGGCCTTCGATCCATGCCATGTATCTACTGGAACCAGGGCAGAGTTGAGGACAGAATCTGCTCTGATGGGCAGGAAAGGACCTGATGGAGTAAGTTAGGGCCCTGGGCACTCATACGAAAGCCTGAGCCCTGGTCACTGTGTAAAGTGTTGGGATCGTGTGTCTTTCTCCTAATGCTTTATTGTTGTTCAGAGACCTACCTAGGCCAGCGTTGCATTTGAACCTCCCAGGGACCTCGCAGGGTGGCTCAGGCACATGTTTCCAGCCCAGGTTTAGAGAGGCTGGTGGCTGGCTGATGACCTTGGGGTCACTGTTCTCCTAGCCCCCATCTACTGATATCTTTCTCCTACCCAGTGAGATAGCACCTATCCAGCTCTGTCACTTGGATGTTCCTTGCTTTTGGTGCACTTCCTGCCTGTCTGTTTTGGATGCCCGGCTTCTGTTCTATGCAGGGTGTGGAGGACAGGGAGGGAGGGCACTTTGAGACGGGAACCAAGGAGCCATAGTCCCAGCTTTGGGTCCCTTGCTGTGTCAGGCAAGTGTGCATGCTGTGTGTGTGTTTGGACATGCACGTGTCTACACTGGCATGCTCTGCGCTCCAGAGCTCACTGTCCCCTGGCAACTTTCAGCTCCTTCTGCACCTGGTGCCACCTCACTGGGGACCCAGTGAGGACCACAGTGCATTTCTTGCTGACCAGAGCCCAGCTTCCTGGCACTTGCTGGCCCGCTGGGGCTAAGAGGCACAGTACAGTGTGTAAACAAGTATTTAATATTCTTTTCGGTGAAAGGGGTTTGAGACAGTGTCTCCCTAATTTAGGCTGTCCCTGACCTCACTATTTAACCCAGGCTGGCATTGAACTTGTGGTCATCCTGTTGGCTCAGCCTCCCTAGTGCTGGGGTTACAGGTGTGTGCCACCATGCCTGGCTTTAATATTAAAACAATATCAGGGCCGGGGATTTAGCTCAGTGGTTCCGCCGCCTGCCTCGAAAGCTCAAGGGCCTGAGTTTGATCCCCGGTACCAATAAATAAATAAATTAATTAAAACAATATCAAATTTGATGAGGGGCTAACTATAAAAATGTAACTAGAATTCTTGAGGGTTCCTGCAAGGTGGGAGACAGCACTCAGGAAAAAACAGGCCGATGCACTGTGCTGTCCAGTGCACTGTTGCATCTGCTTCCAAAGAGGACCCCCCCAGTGTATTCTTCCTGGAGTGCTATCTCCTTCTTTGAGGGGCCTGGCTAGAGTTCTCATTACATTTCCCTCATCATAGTTTGATATTTTTAATATTAAGCATCTGTTTACACTATTGTGTGGTTTCTCCATTTCTCTGTGCTGATTACACCCAAGTGAACACAACCCCTAGTATGTATTTCCTTCACTGTCTCTCTCTCTACCTCCTTTTTTTTTGGTACCAGGGATCGAACTGGGGACCTTGCGCTTGTGAGGCAGGCGGCGGAACCACTGAGCTAAATCCCCGTCCTTTTTTTTTTTGTACTGAGGATCAGACTCAGGACCTTACAGGCGCTGTACCACTGAGCTAAATCCCCGGCCCTCTCTCTCTCTCTCTCTCTCTCTCTCTCTCTCTCTTTAAACTGTGCCAAAAGTTTACTTCAAAAGTGAGAGCAAAGGTGAGGGCTGAAGAAGAACAAAAGAAATGAAAGAAGTGATAAAAGCAAAAAAAAAAAAAAAAAGTCACAATAATCCCCTCACTGACTCTTAATGTCATGAAGCTCCAAACTTTTTATTTGTTTGTTTTTTGAGACAGAGTCTCAATATGTAGCCCAGGCTGGCCTCAAACTTGTAGCCATTCTCCTGCCTCAGCCTCCCAAGTGCTGGGATGACAGTTGTGCGCCACTACCACCCAGAGAGGATCTCTAAACTGTAAACTACTTTTATAGGAGAGGCCTGTTTAATTCTTCAGCAGAATCTGTGTTTTTTGCAAATGTCAGTGATTGAGACTGTTTGCTGCTGGTGAGATTGCTGGTAGTGGAGAAGGAGGAATGCTAGAGGGAGAATGGTCAGAGTTGGGTCTATTTCTCCTATTTTTGGAAAAACAACCCCCAGTCTTTCTCTTCCTAACGCATTAACTTGGCGATTCTGTGAAAGCTGGTGACTGTGGAGATAGTTTCTTGCCGTTGGCCTGTTGAGAACCTCATTTGCCTGCAGGTGCACCTTCAGGACTGTGTAAGTGCTGATTCCTGCCACCCATTGGTTCCCAGAGCCTTTTCAGAAACAAGTGGGTGCACAGCATAGCCAGTCGTGTCTGGACTGGTGTCCGATCTGCCGCATGCTTGCTGGGAGGTGAAGAGTGCAGCCTGGGGCTGGGGATCCCCCTTTAGTCAGAATTCTAAGCCTTGTCTAGGAACACACTTAGCCCAGTGCCCAGGGAAATGGTCTGCATGTCGTCATAGGAGGTCTGCAGTGTGCTTAGTAGGCGATGAGCATTTTGGGTTCCTAGGAGTCATCTGGCCCCTGTCAGGGCTGGTGCCTCCCTCTCTGAGGCCCCCTCCATCAGCACTGTACATCGTGGCCTGGTGCCCCCTGCTCCATGCCCCACTCAAAGACCCTTCACACTTGAGCAGGCTTCCCTTCCTCATAAGAGAAGGTGCACGGAGTTCCCCTCTGAGCAGACTAGAAGGTGATTCTTAGTGTGCGTGAAGGGTTTGTTGTTTCCTGTCAGCTAGCACCCATGGGGACAGGGAGGTATGTGGGACTCGATGTACCCTGTCCTAGAGTGAGATCAGGACTTGGAGTCAGAGAAATGCACAGCTTGTTTGGAACCTGTGTCCCCTAAACGCAGGTGCTGTGGTACTTTTTGCACTTTAGTAAACACTCAGTGGCAACGTATACACAGTGATAGATGCTGAGTTTTGCATGTGATGTCAGTCCTTTCTGGTCTCTTACAAAGCTTCCTTTTTTTGGTACCAGGGATAGAACTTAGGATCTTGTGCTTGCAAGGCAGGCAGTGGAACCACTGAGCTAAATCCCTGGCTCCAAAGCTTCCTTTTTATTTGTGGTACTATGGATTGAACCCAGGGCTCAGTTGAACCCTGTTATACCCCCACCCCCTTTTAATTTTGAGTTGAGGTCTCACTAAGTTGCCTAGGCTGGGCTTGATTTTGTTATCCTCCTGCCTCAGCCTTCCAGAATGTTGGATTACAGGTATGTACCACCGCACCTGGCCAGAACCTCCTTTTATCTTGCTTGATCACACTTGCCATCCCTAGATCTGTACCTCTGACTTGCTACCTTCTCTTGCTGTAGGTTTTCTCTGTGTAACTGCTGAGCTGTTTTCCCACCCCCACTGAATGGTTCCTACCTCAAGGTTTCTGACCCAGGCTGCCAGAGCCCTGTCCTTTCTCTTGCCCCTCTGAATGCAGACCACTCTTTCCCCACCTGTATTTCACCTTCCTCTTCTCCTTAGTAGGAAAACTTGATGATGCTAGTTTCCTGTACATTCACTTCGGTCCTCTATTTACAAAGCTTCCAGGGGTTCCTGTCAGCTATAGTTCAATTTGGCTCCCTTTGAAGGCCTGTCAAGCCCTTCAGTCCTAGGCTCAGCCTATTTTCAAGACTTCATCACCTGCCTGGCTACACAGACACAGCAGGCCTCACAGTCCTACATCCCAGCACCACAACAGATACCTTCTTTCCCACACCAGCTTCATCTGGCTGTTCCTTCACCTGGAAGCATGTCCGGGAAACTTGGGACTTTATAGGAACCTGCTGATGGGGGATCTTGATGCAGATGTGATCGAAATCAAGGAAAGCTTCTTAGAAGAAGAGGTGGTGGGACAGTGGATTGTTGTATTTTTGGGAGTTGAAAAGTTGTGTGGTAGAAATTGGGAAAAGAGAAATGTGCTCTGAGGAGGAGGAACTGTAGTTGTGGAGACTGGGGGAAATCCCAGGCAGTAGGTCCCTTCTGAGCAGCTGAATGAGCTCAGCAGGACAGGAATTGGCCTGGTCACCATGCCAGGAAGACAATTTTGTGTTCCAGAGAGTGGGAAGCCATCAGAACCTTAAGTGGGTCGCAGTGCCAAGTGGTGTGGGAAGGTCATGTGTCAAGGGGAGGATGGGGTTTAGAGGGATGGAAGTGGAAACAAAGAAGTCAGCAAGGGAACTTTGAGCGCTCCTGGAGAGCTGGAGGGGACTGAGTGGTCTGTGCAGTCGTAAGAAATAGCAGGTGAGGGGTTGCTGGGAAGTTGGGTGTTTAAAGGAGAAAGGCCAGAGTAATTCTTTTTCTTATTTTAATTTTTATTAGTCCATGTTTGCAGTGCATAATGGTCACATTCCTCATGGGGAGCTGGTGCATGAACATAACACATCTTAATTATTTTTTCATCCTCTTCCTCTCTCTTGCCTCTTTAAGAAAAACCATGCAATATTTAAGCCTGTGGTCTGATTTATTTCACTTAGCATTATGGTCTTAAGGTGCATCCAATTTCCCACAGATGACTCAAGTGTATCTTTCTTATGGCAGAGGTAGCATGCCATTGTGTGTAAATACCTCATTTTCCTTATCTGCTCATCTATTGATAGACACACAGGCCACTTCTGAGATATTGCTATTGTGAGTTGTGCTGTGTGGTTTGCATGTATCACTGTAATATGATGTTTTAACCCTTTCAGGATGACACCTACAAGGGCAATACTTGGGTCAGATGGAAGTTCTCATTTTAGTTTTTGGGGAATCCATGCTGATTTCCATGGTAGTTGTACCAGTTTACATTAAGAATAATTCTGAACATTTGGCTTTGTCATGAAAGATTCTATGACATGAAGATGGGGGAAGACTTAGCCAGGTGTTGTGGCACATGCCTGTCATGCCTGCTAGGCATGAGGTAGAAGAAGCTGAGGTAGAAGGATTGCAAGCTCGAGGCCAGATTGGGCAACTTGGGCAAGACCCTGTCCAAAAAATTAAATAGATGGGGAAGATGGAGGTTGGTTCTGGTACTATTCTTGTTTTTCATCAGTGCTGGGGCTGGGACCCAGGGCCTCCTGCATGGCTGGCAAGTGTTCTGTTGCTGAGCTACACCCCAGCCCAGGTGGTCTTTGAGTAGTCTGAGTTTGATGTGCCTGTGAAGGTTCTTGTAGGTAGAGCTACCAGGCCAGCAATTTGGTGTCTGAGCCTGAAGTTGTTGGGAATGTCTGGGCTTAACCTACACACAGATTCAGGGGAAGTGAAGGCTTCCCAAGGGGAGTGGGAAGTGGAAGTGTCCAGGAAGGGCAATTCAGTGGCAGCTAAAGAAGAAGGCTCCAGGAGCTGCCAAAGAAGAGGGAGGGGTCTGGGGTCTCTGGTTGTAGCTCAGTGGTGTCTCCAGCCCTGTGTGTGAGTGTGCATGCATGCGTGCACGTGTGTGCACACACACACAGAAGTTATATCTCCAAGGGCTGGCATTCCACCTGGAAATGGTAGCGATTCAATATATTTAATAAGTTAAATCATTAAAGATCAATGAAAATTGATCTCTGCCATCAAGAAATACATCTGTTTTCTTAGTGATTCACTTGCCTTTTGTCTCCCTGGATGTAGGACCTGTCTTTATTCCCTCGTAGCCCTTTGCAGTTGTTGTCTGCACTCACAGAGCAGAAGCATGCCATTTTTCGGGTGCCTGGTTCCTGCAGAGCGTGAAGACCACAGGGACAGAACTCTGCTGACCTTTCCTAGGGGCTTACACTCAGGAGTATGGGAAACAGCAGCTCTTGTGAAAATAAGCTGGCCAGTGGGTGGTAGGTGAGCCGAGGGGAGAGATTTATGAGTAACATCCTGTTGTGGAATCACTGCTGGCCGGAAGAGGGGGAGCAACTGCTGTGTAAACCAGGAAGGCAGCTCTGGAAATCAAGTCTGCAGTGGCAGGGCTGGGGCCTTGTGCCTTTTCACAGCACCTGGATGAGGGAGGAGCCCCAGGAGCCACTCTTCTTAGGGCCATGTGTGGGTTGGGATAATGACAGACGACAAAATGGGCCCCACGACACGTGGTTTCATAATTGCTTGTGGAATTGTGAAGAATAAGAGAAAGTGATGGGTCCATTTGGTAGCGTGGAAGGCAGTGTTCTTGTCCCAGGTCTTGAGGGTCCCCTCCTGAGTGCCAGTGCCCTGCAGCAGTCTGCACAGAGGTCTGTGCCGGAGCAGAGCCCTGAGGGTGGATGGCTGGGATGAGCACTGGAAACCAGCAGAGGCCACTGGAAAGTCATTCAGCCTCTGGAGGTCTTCAGTGGAGTCGCAGCCCTGTCTCAGCATCCTGCTGACAGCACCCTTGGGTGCTCTGCTGAGCTCCTGTGCAGTGGGGAGGACCCTTCCCTCTGGCTCAGGCAGAGCGAGCCCAGGCTTTGGAGGAAGTACCTGGAGCATCACAGAGGGGCGGGGTCCTATGCCTTCCTGGTCACTTCAGCTACTGCTGCTCAGAGAGCATCTCACCCGGGTTCCTTTACCAGCATGTTGTGGTGATATAACATGGTTCAAGGCAGACCCTGGCCATTCTTGGGATGCTGCCTCGGTGCTGTGTAGGAATAGGGCATCTGGGGTTCTGACCCCCTCCATCTGTCACCGCTGAAGACAGTGCTTCTGATCTGGGATGTCCGGAGCTCAGGCTGGAGTTGGAGCTGGTGTCACTTTCCCATGATGGGAGGGTGCACCCACACGTGTCAGCTCTTGGGCCGCGGCAGGGATCGCTTATTGTGGATCTACATCTCTTGGCCGTGCACTGTGTTCAGGGCACACTGGGCCGCTAGAGCCTGGTGATAACCCGTTCACCTTAGTAGGTATTCATGGCTCTGCGGGTGCTGGGGACTTTGCCTTTTTTTCCCTTGGTGCTGAGAACTGAACCTAAGGCCTTTGTACTGGGCTACATTCCCAGCTTTTATTTTTTTGGGGGGTACCAGGGATCCAACTTGGGTCCTTGCGCTTGCAAGGCAGGCGGTGGAAACACTAAGCTAAATCCCCAGCCTCTACATTCCCAGCTTTTTAAGAAAATTAAAAAAATTTGTGGGGGACAAGTCTCACTAAATTGCTTAGTTGCCCATACTAGGCTTGAATTTGTGAGTTTCCCACCTCAGCCTCCCAGAATGCCAGGATTACAGATATGTGCCACATGCTTGGCTTCTGTTGTGTTCTTTGAGAGATGTGTAAGATGGATAGCATATGGACACAGTAGCACCTGTCTGTAATCCCAGCTACTGGTGAGGCTGAGGCAAAGAGTATTTTTGGCAGCTTAGCAAGACCTTGTCTCAAAATACAAAGGGTGAGGATATAGCTCAGTGCTCCCTGGGTTCAATTCTCAGTACAGGCAGAGTAGCTAGCAGTACTATATCTCTAAGGAGTCTACAACACAGACCCAAACACCAGTGTTTTCCCAGAATTGCCAAGTGTCATGGAAGGAGCTTAGCAGAGGGAGGGAAGAATTTTGATGGGCCATCTGGGAAAGGCTTCAAGATGCTTCAGCACATGCACTGGGCACCAAGTGTGGAAAGGAGCAGAAATGGCCCTTCCTGTGTGAGGGAGGAAGGAGATGGGGCTGTGGCATTTCCTCCTGTCCCAGGACTGCAGTAACAGCTGAGATGCAGGTGTCTTAGGCAGGAGGGAGGGCAAATCTGTGGGGGCAGGAGGGGGAAGTGTGGGGAGCAGCTGGGATTGCTGGGCCTGGGCCTGACTTGGCTCTTGGGTCCCACACACAGGTTTCTAAGACTTAGTCTGGGGGGAAAATGTGAAATATATCATCCATAACTTTACTACAAGTTAAAGCGAAAAGATGCTGGTGGTAGTTTGTAAGTGAACATTATTACTATTCACTGCACTGGCTTCTTTTTTCATTTTGTCTCCTTGCAAATTTAAAAGTAACTGGCAGCCACACTGCATTTCTGTTGGTCATAGATGACTGGGGACAGGGCTGGGAGCCCTAGACGAGGGCACAGCAGCAGGGAGAGGGGAAGGAAGGAAGGAGAGGGTCTGGGAAGTCCCAGGGTGGGTGGGAGGGGTCAGATATCCTTCCCCTCCAGGCTGAGGGTGGGACAGTGTCCTTCCCAGGCTGTCCTGCAGGAACCTCATTGGCAGACAGACAGGTGGGTGTGATGCCCATTGCCCCTGGTCACCGCAGCTGTGGTACGGGGTTTGGGTGTGGCTTGGAGGTACACTGTAGAGTTTGCGGAACTGGTGCTGAATTTCACACTGTGCTTTCCAGCTCTGTCTCATTCAACTTCTACTGTTTAGTCCTAGACAAGCACATTCTTAGACAGGGAGAACAAGGCTGCAAACCCGTGTGGGCAGAAGTCTCCAAGGTACTGAGGTTGGATGGGTGCAGCAGCTTACCTTTCCTTGTTTCAGGAAGCAGATGTTTTGTAAAGAGAAAGCAGGTATCCAGGGAACAGAACAGCCACACTTTTTTCTTGAAATCACAGTGGTGACTGGGTTTTGTTAGCAGGGCTGACCTTTGTGAGAGCTGATGCTTTTTCTTTTTTTTTTCCCCCCCATGTTTGCAGTCCATAGTGATCACATCCCTTGTGGGGAGTTGGTACATGTCCATGACATGTCTTAATTCTTTTTTATTCTTTTCCTTTCTCCTCCTTATTCAGGACACCCTCCTTGAACTTGTACCATGTTGGGAGAGGCATTCAAGCCTGATCTCTCAAAGGTGGGCAAGGTGGGGTATCTGTTCTATTTCCTCAGAAGAGAGGTGACAGCCTGATAAATGCTTCCACAGGAGAAGAAAGAGGCTTTCAGGCTTTGAGGAGGCCCAAAGTGCCATGCAGAAGCTCTGCCTGGTGAGCCCCATGGTGTTTTGGTCACATAAGCTAAGTTCTGAAAAGAACTTTGGTGGCCAGTGAACACGAAGGTCATCATTGTACAGGGAACACGTTGTGGTGCAGGTGGGTCTCCCTGTTTCTGGCCCTGATTCCAGACCTTCTTTGTTCTTGGGGTGCCGTCGATGACACTGCTCGGCTGTCTGGCTCTGTGCACTACACCTCCAGGTAACAGCTGCCTCTGCTGGCGCTCTCTGAAACTGTGACTGCCTATAAGCCTGGCTGGATCTTTGGTACCTGAAGAAATAGACAGCACATGATGTGTCCTTACCCCTTTTGTCCCGCCTCCGCCTCTTTTGTGTGCACACTGTAATACAACCTCAGGTTTTTGCTTTTTTCCCCCAAATCCAGGTCCGCCTGTGCCTCTGTTTATGAGTATGTTGGTTCTTTCTCATACTCTTAGTTTTCCTGGAGGAGTCCTGTTCATCCCACCTTAGCTTAAGTTTCAGTTCAGCAGACATTTACTGTGGTCTTTGCACACCTGTGTGTTGGGGACATGAAACTCATAAAGACAGCCAGTGTTTAAAGGAGCTACTAATATAGGGCAGAAGTACAGATCTTTACTAACTCTGTCTCTGTACCAGGACCAGATGTTGAAAACACAGTGACAAACAAAACAGACACTTGTGCTGCCTGCCCCATGCAGTGTGTGTCCTAGTGAAAGAGATGGGAATCAGAATCTAAAACCGATGTGTGAGGCTTGGGTTTGTAGCTGAGTGGTAGGGCACTTGCTTTGTGGGAGATGCTTGGTTCAATCTGCAGCTCCAGAAAAAAATTGAGCTCAGCTTGGTGACACACACCTGTAATCCTAGCACTCAGAAGGCTGACACAGGAGGGTTGGGAGTTCAAGGCCAGTAAACCACAGTATAATAAGGACTGATTATTGCAGGTGAGTTCAGGAGACTCTGTAGGGCTGTAAATGAAGAGTTAGTTACCAGACAGGGCGATGAGCTCAGTGCTGGAAGGGTGTAACAGAGAGGGCAGTGCCAAGGGCACAGGTTGTGGGTTTGCTTGTTGGTTTTGTTTTTATTTTCTTTTTTGCAGTACTGGGATATAACCCAGAACCTTGCATGTGCTAGGCAAGCACCCTATCACTGAGCTACATCCCCAGGCTTTGTTATTTATTTATTTTTTTGGTTTCAGAGATCGAACTCAGGACCTTGTGCTTATGAGGCAGGTGGTGGCACCACTGAGCTAAATCCCCGGCCCTGGGCCTCGTTATTTTTAAAGATAGGGTCTCAGTAAATTATCCAAGCTTGCCTCAGACTTCGGGTCCTCCTGCTTTAGCCTCCCACAGAAGCTGGGATTAAGCCCGTGGGCAGGAATGAGGAGGAGAAGTGGGTGGCCGAGAAGGGCTCTGGAGCCAGAAGTGTGCATCACTGCAACCCAGAGTGCACTGTGCCGGATCCCTGGGACCATGCTCCTCATGGTTGTTTTGGTTCTCTCTGTGCCCAGTGTCCCCGTTGGTGACACTGCAACGATGATAGCAAGAGCCTTGTCACCTTTGATGAATTTAATGTGTAAGAACTGACCTTGTTAGGGTAAAGAAGTCAATATGTAAAAGCTTTTGAAAGTGTTCAGAACATAGCAAGTACCATTGGTGCCAGGCCTGGGGCTTTGTGTTGCATGGAAATGAGCTCTGACTTGTGAGGTCATAAAGGCTTATTTATGTGGAGCACCTTGGTTCTGCATCTGTTTTTGTTGTGGTTGAGCTCTCTTTTTTTTTTTTTTTTAAGGACAGGATCTCACTATGTTGTACAGGCTGGCCTTGAACCCTGGCGTTGCAGCAGTCCTGCCTCAGCCTCCTGAGTGCTGGGATTGCAGGAGTGTGCTACTATGCCTGGCTTGTTTTTGTATTTTGAGATAGGGTATGGATAGGTATAGTAGTTCAGGCTGGCCTTGACCTTGGTGACCTTCTTGCCTCAGCCTCCCAGCTTTCTCTCAGCAGCCTCTCAGCTGCTACCCAGCTTCTGCTTCTTTTTTGCAAATATGGACTTGGAGGGTTTGTGTGTATGCTGGAGCTGCTCTGGCGGGGCTGCATTTGTGCCTCATCTTTTCCCACCAGTTCTGCACATCACTCCTCCCTCGCCCGCATTCCCATAGCACTTTCCCACCGTGATGGCAGTTTCCCATCATGTTTTATAGCTTGCACTTCTCCTCTGTGGCCGAGTCCCCGAGGGCTGTTGATGTGCTAGTCATCTTTCTACCCTGGTGCCAAGAATAGCACCTGGCACTGGGGCCACTGGGACTGGATAGATGTTTGTGGAGGCATGGGAGAGGTTGGAGGGCGTGACTCTTACTTAGAATTCAGGAGAAAGGTCTGGGGAAGGTCCGGGCATGTTGCTGTGGGAGTTGGCTCCCTTCTCCCACACGGTAGGTACTTACCAGGTGCCTGCTGCGCACGGAGGAGGTCGAGAATGGTGAGTCATTTGCTCTCTGCCCTGGGTGGGGCGGCTCTGGGAGTCTGGATGAGGGTAACTGGTGTGAGGAGAGGGAATCGAGCAGGATTCAGCCATGGGGGTTTATGTGGATGTCAAATTACTTCCAGCAGAGAATCTCAGAACTTTGTAAAACGATGCCTCGACAGTGGTAGCTCATCTCTCAATATCTTCACCTCCACATCATGGTGGAATCTGTGTAGTAAATCATGCAGTGTCACATTTCCTGTTTCTCGGGTATTAGTCCCGAGTAGAAGCTACTCCAGAGTACTGCAGGCCTCCTGGTGCATGGCCCTGGCCGCCTGCCATGGTGTGGTGCAGCGTCTGGCCAGTGGTGCCTGCTGCAGGCTGTGTCATGGCTGTGTGTTCAGGGGTGGTTGATCTGGTCTCCACCCTCTCACCGTGATTCTCCCTCCTCACCCTTCCCGGGCTAGCTCTGCTTTGACCTTGTCTAACTCTGCTCTGGCCAGTTTGAAGGCCAGAAAGCCTTTCCTCTTTGGCCCAGTGCAACACTCCCATTGAAAGTCTGTCAGGTCTCTCAGCTCCAGGGTCCCCACACCTCTGGGACCACAGAGCACACAGGGCCTGTATTTCTGTGCCCCTTCGCTAGCCACCGTCGGCTCAAGGCCAGCTCTGGTTCACCATGGCCTCAGTGAGTCGGCTTGGATTCCAGGAGCCGGCAAGAAGGAAGCCTGCGTGCATGTGTGAGGGTTGCTAAATTACCCAATTTTTTCCTTTTTGGAGGATTAAACTTGAGTACCTTCACACTGAGCTACATCTTCAGCCTTTTTTTTGAGGCAGGGTCTCACTAAGTTTTTAACTTAGTCAAGTTGGGATCAAATGTATGATCCCCTTGCCTCTGCCTCCCAGAGTGCTGGGATTACAGATATGTGCCACCTCACCTGGTTTAACTTGACTCTATCTTTAAGCAGTATGTTTAATAGCTGTTGTTATCTTTGTGAAAGTTTTATTTGAAAATTTATTCTATAATATCAAACCCATCAGAAGAGATATATTTTTTAACATGTTCCTTTAATATAAAAAGATAGAACTGGGCATGGTGGCACATGCTGCTCATGAGGCTGAGGCAAGACTCAAGTTGGAGCCCAGCCAGGTACCTTATCAAAACCCTGTCTCAAAAAAAACCAACCAAACGAAAAAACAACAAAAGCGTTGGGGAGAAAGCTCTGTGGAAAGGCCTTGGGTTCAGTCCCCAGTATCTCAAAAACATAAAATTAAAAAAATAGGTTCGGGGATTTTAGCTCAGTGGCACCGTGCCTGCCTCACAAGTGCAAGGTCTGAGTTCGATCTCTGATAGTGCAAAAAAAAAAAAAAAAGAAAAGAAAAGATAGCCATACATAGTAAGAGACAAAATGACACTACATCCAGCTCTCATCTCTGGTCTAACAGAGTGGCAAAAATCAAAAGTTTGACAGTATGTTTTTTTCTTTTTTTAAAAAACAAGATGGTAGGGGGAAAAGTACTGTATGTAACTATTGAGAATGCAAAACAATACAATACAGTCATATAACACACTATTAGGAAATACGCATTTAATCTTTGGCCAGTTTCCTGGCACACAGCTCCTAAAATCTTGGGAATCTTCAAAGTGCTATGTGTCTTTTCATATGCCAATGAGCCCGGGGTGGGGTGAGGGGTGGCTGGTCACCTGGTCACAGAACACCAGCCCTGATTAGGGGGTTGGGACTTTCAGCCCTGCCCCAAGTAAATTGCAAGCTATAAAAGAATATAGATTATGAAGAAACCCAAGAGACATTTGCACCCTGTCGTAAAAATATCCTGAACACAGCAATTAAATTAAAAAACTAACTGGATATTTGATGCTGTTAATGGGAATTTTTATTAATATTAAGTAATAATGATTAATATGAAAACACTTGAGATAATAAAATGTGGCTAAGTCCTTTTTTTTTGAGGCAAGTAGTTCAGGCTGGCCTTGAATTCACTGTGCAGTCCAGGCCTTCCTGCAGCTCATGGTGATCCTCCTGCCTCAGCCTTCCAGGTGCTGGGATCACAGGCTTGATCTGTCATGCCCGACTGCTGCCTGCCTGCTTGCTTGCTTTTCTTTCTTTCTTTTCTTTTCCCTTTTCTTTCTTTCTTTCTTTCTTTCTTTCTTTCTTTCTTTCTTTCTTTCTTTCTTTCTTTCTTTCTTTCTCTCTCTCTTCTTTCCTTCCTTCCTTCCTTCTTTCTCTTTCTTTGAACTCTCTCTCTTCTTTTCTTTCTTTCTCTTTCTTTCTTTCTTTGCTGTGTTATTTAAAAAAGTCTTTTCCTTAAAGTCTATTTAAAACTGGAAAACTCTCATCCTTGAATTTTATCTTTAAAAAACAGTGAAGAGGAGAATTGAATGTCCTCGCTGCCCTCTCTGTGCTTTGTCCTGGCTGTGTAGCCACAGGCAACCCCTCAGCTTTCCTGCTTGGAACCTCATGTTATTGTAGGGGGGCAGGGGCAGTGCTGCTCATGGATGGAGCCACCTTGTACCCATGTGCCCGGGGCAGGACCTGGGCTCCTCTAGATGGCCCCTCTGACCTGGTGAGCTGTCCCTGCTCTTTCCTGGCCATTTCACTGGCTGCTGTCGGGACCCTAATGAACAGTTCTAGGCCTGAGTACAGGTCAGGCAGCAGTTTAGCGATCCAGACCTGATGGGGAGGGTGTCAGGCTTGGCTCTGGGTACAAGCTGCCTTCTCCGGTGGGGCTCATCACCCAGGAAGCCTGGTGCCAGGGATGACCTCTGTGGAGCCGGGCAACCTAGCTGCTGCTCTGCCTGGCTTTGGAAGAGACGTCCTGAGACCTCAGTCAGCTGTGGATACCAAGGAGGCATGGAGATGCGCACGCAGACCTCGGTTGTAGCTCTGGGCGTTGCACACAGAGCCGAGGGGAGCATCTCCAGATGGAGCCTGAGGCCACCAGGTGGCAATGCCCACCAGTGTGAGTGTGTGCAGAGGGACAGGGCGGCCTTGCAGTGGGTCTAGGGAAACCACTGTACCTGCCCAGAACCTATCTGGAAGCTGTTGGGCCTCAGTGTTGGCCCCAGGCAGAGAGCTGCCCCAGCCGGCTTGTGCAAGAACAGGTTCCAGTGGCAGCCATGCATGGCTGGGGACACTGCAGACTGGAGCACCACCTTTCATGTCCTCGCTGCTTTATCCAGCTCTGTGGTGGTAGTAGACTTCTAAGTAGTTGGAAATAGGCATCCTGTGTATGTGGCCTCTGCAACTGTATACAGCTTAAAAGGGGAGGAAGGGTGACATGGAGCTGTCAGCTGGAATCAAACCTAGCATTATAGAGAAAAGGAAAGATGGTCCTAGAGGACACCAGGTCCAGAAACAGTGCTGTAGCTGTCCCTAAGCCCCACAGGCTCTCTACTGCAGTTTTTTGCTAAAGGACAGGCTGGGGGTGAGGGTGGGCTTAAAAGGGGTGGATCTCATTTCATAGTATCTCTATAATCACTGTGGTCAATGTCAGTGTTCATGGTACCTGAATTATCTGGTGAGGAAAACAGCCTGGGTTCTATGTTTGCCTCAAATAGCTTTGAACTGGTGATCCGCCTGCCTCAGCCTCCCAGATCACAGTGTGTGCCACCATGCCCAGCTCTCAGCCTTTTTCCCATCCTTAGTCATCCATCTTAGTCACTGCAACATGGTAGATGCCTGTTCATAGATACCGAATTTCTTTCCAACTCCTTCTAGAGAAAAGCAACCTGACCGTGACAGTGCCTCACTGGTTGCCTTTTATAGAAGCCATCTATTTAGCTGAGCTCTGTGGAGCAGTGCTGACAGCTAGACAGCAGGAAAAAGGTCTTTCCAAAGAAGTGCAAAGGCCAGAGGATTCGAGCCCACCTCAGTGGTGCATGCCCGTAATCCCAGCTACTAGGGAGGCTGAGGCAGGAGGATCAGAAGCTCGAGGCCAGCCTGGGGAACTTACTAGAGCTCTGTTTCAAAATAAAACATAGGAAAGGGCTGGGGCTATAGCTCAGTGCAAGTCATAGGTTCTGTGACTGTTTCTTTGGGAAGTCACAAGAGCTTCCTGAGCGGCTGCAGAGCACAGTGAAGAGGATGTGGTGTGCTGGGGCCCTATTTCCATCACACCACTCACCCGCTGCATCATGCAGAGAAAACGGCCCAGTCCTGGGCCTCACGGTCCTTATCTGTGGATGGCAGCTGGGCACAGTGTGCTGGGCACAGAGGCCTGAGCTGGAGCTCGTTCAGGATGGGTGCAGCTCTTAGAGCAGTGCAGATAGGTCATAGCAAGCGCCTTGCTTGCCACTGGGCTGCCTTGCTTGCCACTGGGCTGGGGCTTTGGCACCAAAATGGTCACCAAGCTGTCATCCTGAGCACAGCCTGAGCAGTCCCGAGGGAGCAGGATCATGCTCAGGAGGAGGGGTCCACACACTTTCTGGGAAGCAGAGTTTCTTTGGCGCTATTATGCACTAGCAGGTCTGGAGCTGGATGTGGAGTTCCAGCTGGGAGTCCTCACCTGGAAATAGGAAAATTCCCTTTCTCTGAGAGTGTAGGAAACAGTGAACCCCAAAACATCCTTTCTAGCCAGGCATGGTAGTGTACACCTGTACACCCAGCTAGCCACTCAGGAGGCTCAGGCAGGTGGATCACAAGGTCAAGCCCAGCCTGGGCAATTTTTTGAGACCCTATCTCAAAAGCTTGATGCTTCCTAGGGTCAGTCTGCAGTACTGGAAAACAAACAACAAGAAAGTCTATGCTAAAACAAAGCATCTGTAATTTTCTTTCCTTTCTTTGTTTTTTGTTTGGTGCTGGGGTTTGACCTGGGCCTGACACATACTGAGCATGTGATTTACCACAGAGCTGCAACCCAGTGCTGAGATTTTCTTAATCCTCAACCTGTAGTGCTTAAAAATAATGAGCTCAGTCAAAATGGAGTAGCTTTTTCTCTGAGTTAGTAAGTTCTTAGAAGATAAATATTTGAGGGCTGGGGATTTAGCTCAGTGGTTCTGCCACCTGCCTTGCAAGTGCAAGCTCGCAAGTTCGATCCCTGGTACCAAAAAAAAAAAAAAAAAAAAAAAAAGAGAAGATAAAGATTTGAAAAAAATCTTTCATGGGGTTGCTCAGGACTGATTTCTCTCGCTCGCTCTCTATCTCCCTCTCTCTCACTTTCTGACAGGGTCTCACTATGCAGTTCAGGCTAGCCTTGAACTCATTATGTAGCCCAGGTTGGTCTCGAACTTGCAGGGATCCTCCTGCCTTGGCCTCAGGATTACAGGCATATGCCACCATGCCCAGCCTATGGGACTTCAGACCTAATAGGTGTTTAATGAATAATGATTTGATTTCATCTTATTTTGCTTGTGAATTTGGTAGGAAGCAGAGTCTATGAAAGATAAACCTCAAATAAAACTCCTATATTTTAGGAAGAAAGCCTTAGTCCTCAGAATGTGAAATTTGGACTTCAAATCAGGTTCTGAATTGATTGTATCCAAACATTTGCTAGGGATAAAAACCACTTTTGGAATAAGTGGCCCCACAGAAAATGCCAGTATTTGACGTAAGGTCTTTCACATGTCAGTGGCCAGGTCGTGGTGTCATTTATAAACTGTAACCTTCTGATCATTGTGGCCTGCCAGTCTGTGTCTTTTTTGTCCCCACCAGAGAAATCATCCTTGTGGAGGCTAGGAAATATTTCCCGTCTTGTAATTTTTAAATCAGGAAAATTTGAGAGTGACTCAAGATGGAAAAGCCCTGTACTCATAGGTTATTACACCAACATTTTGTTTAGAGATTAATGTGTTTACCCCTCATGGTGGAGCACACCTGTTATCTCTCTCCCCAGGAGGCTGAGGCAGGAGGATCACAAATTCTAGGCCAGTTCAAGCAACTTAGTGAGGTTCTGTCTCAAAACAAAACAAAAACAATGGACTGGAGATGTCACTCACTGGTAGAGAGCTTGCCAGTACTGGGGATGGCTTCCAGTACTGGAAAAAAAGAGGGAGTGTGTGTGGTAGAAATAGAGACTGTGAGAGATTGTGTTAGACTGAGTATCTAGAGCAATACCTCCTATATGAGAACATACAGACCCCTTAAACGTCGTGTTTTACAGTGCATTGCTTCTCAGAATTTAGTGGGTGCATGAATTGCTGGGAATTGTTCCAACTGCAGGAGTGGAGCCAGGGGCGGGGTGGGGACTCTGCCTGCGGCCCTCCCTTTGGTAGTGGGCTCCAGAGCAGAGACTGAGCCTGGCAGCACCTTAACTCACACCACTGCGGGGGCTCCGTGCCCAGAGTGGCAGGAACCCACACAATCTGCTGGTGTTCTCTGTTCCAGACAGGGCCCTGAAGGGCAGCGTGTGTGGTCCAAGGATCAGAGTCACAAACCTGCATGGACACCCCTGTCTTTAAAGTGATGTGCTTGTGTTTTAAAGTATTGTTTTCTATTATTTCCCCCTTCTTTACCTTGTTTTTTGGGACTCCTACTAAGCAAAGTGATCCTTTATTTTCCAGTTTGTAAATTAACTGGACTACAAGACCTGGCCGGTCACACTTCCCAGGCAGGGTCCCCTCACTGGTGTCAGGGGCAAAGCAGAGTTCTCCACACGCATGCCCGCGGCCAATCTTTGGAATATTGAAATGGGCTCACCGGTGCTTACAGCTGCCGACGTGGACCCTGGTCAGAGCCCACTGATTTCATCTTGAGAGGACCCCTGAGACGGAGGCTGGGGGCTGCTCTCCGAGTCCACCCCGGCTCACCCCGCGTCCTCTCTTGTGGCCTCTTGAGCTCAGCCCTCCACAAGCCGATGGGCTTGCGGGCTGGGAGCCTGGGGTGGGCAGAGTGAAGGTTCTGCGGTCAGGGAGCTTGCAGCTGGGGGAGGGGCGGGAAAGTACTGGGCGGAAACTGGCAGCGGCTCCTGCTGTTGCCTCGGAGGGTGGAGGAGGGCGCTGAAGCTGGGGCCATCTGGAACGCAAGACTGTTGGGCAACCTGGAGAGAAGTTTTGTTTCATTTTCCACTCTGGAGGTAAGAGAGAGTGCTTCTGGGGGGCGGGGGGCGGTGACATCTGATGTATGTTTTAGGAATTATGTACTCTGTATTCTGGCCCTAGTGTTGAAGACTGGGGAGAATGCGTTGAGTAAGCAAGAAAAAATAGTTCTCATCATGCTGTGTGAAGAGCTGAATTAAGAAAGTGATAGAGGGTCCAGGAAGACTGTAATTATTTTTAATTTCCCAAAGGAATCAAGAGATCTCAGCCTACTGCCAGCCCTAAGCAGTGGTTTCTAAACTTCAGGGCACGCGGGAATCACCTGAGCGCTAAGTGAAACCCGGCTCTACCCCACAGTTTCTAATTCTGCAGGCTTGGGTGGGGCCTGAGAGTTTGCAAAAGAATGAAGGAGAGGAGCAGCAGGGAAGTAAACAAAACATCAGAAGGACAATACGAAGACCAACCATACCAATATGTATTTAAAATAAACCCTAAACATTCCAGTTACAAGCTGTGATCACCAGACTGAACTTTCCTCCAGCACAACCACCTCCTGCAGTTTAAATAGGAGGTGGCAACACTGAGCAGCAAGCATGAGAGAGCTGAGCAGGGCTAGTTGGTGCCTCAAGGAGGAAGCGCCCTGGAAGTGCCTTGGGGACAGAGCTCTGTGGAGCCATTCTTGGCTGGCAATGGGGTGGACCACTGTCACTGAGGGCAGATGTCCCTGGAGATAGGCACAAGCTGGCCTGGGAGAGAAAGCATACTTTCCTGGAGAGGTGGACACCGCCTCTCCTTCCTGGAGCTTAAGATTTGAGTGTGCTTGTTTGGTTTTGTGTTTGCAGTAATTGTCATTTTAAAAAATTTGTTTGTTTTTAGGGTTACACTGTAGGAATGTGTTCATTATATACTGTTTTAAAAATTTAAAAGGCCCAGAAGAAAATAAGACACTGGATCCTTCCATCTGGAGATGTCCATGGCTAATTTGCTGTAGACACCTAGGGCCGGGGTTTTAGCTCAGTGGTTTTGCTGCCTGCTGCACAAGCGCAAGGACCCGAGTTTGATCCCTGGTACCAAAAAAACAAAAAAACCGAGAAAATTTGCTATAGACACCTAGTCGGGGGGTTTTTTTGGAGACAGGGCTTTGCTGTATAGCCCAGGCTTTGAATTCATGATCCTTCTGCCTCAGCTTCTCAATGCTGGGATTACAGCTGTGCACCACAATGTCTGTTTCTAGTCGATCTTATTAATAAACATAGTTATTTTTTAATGAAATTGGGTCCTGACAGACTTTTTATTATGAACATCTTTCCTTGTCATTAAGTGTTTTTTGTAAAACAGGAGTGTAAAAGGATATTCCTGGAGGCTAGGGAGGGATGGAGGATTTAGAGGTCAGCTGTGACAGAAAGTTAGAAAAGTAAAGTGAGTGTGTCCCTGTGCTAGCCGTGTACTCCCACTATCCCAAGAGCTGTCCAGGGTTTGGGTGGTGTGGCCATTACACATGGACCAGGAGCCAGGAAAGCCCGTGCCCGATCTTCAGTGGAGGCGACTGATGCCTGGGGATCAATGAGGGACCAAGGGAAAGGAGAGGGTGGCCTTGGGGGCAGTCACATTAATTAGGCCCTGGTGAGGCAGAGGGTTTTGGGGATCACCCCTGGCCTTGAGCCATATCCCTAATCCCCTTCCCTTTCCTTTGCTCGCCATGTACTCTGTCACTGAGCTACATCCCTGGTCCTTTTAATTTTATTTTGAGATAGGATCTTGCTAAATTTGCCCAGGCTGGACTTGAACTTGGAATCCTCCTGCCCCAGCTTTCCCTGTACCTGGGATTATAGATGTACCACTACGTCTGGTTCTCCATAAGCGTTTGAGTGATAGAAACCAGAGAGTGTGTGCAGTCTGAGTGTGCAGGAGGAGTGGTGCCTTTGCAAAGGCAGGGGAGGTAGGGCAGGGTTGCTCATGCCAGTCACCTCAGCTATTTAGAAGGCTGAGGCAGGGGGATCGAAAGTTTGAGGCCAGCCTGAGTAATTGAGGGAGATGTTGTCTCAGAAAATAAAAAGGCTGGGGATATAGCTCAGTGGTAGAATGCTTGCCTAGAGTTCTGGGTTCAAGCTGCACTACTATGGGAAAAACAAAGCAAAAAAACAAAACAAACCCTCAAGAAGACCAATCTTATTTTATTTTTTTATTTTATTATTTTTTTTTGGTACCGAGGATCAAACTCGGGTCCTTGCGCTTGCTGGGCAGGCAGCAGAACCACTGAGCTAAATCTCCAGCCCAGACCAATCTTATTTTAAAAGGTTGGGGCCAGGGATTTAGCTCAGTGGCATTGAGCCTCCCTCGAAAGCACAAGGTCCCGAGTTGGATCCCCGGTACCAAAAAAAATAAATGTTTAAAAAAAGGGCTTATTTCTGGTCTCAACAGTTAAAAAGCACACAAGATATGGATTTGTTAGTTTTGTGTTATCCAAATTCTTCCTGATCTGCTAACAGGAACCTCTCTGGGATGTTGTTTCTGCCTTCATCCCCATGGATGGATGAGGTGAAATACTCTTCCCTATCCATCCTGGTCCCTTCCTTGGAGGAGGCAATCTTGTCTTGCTCTGTGGGGAAACTACCCTCCATAAGCCCAAGGACCTAAGAGGCTGAGTGACAGCTGCCTTTTGCCCTCCCAAGTGGAGTGGCACTCTGACGGTCACTTTGGACAATACCTGTGGCCCTTCCACGTGCAGGGAAGTGTGTGGGGCCACAGGAAAGAAGGGTCTTGGCCTGGAGTGGAGCTGCAGGCTGGCATCCCATCCAGAGGGTCCGATGATGTCCAGGACAGGGATTAGCCTGACAGAGACGCACAGGGACTTCTGGAGTTCGATCCCAGATCCTGGTCTCTGAGGAGAGTAAGATGAAGCCCCCTCCCCCAAAGACAGCATGACCCTAAAAGGTCCAGAGAGAGCTTTGCAAGGAAGGGCACCATTGTGTATGTGCCGCTGAAGCGAGCACAGGGAGGGCGCCATTGGTGTCACTGAGGAAGTCGGCTTCTCTTGGCCCGGGGGCTTGGGTGTGGAGACAGAGGAGACTGGGTGTTGAGGAAATGGCTGGTTCTAGCAAAGGCTGGAAGAGAGTTGGTGAGCTGGAGCCTCTGGTAGAACAGAAACAGAAGCTGAGATGTCAAGGGACAGGGCCAGCTTGGAGGAGACCCAGTGGAGATCATGTAGCAGATATCCCTGGGACCATTGTGACAGAGATGATTGGAGAAGTATGAAAATGGAGGAGAATAAGCCCAGTGTACAGATAAGTTCTTCATGGGGGTGGCCACTGCTGCCTGCAGAGAGGGGGCCTGGGGCAGGACACCCAGACAGAGCACCACAGGACAGCAGAGTCGCTGAAAGTAAGCAAAGCCCCAGCAACCCGAAGACACAGAGCAACGCGTGACACCCTGTTTTGGCGCTTGGAACAGAAAGAGAATATTAATGGAAAAACTGGTGAAGTAAAAATAAAGTTTGGAGTTGAGTTCATAGTAACAAACCAATGTCAATTTCCCAGTTTTGACAAATGACAAATAGCTACATAAGATGTCAACAAGGAGGAAGCTGGCCGAGGGGTTTTATGGGAATCTGTTGCAACTTTTCTGGGAATCTAAGATTATTCTAAAATTAAGTTTATTTTTAAGGCTTTGGGGGTGGGCAGAAGGAGAGGAAATTAGCTGTTTTGTAGGCTGTCAGTAATCAGCAAGGATGGGCAGGGATACAAGGGCGGATGACCTGGAATGTTTTACCCGTGTACAAATAGGAGATTTAGAAAGATGTAGGCTTGGAAGTAAACAGAAAGACATTTAGTGAAAAAAGAGGTGCGTGAATTCCTTAGTGTTGAAAATTTGCAAATTCCCATTCAAAAACCGATGAGCTACTTCAGGTCTCCAGGTCTCCTGTGGTGCAGATCTGGCTCTGAGGGCCAGTGCACCCCATTTCCTGCTTCTAACCATGGCCTGAGGCCACCCGGATGTGTCTCACTGGGAGCTGCCTGTCAAGGTTTCCAGACTCTGGCTCCAGGACTTGCTGGCTCCTCACAGAGTGCTTTCCTTTGGGGCCTGCAGTGCTTACACCTGGAACAGAGCACCATTTAGGACTGAGTTGGAAGGGATTAGACAACTGCTTGCTAACTGGGGAGGGCAGGTGGAAAGTGAGAGTCGGAATGCTGGCTGTGAGAGAGAGGGTGTTTGCAAATTAATGACCTGGAAATAATTGACTCAAAACCTTTGCCCACCATCCTGAGACTCCAGGCAACCCCAGACCGGAGACAAGGCAGAGGGCCTGGGGTGTGGAGGAAAGCTCTGGGTATGGTGGAGAAACCACGGCTGCAGAGATGGCAGTTCCTTCCTGGTGGTGCTGGTCTCTGCCCTGGGGAACACACAACTTCTTTTCCCTTCTTCCTCAGTCGTCCTCCCCTTTCCTGGGGCTGCTTTCCTTGCAATGTTGCAATGCCTCGTGCAGTACTTCTTTTGGCAAAGTAATTTTAGTGGTGTCCTCACTGAACAGCATCCCATCAGAATGGACCAAGTTCTTAGATCTGACCTGTGTATAAATCAAATCTATGAGGAGAACAGAACCCTTGAATGACCATATTGGTACAAATGCACACACACATCAAAGTGTATTTCATCATTCATAATGGGACAACCTGTTTAAATAGTTTTGAAATTTAAATTGTAGTATATTAGAAATATTTTGCTTTTTACCTTGTAAATTAAAAATGTAGTTATATTTAAAATGTTTTAAATATATATATATTAAATCTGCCCATATATTTTGACAAACAGTGGAGCATTTGAGTGATTATTCTTTCATTCTTGGATAAACACGAATGAGTATTGTACATTTGTGATTTTTATCTAAGGTGTATCACGTAAACACCATATTGTAGATATTACCTTCCTGCTATTGTTATTTGTAGAGCTCATTAACTTAAAGAACTAATAAAAAGGTACTCCTGGAATTCAGGAACCCATTTCATAGAGCCAAATGACCTCCCTACTCACCACCTACATTCTGTTCCATCTGTTAACTTGTGTACTTTACCTTTCTGTTATGTAGCTGATGCCATACTGCTGTCCAGCACCTTTCCATTACTTGCACGAGAAACTCTTCCCATTGTGGCCGGTCACTAAGTCAGCTGGAAGTTTCTAAATGTGCAGTCAAGACTGACAGGCAGTCTTACCCTGGTCAGGTGAGCTGGGGCTGCTAGCTGGACCAGGACCTTGCACACTTGACTGGAAGTCCACAGAGGTGGGTTGGGGAGGGGATCAGGACCCACATCAGAGAATGGTGAATGTCCTTGCATTTCATCAGAGAGCCCAAGGAGTCTGAGCCCCCAGAAGGTTAAGAGAATGCCTTTCTGTTCAGTTTCTGAACAGGACTGTGGGTCAGATATGATGGTGCCTTCAACATGCTAGGACATAAGATCGTTCTGTTCGCCTTGTAAGGCATCTTCAGTTGCACACAGTACTGGGTTGGAGAGCTGCTCCTCTTGTCCTTCCCTCTAGTATTTTTACATCTGTTACAAATCTAGCAAACCCCACTTCCGTTTCAGATTACCCTAATTTACATTACAGATCAGTTTGAGAGCTCAGGTGTAATCTAACCTGGTGTTGAGTCCTTTTGGGGGGAGGCAGTGTTAAATATTTGCTGAATTTTCTTTCTTATATTTAAATGGTATCAGAACAATTAAAGATTCATAGAGGAAAAATGTAATTTTATTATTTGTTTGACAGTGCTGGGGATTGAACCCAGGAAGTCTATACATGTTCAATGCAGATGCACCTCCCAAATATTTTATTTTTACTTTTAAATTTTTTATAGCCCAAGCTGTATTTTTTAATACCCCAAGCAATTTTAAAACTGAAGAACCCACAGATATGGAGGGCTGGTTGTATTTAAAATACTTATTTTAGGGCCGGGGATTTAGCTCAGTGGTTTCGCTGCCTGCTACGCAAGCGCAAGGACCTGAGTTCGATCCCCGGTACCAAAAAAAATTTTTTTTTAAATACTCATTTTTATTTATTTATTTTGGTACCGGGGATCGAACTCAGGACCTTGTGCTTGTGAGGCAGGTGGTGGTACCACTGAGCTAAATCTCTGTCCTAAAATACTTATTTTTAAAGCCTCATTATATGTAAACATAAATTACATTTTTATTTTAAAAACCTATTTTCCAAAACTGAAAGATGAGGAATGGCATTATTTTACATTTATGTAAATCTCCTTACTGTCTGACGGAAGACTGCTTGATTCTCATATCTGCTTCTCTGTTTTTTCTGCTGTGATGAAGTCTGTGAAGCAAATATAGCTTAACACAGAAAAAAGAGTGTTACGCTAGCATGTTCTTTAATACCATGACCCAGCTCCACAAGCTGTGGTTTTCTGGAGCTGAGTTGTATTGTAGGATCTGAAATGAGCTGCTGGATTTTTTTACTTAGATCATAAAACCCCTTGCTCTGCCTTGCACTTTGAGTGGGTCACCTATTTATGTGTGATTCTGGACCTAGGTGCGTTGGTCACATGGAAACTGTTGGTTACCAAGTCATGCAGGTCTCCTAACATCAAATTCACCACTCTCTCACCCTGATCTCTTTAGGAAAATATTAGGTGTTGGGAAGACCTCAAGCTTACAATAAATGGCAAATACAAGGTTTTCTAAAATGCTTAATCTCTCACATTTTATCATTAGCAGTAAATGATAAATGTTTTTCTTGAAGAAACAGGTTTACTTTGTTCATTTTAAAGAAAATGTCTAGTTGATACCCAGGTCCGAGTAGCCATGGGTTTGAACTGCTCCTCATGTGACAGTGGTGGCTTGCAGGTCAGCTGGCTCAGCCTGCGGCTCTTGCATAACCTTTGTACACAGCTTTGTGTGCCAAGGGCCTTAGTGTGCTTCCCACCGCTGAGGAGAACATCAAAACGGCAGGTGCTCAGGGGTCAAGATCAATGAAATATGTAATAATTCTGACTGCTGCTTCATTAAGGGCGTTGGTACAGGAAATGGCCTTTTTAAAAATAACTGCTCATGTGTGGGGTGAAGAGTGGGTGACTACTGGTTTCATTTGCTGTCACTGACTTGATTGGTGCTCAGGTGCCAGAAGAGCCTCCATAAACTGCCGCCTCCAGTGCCTCTCACCCCCAGTGGAATGTTAGCACAGTGCAAAGGCAAATACAGCCCCGAGTCTTTCTAAACACAGTGTTGACCTCTGAGAAGGCCTTGGGGACTCCCAGAAGGCATCCAGCCAGATGCGTGGCGCCGCCCTCCCAGCACTGCCTCTTTCTTTGGTGCCGCCCCTACTGTGTCCACAACTCTTGGGGCCTAATGGTGCCTGTGGACCAGCTTTTTCTGACTTGGGCACCCCCTTCACGACCCTGGCTGGAATGTGGGGTCCATGGGGTGGGGTGCACCCAGCACCCCTAGGGTTTCCAGCCGCCATAGCCCGGCCCCACTGGGATACTGAGGGCCAGCTTGGGGTGCCCTGCCTGGTTCTTCAGAGGGGACCCCATTTCTGCTGCCCTTCTTCCAGTGATGACTATTTCCCTGGTTTGCAACTTGCTTTTTGTTTTTTGGTTAATCTCTCCATTACTTAAGGACTCAAAGGAGTCATTTGCATGATGCCCCAAAAGGAAGAGGTCTCATAAATGTTTATCTACTTGTAACGGAATCAAAACTGAAAGCGAAGTGGAAGAAGCGTGTGCGTGGCCGGTTTCCCGGTTGCCGGCCCTGGAGCGAGCAGGGTGCGCTGTGGTTTCGCCGGTAACCTCAGGGCTGCAGCGCTGGCTTCGCTGAGGCTGGGGAGCTGTGTCCCGTGCTCCTTGCTCTGTGCTCGTGCTCGGTGCTTAGCGCTCTGTGAGCTCTGCAGGGACTTTGGAGCCCCGCCCCCGCCCCTCCTGAACCCAGCCCTCCGGAGCACGCCCCTCCCGAGCCCAACCCTGTTCCCTGAGCCCCGCCCCTCCTTTTAAAGCCGGGCTGTACCACCCACTTTCCCGCGGGGGAGCGCGCGCCGATCGCTCCGAGTGCGTCAGGGCGCTCCGAGTCGCCTCGACTCCGGCCCTGGCACTGCAGTGGGGTCGCCCGCGCCTCCAATGCTTCTTCGGGTCGATGGACGCGGGCCCCCGGCTGCGCAGGTGAGGATGGCGGCCCGCGGCATGTGAGCGCCGGGACCACGCGCCGGTGCTCGCCCTGACCGAGCGGCTGCGGAGCGCTCGGGCGGCTCGGAGCGCGGAGGACAGAGCGAGGTGCAGGGGCGGAAAGCGGCTCCCTCTGTCCTCGGTGTTCTCGTGCACTCAGCCCGGGCTCTCGCTCTCTCGCCGGCTGGGGTCCTGAGTACTCGTTAGCGGTGCGAAGCGTCACGCTCGGGAGAGGGTGGTGAGCATTTGCCTGGAGGTCGAGACTCTGCTGCTGAAACGCGCCGTTTGCCGGATCTCCTGAGCAGGCGGGGGCCCCGGGGCCGCCGAGGGAGGAGCTGCTGGCCCCGTTGGGGTCACAGGGCCAGGCCGAGCCCCGCCTGCCCTTCCACGGTCGGCACTGTTGATAATGAGTGTGCGGAGAGAGTGACGACAGGCACAGTGCTTAATGTTAAGACTCGGTGCTGCATGTGTCTGTGACTTATCCGGTGTGACAGCAACGTTCTAAGGGAAACTGAGTTACATGTGTTATACACGTTCCTTCGAACTTTACGGACAGCAGCGTGGCCCCCCGTGCCTACAGAACGGGAAAGCTCTTCAGGCTATTTCATGTAGGGTAGTTATTTTGAGATGCTTCAGAAGGCTAAGCAAACTTCATGTCCGAAGACCCAGACTTACAGAGAAATAGATGCTAAAATGTTGAAGTTGGGGGCGGGTATGGCTTTTGAAATGTTTTCCCAAAGAAATAGAACTTTCAAGGGCGCATTCTAAATAGGAACTTCTTTGTAGCACCACCTTTTTATAGTTAATCTTCTTAACTTGGTAGTTTATTCACCACTTCCATTTTATTATTCTGAGAAAAGAGTTCTTAACCTGGGGCTAAGTGGGAAGAAAATGTGGATGAGTGGATAAGAAAAAACGTTGCATCTTTAATTTTGCACATTTTTAACTGAAACTTAGTATTTCTTTTTAGCAGGATTATAGACAAAAACCATAGTACCAATTCTCGTGATATTACCACAAATAGAAACCACATGTTTTCATAATCTACTTAGAGTTCCTGCGAATGTCTTAAAATAACCTCTTCCACTTTTATGAAATCAAGGCGCTGCTTTATCTAGAGTAAACTAGTAATAAAGAAAAATGCAATATGATAAAAATACAGTGAATGTTTACATTTTTAAAATATTACAGTAAAAAACGTTCCCAATAATCCCCCTTAAAATACTCTCCGTGCTTTCAACATGGTTTTTGCCACTTTCTGAAGCAGTTCTGGAAGTCTTTCATGTCTTCATTTGCACTGTTGTGCTGTCTCACTGTCCTGAATTGACTCCAAACGTTTTCCCTTCGTGGTCATTTTGACTTTAGGGGAAGAGCCAGAAGTCATGTTTTTATGATCCTGCCTTTCGGTTGGATGCCACTCAGCAGCAGCATTCACTGTGTCTTTTGTATCACTGCAGTGCTGGGCTTGATAGGTATATTTCTATGTAATTTGTTATCTTTGTATTATGTGTTTCATTTAATGTATTTAAAAACATTTCCCTGTGAGTGGCATTACTCACCCAACTTAGTAAGGGCGCCTGGCACAAAACCTAGACGGAGATACCTTGATCTATGAAGTCAAGTCAGTACTGACACTGCTCAGTAATACAGCATGGGAATTTGAACCCAGATGTGAGCTATTCCAGCGCCCACACCCTCACTAATGATCAAAATAAAATAAGATAGATGGTGAATACTGTGTGCTGGACACACATTAAGCAGTTTTAATTAGATTACCTTTGGTTCTTCCCTGTCCCTTCAGTGGTAAGTGGTTTTATTATCCCCTTCTCATACTCTAGGAAATGGAGGCCCAGCAGGGGGCAGCGGGGGGGGGGTAGTCTTGCCCTAGGTCCCCAGGTGCAGCTGATCTGCAGCCCCTCCTTGCACGTGCTGCCTCTTAGCAGAGTGAGATGTGCGGAGCCCAGTGCAGAGGACGGTGGTTTTGTGGCAAGGTGTTGTGGATTGGAGTTGTCAGTGTGGTGGGCAGCTCCCTGTGCTAGCAGTAAAGGAGAAAGCTATGGGTCTTTCTGATGCTCGGCCTGACTCCTGACATGCCCTGGAGCTAGGAATGGGAACCAAACCGAAGTCTGCTGTCTGTTACTTTCTTAGCTGCGTGTTGAGAGTATATCTTACGAGTTTCAAATACCTCTTTCATCAGTTATACCTACATTGTGGTCCAGGCTCATTCCAACATTGTTCTTTGTGGGAGAGTAGATGGTCTTTGCGATCCAAAGAGAATATATGGAAAAGAGTCAAGATATTTTTGGATTTCAGGGGAACCCCAGAGCCAGGCCAAGTTTCCCTGATTAGCTAAGGAAAGCTGAGACATGACTTGGGATGTGTCATGTTGGACAGAAAACCCTCATCATGTGTCACGTACAATCTCTCTCTGCTCTTGACAAATTAATTCAGGCTCACTGGACTTAATAATTCATATTTCATGTTGAACCACAGTAGTTTCATTGTAGACTGAAGTAATTTATAGAGCAAGATGAGGACTTAGGGATTTTGCAGTAATGTAAGTGAATATGGAAGCCAACTCTGGCAGTTTTCATCAGTTAACTGGCATTGTTGCAGGGTGGTGCCACTCTGAACTGTGAGTGGTCCGTGATTGATTTCCCATGTGAATGTGCAGCCCATTTCTTTCTCTATAGGTTGCTCCTAGGGTAAAAATATTCTCTTTAAAGTAGAAGTACTTTCAATCAGGAAGGAATTACCTAAGTATTTCTCGCTTTGCGAACTTTTTAGAATTGAGGTTATATATTTATCCACTGCATCCCAAAATCTAGAAATCAGACATTATTTTTGTTTTGCTTTTGTGTTTGATTACATTTATTGAATAACGTGAATTGTCTAGCTTTTAAAAATTAAAGATTTTGGTCACTATTTTTGAACAATGAATATTTGTCATATTGAGTTTTCAGAGTGGGGGAGGGAGTAGTCAGTTACCTGGAAACGAAGTTGCTTGCAGCTCTTGGCTTGTGCTTCCTTTGGAACCTTTAAGTGTAACAGACACATTGAACTCAGTTCCCAGAGGGAATCGCAACAACCTAGTTCTCTTTAATGTAAAATAATAGCTTTAGTTTCTAGATTCTTCTTCTTTTTTTAGAGACAGGATCTTGCTATATAGTTCAGGCTGACCTTGAACTAACTCACTGTGTAGCCCAGGCTGGCCTGGAACTCACAGCGATCCTCTAGCCTCAGCTTCCTGAGTGGTGGGATCACAGGCCTGCGCTACCATGCATGCCCAGCAGTTTCAAGATTTTGATCTAGAGTAAGTGGAGATTATTCTTTATAAAGTATAAAAAGGGCTGGAGATGTAGCTCAGTGGCACAGCACCTGCCTGGCAAGTGCAATGCCCTGAGTTCAGTTCTCAGTACACCCCCCCACCCCCCAAAAAAAGTATAAAAAAAGCTTGGCATGGTAGTACAGGTCTGTAGTCCCAGAGCTTGGGAGGCTGAGGCAAGAGGATCATTGTGAGTTCAGTGCCAGCCAGAACTACATAGTGAGACCCTGTCTCAAAAAAAACAAACAAAAAACCCCAAAACGGTACAAAAAAATAGCATTCCCTGTTCAACCTAACAGTTTTTTTTTTGTTTTTTTTTTTTGGTACCAGGGATTGAACTTGGGACCTTGCACTTGCGAGGCAGGCGACAGAACCACTGAGCTAAATCCCCGGCCCCAACCTAACAGTTTGTGGGCATCTTTTTCTGTGTGGATTAGCTTGCTTTATACCAAGGGGTGATATTGGTGGCCAAATCAAAAGGAGGGCTTATTTATGAATCTCCCATGTTCTGACTGTCAGTGAAGCAGTCCCTGGACTCTAGAAAGGAATATATGCATGCCTTCAGCTACCTCAGGGATTAGCCAGTTTTAAAACACACCTGGTACTACCAGAGAAGCCCAGGCCCAGCCTGGGGTGGGAGTCTGTGTGCAGTGGGGGAATTCAGTTTGCCTTTTTTGGGAGAGTTGCATCTAGTGGCTAGCACACATCTTGTCAAAAGCAAGCACTCAGACAAACTGCAGAAGGAAACTAGATTTCATCAACTCTCCCACAGGTTTTTTTCTTTTGAATTTGACTCAAGTTAATGTTAATGAAGCTTAAAAAAATCAATAAAGTCAAGTCAGATTGTTCCTGAGATTAGATGAGCTGGTTTTTGGTGGATGTCTTTGATTTTGCTTTCAAACTGGTATAGACGCAGCTTTGCCGTGCCCTGTGCCCGCACTGCTGGGTTAGGAGCACCTATTACCTCAGATTTGAAAATCCATGAACGCAGAGCAGTGCAGGCTCAGTAGGCACCAATGTCAAAACAGAATGTTACTGTATTTTGGAAAGTGCAGTTTGAGGAACAGCTTTTGAGAGGGAGATGACGTTTGCAGCAATTTGACCATATGATCACCCTGTTTCCCATATGACGCCAAAAGAGACGGTGCTCTTGACAGCAGAGAGGTGCAGACAGGTCTTGTAAGTGACTTGTTGCTAGTCCATCCCAAGCCCATTCCTATCTCACAGTCTGGAGCTCCTTCCAGGGCAAGGCTGGAGGAGCAGTGAGTCACTTTCTGAAGGTCAGCTGGGTTATGGGGATGTTGTTTGGCAGCAGTAATGCAAGCAGAGGGTTCGGGGTTCCCTGCCTCCTCATGCGGTACTATGCCCTGGCTGGGCCTATATGGTTCTGAAAATAAGGTTTAATGAATGTAATATTTAAAAAATTTAAGTTTCAAATATATTCAGGAATGAAAAATTTTGTCATGGATAAGAAAGTACATTTCTTAGTTCTTTCATTTATTTGTTTTGTGTGTCCAAATTTATGTATTAATAACAGCTGTAAAATGGGAATATAAAGATGATTAGCTTTACTGCTGCTCTGAAGTATAACAATTTGATTGCTGCTAAATATAGAAGCTTAATTTTCCATATAGCAGACTTCTCCACTTCATTTGTTTTACACACCTGGTAAATGTATTGTAATTCTGTATGTGAGATAAACTAGAAATACAGTTTGTACCTCCAGGAAACGTTTCTTAGACATGTCTCTTGGCTTAGGAATACAAACATTTATTTTTTTTGCTTCAGTCACATTATTTTGATAACATGGCGAGTGGAGTGCATAACTTTTACAGGTGAAATGATTACCTATCTTATGTGGGAAAAGTTGGAGGAGCATGGTCTTTGCTCTTTTTCAGATTATCTTAATTCATTCTATAATGAATGAAATGCTCAAAATAATACAACAGGTAGAACACACAGTGTCTTGCTCCAATATAAACATATCAGAATTTGTTTAGAGAAAATTAGGATGAACGACTTTCGGAGTTAATGCTCTGGGAGCCAAAGTAAAGATTAACTTTAGAGCCACCCAAGCGCTGGCTTTCTGGCCCTGGCCATGATCAGTGTTGAGAACCCGTTCCCTGTGCAGAACCACCCCCGCCCCATCTTTCCACCAGGAGTTAAAGCTTAACCCAGTGGCTGCAGCCTGAACAGTCTCCTGAGAGTCTTGTTCTTGCTGAAGCTCTTGTGTTGGTTTATTGGCTGTGTTTTTAATTTAACCAGATAAAACTACCTGATTCTTAAGGCAGTACTTGGTATCAGATTTTAAAAACTGAGGAAATCCCAGTGCTGACATTTTTATGTCCAAAGCAACTGAAGTAAACAAAGGAGAAATTTATTGACATGTTAATTGTCTTCCTTTTGGTGTTAGGTAGTATGTTGTCAAAGGGCACCTATGAGTGAGTGCTTGCTGCATGGTCCTAGAAGTTGTTTTCCTGCCAGCTGGCTCCCCAAGGAGACTTGGACCTCTGTAGCCCACATGGTCTTTGGTAGGGCCTGGGAAGAGGTAAGATTGTGACTTGGGGTGCTTGCTGGCCTGTATTTTATTCAGAGGGTCTGGGCATTTTTTCAGGATTGTTTACTTCTGGATTGGCACTTAGATGGAGATTTGAGAACATTTTAAGGGGTAGAGTGGTTCTAGTAGGTGCTTGTTCACATGCACTGGCTGGTGTATGTGGGGGTGTCTTTTAAACTCTGTCCTGCAGTGCGGTTACTTTTGATTTAATATACAGTGGACCCTTGACTTACTCCATCAGTTCCTGAGGGCTGGTTGTAACTCAAGTTGGTTGTAAGTCAGTACAGCTGAGATCTGGATGTTTACCTGGGTACATGCTATAGACAACAAGAGGCAGATCAATCTTCCATTAACCTAATTAGCCCAAATTGTTTGTATGTCAGGCTATTTGTAACTTGAGGTCCCACTGTATATTCATATACACACATTTTCCCCTTTCTATTGAAACAGATTACACGTTAGTAGAGAATGTAGATAACTCCCTCCATCAGTTTCTCTTCCTGTTACAAACTGAAGTGTTGAAATGCTCAGAGGTACCAGTGTTAAACAAGAGAAAGGGACCGAGAAGTAGTGCACCGTGTCTGGCCCTGCAGAACTTTCTCAGGAATTGCTTCTTCCCAGAGACCTGGGCCTTCAAGTTCCCTTCTCTATGCCCTGAGGATGCCCAGCTCAGACACAAAGTCACCCTCTCTGCCCCCACACACTCCAGCTCAGCATAGGGTCTTCCCTCTCTTCCCTCCTGAGGAAGACTTACAGCTGGGATTCCCCGGTGGCCTTGTCTACACTTCATGAAACTGCATCAAAAGATTTTTGTCTTGTTATGTAACAAGTATTTCCTTGGTGTACTGTTGTTGAGCAAATAATGTTCAATAAGAAATTTTAAATGGGACGCCTACTGGGAAGTAAATGTTAAGATCTTAGCAGATGTACTTTCTGTAACAAAATTCAGGAAACACACTCTGGTATGTGGGTGTTGTAACTTTTCAGTTCTTGGAACTTGCCTTCAGGAAACTGCCCTGTCAAAAGCAAAGCAGTTGGTAAAATATGAAGCACAGCACAGACTGTATTGTGCAGTGTAATTAAATTTTGATTTGGTGCATATGCTTCTGTGGTTGGGACAGACTTGGGACAATTCCCAGGCTTTCAGCCTGGGTACTGTGTGTCTGGATAACTTGCTCCTCCCCTCCCCTGCTCACTTTCAAATACAGGTGAATCTGATTTACTCAGGAAGTATGGAAAGTGGTATAAAATTAACTAGTTTCCATTGTCTGGTACAAAACTATGAGACCTGTTTCCAACACAGAAATTATTTACTTTTGTGTCTGAACTGACAAGACTGTTTACCTTAGCTATTTCTGGTAGCTTTGAACAACTAAAGTGTTGATTTACAAAATTGATGCACAATATTATACTTAAAATTTTTTTTTATAGGAAAACATCTCACTGAATTAATATACTGAACTTGAGAGAGTTGTTTTTTTTTTTAAGGCTGGCTAAATCAGATATTTCTTGATACAAAGTTAACTGAAGCTGTTTGTATTTGTTCCAGTAACTTTGATTTAGGGGTGGCACTTCTGAGAATTAAGCCTTCCTGTCACTGTGTGTGTCTGTGACCCCCTCTTGACCCCCCTCTTAGGATTAAGCCGTTCTTTTAAAAAGTGTAAATATGAACTTGGTACATCACATGGAAAAATTTAGGCTATTAGACCAGTATTAAAATACTAAAAGGTAAAAGGAAACCTAGGATTTACATTAATTTTTAAATGATGTGCTATTTATATATATTGGGAAGAAGAGTTGGTGTTATTCACATTAGTGGCGTCATCTTGTCACTTGGTTTCAGTCAAAGTGTGCTAATTAAATTTTAATATTTATGTATCTGTTTGTTTATTGGTGCTGGGGACTGAACCCAGAGATGTACATAGTGTTCCAGGGAGCGACATACCCAGTTGTGGTCTTTGCTTTTAAATGGGAATTATATTCAGAAGACAAAAAGCCTGGGTTGGTGGTTATAAAAGATTGAGTTTTATAATTCTACCATTGCAGACAGTGTGAGATTTGCATTTGATTACTCTTATGACAGGAGCTTGTTCTTTCTTTTCTTTTTTTTTTTTTTGGTACCGGGGATCGAACTCAGGACCTTGTGCTTTCGAGGCAAGCGGCAGAACCACTGAGCTAAATCCCCAGCCCATGGAGCTTGTTCTTTCAAACATCTTCAAATCATTATTATGTTAGCAGTCATGTTACTCTAAGGATAAAGTAAAAATCATTGGGCTTTCTTAATTCTGAGTTTAGTTTTAAGATGTGAAGAAGTCCTGGCAATTTCTATAATAGGCCTAAAGTTTTGTTTCTTCCCAGGTCACATACATTCTGTGGGAACACCTCTAAAGTATTGGTGTTAACCATTTTCTTAAAGGGTGTAGTGGAAGCATCTATTGGTCTTTTGGTGGCTATGTAAATGTTTCTGTGGGAAAGGGGAATAATTAGTCCATTTCTTTCTTTTTTCAGTGCTAGGGACTTATCTCAAGACCTGTGCACTGAACTACATCCCTAACCCTTTTTAATTTTGAGACAGTCTCACTGAGGCCCTAAATTGCCCGGGCTGGACTCAAACTTGTAGTCCTGCCTCAGCCTCACAGAGTGCTGGGATTATAGGTTTGCACCGCCATGCCTGGCAATTAGCTTTAATCAAGGAATTTTCACTGTCCCCAGGTCTTGTACTTACATCTCATTTTGGAAGAGTTTCTTCCCTGCCTGAATTTCTTTTAAATGACACTATTGAGTTGTATTTTACATATCATAAAATCCACTTATTTCAAGTGCACAATTTAAGTTATTTTACTGAGTGGTGCAACCATTACCATGAGTCATTTCGGATTTTATCCCCTAGTAATATCCCTTGTGCCATTTACAGTTGCTTCCCATTCCCAGGCCCATGGAACTGCTGATCTGCCTTCTCTCTGTATATTGGCCCTTCCCGGGCATTTCACATACATAGAATCACCCATGGAAGGCCATGGGTTCTTGCATCTGATGTTTCCCACTCAGGTGAGTTCCCCAGTGCATCTCTGGTGCAGCCCGTGTGTTAGAGATGTAACAGGCAAGCTGCTTCCAGTTCCGTGTTCTGGCTTTTGGTCAGTAATTAATAATGCCACCATGAAATTTCCTTTTAAGTTTTTGTCTGGACATGTGTTTTTTTCTTTCTCTTGGATAGATAAATTAGGGGACAGGCTTTCTTGGTTTTATGATACTTTGATGCTCAATTTTTTGAGAAAATTTTAAACTGTTTTCTAAACTATATATCCACTCTAGCCACAGTTGAACTATCTTAGTCAATTTCCTGCAAGGTATTTACTATCTTCATGTTCATTTGCAGTACGAAAGTGGTTCTGAAATATCGGTTTTGTGTTTGATTATTAGAAAACAATGCATTATTTTAAATTTATGTGATTTTAAAGCACAACTTATTTCTCACATAGAAAATCCTTTATGGTTCCCTTTGAACCCAGGGCCTTTGCACTGAGCTACATCCCTAGCTTCCTCCTCATTTTTATTGTTTATTTTGAGACAGGGTCTTCCTAAATGGCAAAGTTGCCTACACTGGGCTAGAACATGATCCTTCTGCCTTAGTCTCCCAAAAGTGCTGGGAAAACAGGCACATCCAGCTTTCTGTATGGCATTCCTTTTTTTTTTTTTGTACCAGGGATCGAACTTGGGTCCTTGTGCTTGCGAGGCAAGTGATGGAATCACTGAGCTAAATCCCCGGCCCTGTATGCCATTTCTTAAATTTTTTTTTTTTTTTTGGTACTGGGAACTGAGCCCAGGGCCTGGTTGTGCTTGTTAAGCATATGCTTTACCACTGAGTATAAACCTCTTAATTTCAGCAGAAACTTAAATACATTATTAGTTAAATGCAAGTCCTTTATTTCATAATTACAAATTAACCCTAGACGCTTATTTCATTGTGATTTGTAATAGGCTTTTTTTTTTGGTACTGGGGATCAAACTCAGACCTTGCGCTTTCAAGGCAGGCAACGGCACCACTGAGCTAAATCCCTGCCTGTATTAGGCTTTTGTTCACGTAGAAATTAACTGTTCTCATTCGCTGGAGCCTCACATGTTATCTGCTTGATACTTCTGGAAATTATCACCATGTCTTGGATCCTGCCTAGGGAACTTCAGGAAAAGATAGATCTACTTCTTGAACAAAAATATTTCATGAAGTGCTCTGAAAGTGTCTCTAGATCTGCGTCCAGTAGCAGAGAAAGTGCTCTCTAGTACCTGTTAGTTGTGTTTTCAGGGTCTCCTCATCTTGGCCTTTCTGAGCCCTCCCAGGGTCCCTCCACTCTGGCTACTGGGTACATTGTGACCGGTTACTTCCCTCACTCTTCCTGTGTGTTGATAGTGATATTGATGGGCCTGTGAATATGGCCAGTCCACACTCATTAGTGACGCTTATTAAACACTCAGCCACACTGTGCGCTGACTGAGGTATCCTTGTTGGTGGAGGACAGCTGCTGTGTGCAGTGTGTGTATGGTCAGGTGTTAAGGTAGACTCGCTTTCCTCGCACTATGGGGGCCTCACAGTTTGGTGCAGGGCATGGACAGAAATTAGTAAACAAGCCGTGCTGTGTAAGTACTGTGAAACAAACCAGGTACTGTACAGAGGATGGGGGGTGAGAGGGAGTTGGCTGTGGCGTGAGCCTGGCAGAGATGTGTCATGTCTCTCCAGAATGTCACGGAAGTGTATGGTGATGGGAGAGGATGGCGTTTTATAAACAGCAAATGTGGTGTTGGAAAGTGACCATCATGCGGCAGTTTGTTGCAATAAAAATTTGATTGCATACTGTAACAGCAGAGCTTGAGTTTTTAAAGTAGAGAGTATGGTTTTCAGAGTTAGCTTTGCTTGTTACATAAAGTTAAATATTAAACAAGGGTGAAAATGTAGGGTACATTTTTCTTAGTTTGGAAGCCACTGAATGAGGGATGTGGTGGAAGTATAGAGGAGCTCACACACGAGAGCCCGGAGCTGCCTGCTGCACACCCAGGCCGGTGTGGCTGAGAGCAGACCTCCAGGAGAGTAGCTGTGGCGTTCACATGTGGGGATGGAGGCCAGAGAGCCGTGCGCCCTGGACGCTTTAGGAAGGAGCAGGTGGCCTTAAGGGCCCTGTAGGTGCTCTGAGACATGTGACAACAAGCAAGCTAGCAGTCCCGCCCTCCTGGACCATATGAACTGCCCAGGTTCGTCATTCATCGCCACCGCACCACCCTGCCTCAGTTTTACGCTTATTTTCACGTAAGTATTTTGGTTGTACACCTTTTGTGGCACAAACATATAAAAAGAAGGTATTTATTTTCAGAATCCAGAGCTACATGTACATTTGTACATTAGACATATTATGTCTGTATTTTGGTTTTTGTCCGTTTGATCTGCCATGCACTAAGAGATGAATGAGACTTATTCCATTAATGGATTTCTTATCCTAATATTTACTTAGTATTTTTGCTTTACAAACTGATGCAAGATTTTTGATGCATACTTATATTGTTTCATATATATATGTATATGTGTGTGTGTGTGTATTTTTTTTTGAGGCAGGGTCTTGCTGTATAGCTCAGCCTGGCCTGCACTTTATGACATGGCTGAGGCTAGCCTTGAGCAGTGCCCACTATGACTAGATATGTACTTTTAAAAATACTTTAACTAGGTGTGGTAGTTCATGCCTGTAATCCCAGCACTCAGGAGGCTGAGGCAGGAGGATCACTGTGGGTTTGAGGGCCAGCCTGAGCTACATATAGCAAGACCATGTCTCAAACAAAACCAAACCAAACCCTGCTTTGTCAGTATTCATTTATTATGTGTTATTCTGAAGGTTTCTTTGAATACAGTTTTTTTGGGGAATATGCGGGTACTGAGGATTGAATCCAGGGCCTTGTGCTTGTTAGAAAGCATCTGCCAAGAAACCACATCCCTCACCCTTTAACTTTTTAAAAAAACTTGAGGCAGCTTCTTGCTATGTTGCCCAGACTGGCCTGGAATTTTGTGATTCTCCTGCCTCAGTCTCCCCAGTAGCTGGGGTGACAGGCATGTACCTTCATGCCTGGTGGATATAGCTTTTCTTTTTGTTTTTTAAGATGTTTATCTTTAGAGGGTGTGGTGGCACACCCTATATTCCCTGTAATTCCAGCACTTGGGAGGCCCAAACAGGAGGTTTAAGAGTTCAAGGACAGGGCCGAGGATTTTGCTCAGTGGTTCCACCGCCTCCCTCAGAAGCACAAGGTCCTGAGTTTGATCCCCGGTTATTACTCCCACCCCCCCAAAAAAGAGTTCAAGGCTGGACTACATCAGGAGATACAGGCTCAAAACCAAAAAAATCTTGAAATTTTTTAACCATGTGTGTTTTGTTTTGGGTGAGGAGTGAGGGAAAGTTCTGGAATGCTTCCTCTGCCCCACCCTCTCTCCTGCCATATCACCCCCCGCCCCGTGTGGAGACATGGGGGTTTTCATGGGTTCTTCCAGAAGAGCCGAGAGTGTCAGACAACTTCTGGCCTCCTAATAGGACAGCTTACTCACAAATGTGTAAAACCTCATCCTGTTTTTCAGAATAAAGTTGAAAACGGGATTGCCTTGCTCTTCACAGGGGTTCATGGAATAGGAAAGCAGCCTGCATCAGAATGCCAGGGACTCCTGAGTCACTGGTCAGGCACCACTCACTCACCATGCAGGCATTTGGGAAGTCCCACATGCCTCAGTTTCTCCAGAAAGAATAAAAAATGTACCTCTGATTTTGTCATCTGTGAATTTTTCTCTGGTGTATTTTGTTTTTGTTTTGCTTTTTTGTTTTTGAGACAAGGTCTCACTGTGTAGTTCATTCAGGCTGGTCTCAAACTTGGGTGGCGTGGTTCTCTTGCCTCAGCCCCCCAAGGCTTTCAGTGAATGTGGTTTTGAATTAGTATAACTCTCTGCACATGGAATCACCCTTCCACGGGTAATTTATATCCAGCTTCAGGCAGGAGCATTTTTCAGTCTGTCACTGTGAATAATCTCTTCATTCCCAGCAGCCTTTTATTCCATTATTCTTCCTTGGCAATAATAGAGATAGTATAGACTTTAATTCTTTGTAGTTCAGTAAAAGTAAAGCAATAATAAAGTTACTTGTAATTTAAATGAAAGAAAAACATCTTCCTTATTCTGAACACTTTGTCCAAACATAATTGTTTTTTTTTTTTTTTTGGTGCTGGGGATCGAACTCAGGACCTTGCGCTTTCAGAGGAATCACTGAGCTAAATCCCTGGCAGCCAAACATAATTCTTTTTGTTCCCCTCTGTGAGTTTTAATCCGATTTCTGTTTGTTTAAATTATTATATCAGAGGTTAAATTATTGTTATCAGGAGTAAAAATTCAGATGTGCTTCAACTGAAGGACTGAGAGACCCATTGAAATCATTCACTTATTTGAAGGGTAAAATCTATTGTAATTAAAACATTTTTATAGTATTTTCAGGGCCAGGCTAGCCAGAGTGGGTGATTACGGCAAAAGTTATTGGAAATTTAAAAAGGGAAAAAATGTAGGTGGTTTCCAATATACTACTAACTATCCCTCCCTCCAAATGTATTAGAGCCCAGAAAATAGTTCTTAGAAGCAGCAGTGAGGAGTCATGTGATGGAGGCTGGCCCAGGCTGGAGCAGAGTGTTTCTTAATCTGTGCCAACGTGTCTTGACATTCAGGACAGTAAAGGAAAACGGTGCGTTGGTGAAACACGAATAAAAACCATGCTTACACAAGAGGGTTTGTTCTGCATTTATGCTGGGTGTTCGTGGTTGGAGAACAGGGAGGTGTTAGGGATCTTTAGGTTAGAGTTTGAAAATACGGATATTTTGGGGGGGATTATTTCTATTGGTGGACTTGGACACTGAAAGACCAAAAACACCAGGCATTATGGTACACGCCTGTAATCTCAGCAATCAAGAGGCTGAGGGAGGACGATTGCCACATGTTTGAGGCCAGCCTGAACTGCATAATACCCTGTCTCAAAAAACAAAACAAAGCAAAACAAAAAGATTTTGATCCATGAATTTTTGATGTTTGTTTTTTGTTTTTTTAGCTAGTGGGTTTGAATGCAAGGCCTCACACATGCTAGGCAAGTCCTGTACCTCTGAGCTACCCTTGCAGCTCCTCTTATTTTATTTTGACATAGGGTCTTGCTTGAGAAGTTGCTTGGGGAGCCCTTGATCTTGTGATCTTCCTGCCTCAGCCACTAAGTAATGGGGATTGCAAGTGTGTGGCCTCATGCAGGGCTATCACAGTTGTTTATCAAGCAGTGGTTTATTGGGTACTCTGTTATGTCCTGAGGCAGAAACTTCACTGGCATGGTGTTAATGCACAGAGTAGAGATTATCACCCCTGTTGCACAGATAAACAGAGGCTCATGGAGATTGACTTTGCCAAGATCACACAGTCAGCAGATGACAACTGCACTGCCTCTGTCGTGGTCACTTTCCTATCACTGGGACAGAATGCGTGACACTGGAAGCTTAAAGGAAGAAAGGTTGATTTTGGCTCATGGTCCAAGGTGAGCTGGCTCCAAGGCAGCAGTGTGGGTGACAGGGCCTGGGTGGAGGACAGCTGCTCAGGTCCTGGTGGCCAGGAAGCAGGGGGAGTGGGAAGACTAGAATATGGCCTTCCATGGTCCCCCAAAACCCACCTCCCACCAGCCCAGCCTCCTAATAGCACACTCAGCCATGGACTCGATAGAGGGCACCAAGTAATCCAAATGAGCAAAATAATCCAAATAAAGAAATATTACAACTCCCGACCTGCTCAACCTGCTAGATACCCGAAACGTGAGTTCGTGTTCTCTAAAATTGAAGAATGAATTCTAGGAACAATGGAGGTTAAGAGTAGCAAGAATTTATTGAGAGAAAGATGGCTTCTAAGAGAGACAGAAGGGGGACCAGAAAGTGAGTTGCCCACGCACCCTGTTTCTTTCTCAAAGGTGTTTTATTGAGCAAAGCAATGGCGTGAGGCGGGTTCAAAGTGGGACAAAACTACAGTCAACTAATAAGATTATGAGTACGGTTTTGAGGTAATATTAATCCAATGGAAAATCACGAGATGAGACAAAACTATGATCAACCAGTAAGATTACAACAGGTATAATCACTTAGGTAATGTTGATTAAATGGCAGTCAAATGGGGAAGCTAGTCAGTAGCAAGTGTACTTGGAAGGAGCAAGGAGTTCCCCTGAAGGAATGGGTTTGGGAGGTTTTGGTCACCCGCCCAAGGGGATTGATTCCTATTTATAGTATCAGTCACTGCTATTCATCTCTAGGGGAAGCATGTGAGTGTAGTCCTTTTCCCTTTTTATAATGCTGACCTTCAGTCAATATATCTGGATTGTCTTTCACATTGACTCCTGGAGGGCTGGCCCTGTCTAACGTCCTGTGGCCTATGAGATACTAATTTAGCTGTCTGCAATAGACTGACTCATCAATGGGCAAACCCTGTGGTGGTGAGTGTGAGTACAGCACCCCGTGATCCACTCACTTTCCACACAAGGCTTTGGGATGCTCGGGTCTAGAGCCTGACAGCCTCTGTTCATCTCCCCTGGACTGCGTGTGACTGCTGCGTCCTTCACACACTTGTGCACATGGCCAGTGCTCCTTGGTTTACTCTTGGATCAGAGTAAGGATGAGGAAGAAGAAATGGTGGGGATGACTGAATATGAAGCGACAGGAGAAGGCCAGGAGTAGAAACTTGGAGAGTGCAAACTCCTCTGCTGGGAAAGACTATGAGGTGAGGCTAGGTTGGCCCCCTGGAAGTACCTTCCCAACACCTTGTTCCCTTCGTGGGACATTTGGGAAGATGGTGAGCTGATAGTTGGGGGAAGCCTGGAAATAGGAAGGGGATGTGCATGGTGAAACCCTCTCCAGTTCCTTTAGAAGAAATGGTGCTAGGATGAAACTGTCGTCCCCCTGGCCCTTGCTTCCTCCACTGAAATGCACATTCCGTGAGACACCATTTTATGCCATCCTTGGATTATCCCCTCCTGAGTCCTCTCAACCTGTTCCACATGCCCGGAGCTGTAGGAACATGGTGTTGCTTGGTCTTGAGTCATCTTGGTTTCTTCTCAGGGAGGAAAGGGAAGAGAGAGGAGGACCACAGACAGAAAAGGGGAAGAGGTTCAAGGTGCATACCCTCATGATTCCAGCACTCTGGGAAGCTGAGGCAGGAGGATATAAAGTCTGATTCTTGACAATTTAGTGACTTAGTGAGACCCTAACTCAAAAAATAAAATAGGGGCTGGGGATGTAGATAGTGTGAAGGGAAGGCCCTGGTTCAGGCTCCAGTATGGGGGGACTTAAGCTGGTTTGCCTAATAATTGTTTCTAGTTGTGTGTACCTGTTAATGATCCAGTTATTGCACACATCTCCGTGTTGGAGGTGTGAGAGCTAAGGCCCCAACAAGCTGTGGCTTTCATTGTTGACTGTTCCTAGTATATAGCAGCTGAATCTGAGGTGGCTACGGGGAAAAGTCCCCCCTTTTTCTGTCCTGCACTGTGGTAGTGGCTGCTGACTCGTAGGAAAGCAATGCTGTAACTTTGGGGAATACATTTCCTTCTTGCCTCGGTGGCTCCAGCAGGGGAAGAAATGGTAGCACTGCTCTCTGCTGTTTCTGGGGACATTTTGGTTGTCCCCACCGGGAGGAGGTGTTTATGGATCATATAAGATGGGGCAGGGACACCACAGTGCACAGGAAGCCCACCTTGTGGTCTCTGGTCCCAGCATCGGGGCTGTGGCAGAGAGCTGTGCTGGGTTCCCCAGGTCATGGATGTGGGGGTGACTGTGCTGGGCTGTCTGGGTGCCCGCTCCCCTGTGGCAAGGGGAGGGGTACTCAGGACCAAAGCACCCTGCCTGGGGCAAGGACAGAGCTTTCTGTCGGGCGAGGTCGATTTCACACTGCTCCTCCCTGAGTGCTCCTGCTATGCTTGCCCCTTGCCCGCCAGCCCAGTGGTCCCCTTGAGAGCTGCTGCTTGTTCTTATTCCTGCTGCCATACCCATTCCTTATCCACAGATGCAAATGTCTTGCTTGGAGGACCATGGCCAGGAAGCAGCAGAGTGCAGGTTCGAACCGTTCTCTGACTCGAGACCTCGCTCGTAACCAGCTTGCGTTGGTCACCAGCGTGTCCTGGCCTGTGCTCAGTTGCTGTGCCTCCTGTTGCCATCGTCAGACCCTACAAAGCCATGGTTGGCACTGTCAGATGGTGGTCTCCAATTTGGTACTTCGAGTGGCCATCCAGTTACAGTGCCGTGGAAGTGACAGTGGCCAGCCACAGCCTCTGAGAAGCAGTGCCTCAGCATTCTCTGTGGGGGGAGCAGAACGGCGACCGAGTTCAAGGGAGAAGACACCCAGGAAGCGAGATCTGCGCAAGGAAACCAGCGCCATCGTAGTGCACATGTGGTAGTGTGGGTGTTGAAAATCTAGGCCTTTGTGCTCCTGCTCCCAGGTGCAGCTAACTAGATGGGCTCAAACAGGGGCTTGGGCCCTCCTTGAAGCCCAGAGCTGTCTGACTTGAAGGGAAAACACTGAAATGAGGAGGAGGAAAGGTGATCCTGGGGGTTCCTCTTTAGGCACTGAATCAGCACGTGAAGAAATAGATGAGAAGCAGAAAAGATTAATTTTCTGAAATCAATCTCTCAAACAGCCTAATTCCCAGGTAGGGAGAGGTAATGATTTTGAAAAGGATGGAGGTTGAGGAAGCAGTGGGGAAGGTGGCTAAGGTCTCCCCAGGGACTGCTGAGGAGATGCCCTGCAGGCTGCTGTAATACAGGCCGTTGTCTCTGCTCCCACACTTTCCCACATAGCAGAAGGTGGCGCCACTGTGGAAGGCATAGGCGCCAGGGCCCAGTTCTACTTGCTGTGTACAAGTGCACTCTGGACACACTGTTTCTGTGCTGCCTGCAGACCATTGCAAGGTAGGACCACTCTTCTTTCCTTCTACCCTCCAACAGAGTGTTTGTGCTTCCAGATGATTCTGAAACTTGAGATTCAACCAAAAGCTCTTTGGCCAGCCTCAAGGAAAGCCTGGCATAAAGCTGTGGGGCCAGCTGGGCATGGTGGTACATACCTGTCACCCTTCTGGAAGGCTGAGGAAGGGAAGATTGTGAATTCAAGTCCAGCCTGGGCAATGTAGCAACTTGGTGAGACCTGGCCTCCAAATAAAAAGTAAAAGACAGGCTGGAGATGTAGCTCAGTGTGGAAACCTTGAGGTCAATCCCTAGTGCTGTCAAAAAAATAAAAAGCTGTAGAGGAGCAAACGTTGCAGCCTCTCAGATCTTACCACAGTGCTCTGACCAGACCTTATAGTCTAATCGTGTAGTTATTATTTTTTTTGGTACCAGAGATCAAACTTGGGACCTTGCGCTTGCTAGGCAGGCAGCAGCACCACTGAGCTAAATCCCCAGCCCCTCTTGTGGTTATTATAGCTGTGGCAAAAATGTCAAACATTTGGACCATTGAATGACATGCACAGTGAAAAGCTTTGAATCAGATTATAAGTATTAGCATGGTGCTACCATATATTTATTCATGTCTTGGTACTGTAGCCACCTATAAAGCTATCTCTATGCTCCCTCTGTAAGTTGCAGCCATTAGTGTGCTTTTACCTCAGTACTTTAGCTCAAATATCATTAACTAAAGTTCTTTTTCCGTAAAAGATGTGAAGAAAGGCACAAACCTTAAGTGTTCCAGTGTGTTTTGACATCCATCCATCTGGACAAAGCCCCTGTGAAGGTGGGGAACTGTCCTAGGCTTACTTTTTGGTGTGTTAAGTGGGGGAGATTACAGGATGATCGCACACTTATGCACATGTGCACACATACACACGTGTGCACACACACACACTTCTGCTTTGTTTCTCCTCCTCCCACGGTGTCGTTTCAGTTTTTCAAAAGCAGAAGATGAATTGCATGTGCGTTATACTGTGTTGTTCTCTAGAGATGATGCTGGTGATTTTTCTTGAGGTTTCAGACCAAAACTTTTGGATTCAGGTACATTTGGCTTTACCTAGGTTCTCTCTCAGAGTTCTTTTGGGTTTTCTTGAGTTACTGGGATTTTTGACTCTGCTAAGATGTGTTGAACATTGTTTTAAGAATGATTTCTCCCATAACTGTCACAACTAAAATTTCTTCTGTGACTGGAGTATGAGAACCGCTTTCTTTTTTTTTTGGTAACGGGGATTGAACTCAGGACCTGGTGCTTGTGAGGTGAAAACCACTTTCTTTAGAACAAGTGAAGAATCTGTTCCAAAATACTAGGCAAATTCTTTGCCACTAAACCTTCTTTCAATAAAGACAGTTTGCCAGTAGAGATCCCCACCTTTTCTTTAAAGCTTCCTATTTCCGGGTGACAGTAGCACAGCGCTCAGCAGAACACAACTCTGCCACTCGTGCTGTGTCAGGAGTGCACTTCTTAGATAAGCTCTGGGGTGACCACTGTGCTCTGCCCAGTTGCGCTGGGAAGTGGTGGGCAGGAAGGTGGCTTGGTTTGGTCATCGTACACCCATAGGGCCTCTTAGGTCTGGACTCAGGGCTCTTGCTGGCATTTTTTTTTCCAGCCAAGATAGGAGAATCTGGTAGTGATCGATTGTCCTCTTTGTAATGTGCTGGTGGATCTGTAGATAACCAAGGGCCCCAAGCTGAAGTTGAGCAAGCTGTAATTTGTCAAATTACTTGCTGCTATTCCCTGTTTCCTTCTAGTCTGTTACCCTCCAGCTTTGGATAGAAGGTAATATAAGCATTGCAGCTGCCAGGTTGCTTGCTGTGGGGCCCTTGCCTGGGCTGGGTCCCCTGTCGGTATGTGTGTGGGGGTGTCTCAGCCTTACTAGTGAAGAACCCAAAGGAGGCACCCTCAGAGGGGAAGGAAATGGTGGGAAGAATGTGTCCAGGCTCACCCCGCCTTTCTCTCAGGATGGAGCTTTCCTTTCTGAAGGCTGCCAGCCTGCTTCCTCCCTGTGCCGTCAACCCGACAGATGGCCTTTTCTTTAAATAAAGATATGCAGATCTGTCAGCACAGTCCCCCACCAGACTTAGAGAATCAGGCAGTTGAGGAGCAGTAACTTCTGACCTCGTGTTCTCCACCTCTCAGTGGAGTAGGTGACTTGGGGATGTCAAATGGACAACCTGTGTGGGGCCTGTCAGTGCCAGGGCTTCTCCTAGAGCTTACTGTGTCTGCCTACTCCCTCATATCCTGCCCCTTCTGTTCATTTTGTCTTAAAATGCTGAAGAATTTCAGTACAAAACCCATTATTCCATTAAGATGCAACAGAACCAGGGCCTGGAATGGTTTTATACCTCACACATCTCCGCACTGTCCCCAGCCTGCACTTCCAGCAGTTGGGGAGGTCTGGGGACTGGGAAGCTCACACTTCACAGTGCGTGGATGTGGGATGAAGGGGTGAGGAATTCAAAGGAGATAATTAGAGGTGAATACAGATTTTTATCTTTTCCCCCCAAGTCGGAAAAGTAGATGAGGAGAAATTGATGTTACTGAGAGATAGTGTATTCCAGAAGAAATTGTTTCCAAAGCATGGTCTACTCTTTTAGAATGAAAGACCTCAAAATGAGCTTTAGAAAGCACCCTTGGATTTTCTTTTTCTTTTTTTTTTTTTTTTGGAGGGGGGTACTGGGAGTCAAACTCTGGTCCTTGTGCTTGCGAGGCAGGCAGCAGAACCACTGAGCTAAAACCCTGGCCCTGGATTTTCTTTTTTAATTTGGCATCTAGTCCAGGGTCCAGTTCCAGGAAAAGGCTATACTGTGAGTATATTAGGCTTTGGTCCCCACAGGATCTGTGATTCGGGTCTTCAGCCCTGTGTGGTGGACCCAAAGCAGCCATGAACCAGACCAGACACAAAGGGGGACAGGCAGGACCTTCCAGTGTCTATGTAATTTGCAGGCGGGTTGTGCTTAGCTAGCTAGGGTCATAGGCCCCTGTGCTAGTCTTTGTTTCTTGCCAACTCTTCACTGTGCGTTTTTAGGTTGTAATTTAAGCATTGATCAGTGTTAAATATGACTTAAAAGAAATTTGTGTTACCCTTATATCCTTTAACTAGTTTGATTTACAAGTCTGAAACTTTGGGTCTAACCAGCCCTGGAAGCGAAGGGAAACAATTTGAGGTGGGAATGTTCTACTAAATGTTAATTTAAACTTACTCCTGAGTTTGTTCTTTCCCCCATCCATGGAATTTTGAATGCTGGCTCAGCAAACAGAATGATCCACAGAGGTGTAGGAAGTATCATAAATCAGTTGAGTCAGGAAGCGGGGCCAGAGGCACAGCCAGGCTCTGGACTGACTGCTCTCTGCTCTTCTGGGAGGTGAGGAGGAAAAGGGCCTGGAAATAGGGTTGGTTTCCTGGGATCTTCTGAGTCTTCTCTGAACTCTGATGTCCACACTGTTTATTTCCTGAAAGAGTTGGTTGCATGCACAGTAATTGGAATGCACTGTTTCAGGCACTGCATGCACTTGCGCTCGGCCTGCCCAGGCGGCTTCGGGAAGCTGTCCTACCCCCACAGTCATCAGGCATCCTGGGTGCCTCCGGTCCCATGAGAACTTTGAATTGGGGCCTTGGGTGAGGTGGATACACAGCTCAGTGAGCAATGGCTCCTCCTCCACAGGATGCACAAGCCCTGTCCCCTCTGGAGCCCAGCTGTACTTCAAGATTCAGCCCAGATTGATGTCCCCTCTGAACTGAACCACCCCGGCCCCTCCCCTCATAGGCCCTGTTTTTCTCCTTACCCCTTTAGCACTTGTAACCAACCCCTAAATCACACAGCATCTTTGAAGGTGGGTTTTATTTTTTCTTCCTTTGTGTACCTCTAGATTGTAGACTGTTTTCTTATCCTTAGGTCTAGCACATGAGGAGTCAGTATTTATTGAAAATAAGTGGATTTTCTGTTCTCATTCTGTGAGGCTTAAGAGTCCACAGGAAACCGTAGATAAGTCCATTTGTGTTTTTAAATAAGTTAAGCGATACACACAATACACAATGCAATTCTGCTTGAAGAAATTACTTCATCTTCAGGGGGTCCTGTAAAAATATCAGTGATCACAGTTATTTGGTAGTTTTGAATGTTTGCTTATTGTATATTTACAGTGGCTATATTAGCCTCTGCTTATCATAGACTAGAAAAACACCTTTTAAAGCATTACCAAGGACATAATATCTAAAAACATCCTTAAGTGTATCCTTTTCTTTTTTAATTAATTGAACTTTCAGATTCTAGTTTGCTAGTGTTGAAGGCGGGGGATGCTTTATTAAGATTTATCCATACTCTTTGTTTTATGCTAGAGAACTGTCTGTTGGTGGTAATCAGGACAGGATGATGTATATATTCTGCATGTAATGTTGTTGGCTGGGCCAAAATCTAGCCCAAAGAATCCTGACAAGCATTGTAAGATGCCAAACATGGTGTAGCAGAGATCAAATGAAGGAAGAATTTTCCCAGAAAAACAATGGCTTACTGTTTAGCTTTAAGGAGATGCCAGTTAAAGCGGGCAGTAGGAGGTGAGCTCTGGGGTTAGGATGAAAATGAGAATGTTTAGAAACATGTAATTGTTGCTTGTTGTCATATAAAATACCAATACATGTTTCCAGCTTTCTTTTTCTATAATGATCTCCCTGTTCTTCCTACTTGGAATGTCTCTGGAATGGAATGGAATCTGCTTCTAGTTTTTATTGCATTAAACTTTCTGTAGAAACAAGTGTGGCATGTATAATTACCACAGGGAGAGCTAAATAGAAGATGTAAAGAAAAGGCATGCTGATTCTTTTAAAAAACGCTTATATGGACAACTTATTCTACCATTTTTGTTATCTGTTTTGTATAATATACAAAAAAGGTTAGCTATCTGCTGCTCTGTGTTATGCCCTTTTATTTGCTAGAAACCTGAAGAAAAGTCCAAGGAGGTTTCCCTGTAAGGCTGTGTAGCTGGATGTGGTGGCACATTCCTGTAATTGCTGAGGCAGGAGCCAGCCTGAACTCCACGAGACCCTGGCTCAGAAACAAAAAAAAGGTGTATGCACAGCAGCCTGGTTAGCGAGGTTTAAATTTGGCAGTCGTTTCTAATACCAGAGGCTGAGTGTTGACTGGGGATGGAGGATCCTTTTAGATAGACTCTCCCAGAATGGAAGGAGCTTTACTGAGTGGAAAGAGGAGGAACCTGTAGGGTTTTTTTATTCAGTAATTGAAGATGTGTTGCTGGGTCTCTGAGCACTCATGTAAAGAACAGATGTTTTTTGGGCTGAGGATTTAGCTCAGTGGCACCACTCCTGCCTCACAAGCACAAGGTCCTGAGTTTGATCCCTGGTACCAAAAAAAAAGATGTTTCTTACTGTTTTATTCTTTAGAGAAATAAATTTCATCTTGCCTGTTTCCTTCTTACAAACACTGTGCTTCCTGTTTTTATCAGTACACAGATCTTACTTTTCCTTTCCACATGGAAACCTTTTTCCCTTGCTGTTGCTGTTGGTGAGCAAGGCTTTGTGCTGAGCACTTGTCCTGGCAAGGATGTGCTGGGCTCATGGGCCTGGGTCTAATGGCTCCACTCCTTACGTGTAGCAGTGGGCTGGGCTGTGTAGTTGTGTGGTGTGGGAGAATTGGTCCCTGCGAGACACTCTTCCTTCTGGAAGGGAAACCCCTGTGTTCTTTCCAAGCTCTTCTGCAGAGCACACCTCCCGCAGTGTCATGTATGTTTGGAATTATCTGGCATTTACCCTGTCAAGTGAAAAAGCATATCTACGTATAGTCTGTTTGATCTCTTTTGGACTGCAAAGTTACTTGTTTTTTCTTAAAACAAAAAAGAAACCTTGTTCCTGAATAATGTCTTGAGAGAATTACTTTTTTAAATTTTAATTCTCAGTTCTCTTGGGGACATTTCAGGAGTCTCATGACACACAAGATAAATTTGGGAATGATTTGTTTTTCTCCTGCTTTCTCTGGTGCTTGAAATTTTGCTGACATGTTTTAGAGAATGCTATTAATGACTGCCTAGTTTTCTTTTTAAAATTATTTTGAAAATGTTTAACTTAACAAATGTCTGTTGCAAGCGCAAGGTCCTGAGTTCCATCCCTGGTACCCCCCCGCCCCCCCCAAAAAGTCTGACCTTTCTTGCTTTCTTTGTTTTCTTCCTCTGTTTCTTTGACAAGAAGCCATCAGTAGGGTCTGTGTGGAGCAGGTGTGCCAACTCTAACCCCATCTGGGACACCGGGGCCAGGGGCCCAGGGAGTAGTCGGCCGAGGGAAATCTGAGGGGAGGCGCTTGTGCTGTTGACCAGGGACATCTTAGTTCCCCTGGGGACAGTGTGAGGAGAGGATGATAACTAGACAGATAAATAAGTACACAAGACAATTTGCCACAGTGATGAGAAGAGATAAAGCAAGGTGCACAGGGGAGGTGGCCTTGCAGATCTGGCACCAGGCTGAAGAGCTGGTGCTTATCTTTGAAGTTAGAGATGGGGCCAGCACCCTTCCCTGGGGCCTAGTGATGCAGAGCTTGGCCTGATCTAGGCCCAGAAAGGAGGCCCAAGTGGTGAGGAGGATGGATCTGGGGACAGTAGTTAAGGAAATTAGGCTGAGAATGGGACCTGCAGGCCAGGTTTGTAATTTGATTTCTGTGCTATGGGAAGCCCACGGAAGGCTTGCAGCAGTGGAAGGAGCCACTTAATCTGATTTACATTTTGAAATATTTCTCTGTATCGTTCATTTTCTTGCACATTTTCCTTGTATATCATAGGTAGACTTTGTGGGGTTTTTGTTGTTGTTCGCTTGACTTTTGGGGACAGGGTCTCACTGTGTAGTCCAGGCTGGCCCCAAACTATGGTGATCCTCCTGTTTGTCTCTGTGGGACTTTGTTGTTGAAGTTTTAGTCTTAGAGGTAGCTTTTAAATATTTTGAATCTATTGGTTTTAAATTAAGAATGTATTTGCTATAAGTATTACCCAAACATCTTTCCCTTTTGTTTCTTCTCCTATATACTTCAGCATTTTACGATTAATGAATAAGTAGGGTAAGCGCAAGACTAGAACCTGTTACCTGTCTTCATGTTCCTTTCTTGGCTGATTGGGAAGGGGTGATGTCAGCTTTCTTCTAGACTTGAGTCATTTGGTGGCAAAACAATGTGGTAGAATTGGGTTTAGGCATCAGACAATGAATCATATTTTGTCCTCAAATAACAAATAAAATTTGCAGAATTCCACAGCCTCTGGATGATTTTAGTAATGCATTAAATACAATCATTGCAGACAAGGTAGGTGTTAGCATCCTTTCTAGGCACAGTGCTAAGCAGGACTCTCCAGGAACCAGTACTGTTGCCTTAGTAAGGAAAATCAGGAGGAACCCCAGATCCCTCTTGTTTGGCTAGACAGCAGGTGTAGCCCACCATGAAGGCTGTGGTGCTGAGCAGAACCTTGGAGACAGCTAGGGTTGGTTCATCAGGGAGCCAGGGAGCCAGGGAGCTGAGAGAGGAGGAGGGTGGTGTCTCTGGGCCCAACTCCTTGCTGGATGGGGAGGGGCTGCTGTCAGGGCCCAAGGAGGTGTCAGGAGAGGGAAGAAGATCAGACTCCTGATTTTTAGGAAGATAAACTGCAGCTGTGTGAAGAGGAACAGGTTGGGAATAGTACAAGGGAGAAGTGAGGAAGTCTACAAAACACTTTCTGATGCTTAAGAAATGCAGTGCCTGAAACATTACATTTTATTAATGAAAGGGGGGAGTTTAAATTAAATGAAGTAAGAAAAAACTTCAGCTTGCTCACCTATAGTCTTCCTTTGTGATGTTTGTGATGGCAGGGTTGTTTCAGCTGTTGGGGCTCTCGCTGGCCTCGGTACTTCACTGGTGTGAATGTGGTCCTTCGTGGTCAGCTGAGTGTTGTGGTGACAAGGCCAGCATTCTGGCTGGTCCTGGTACAGTCCTTTCTTTTGTTAAACAAGCTCTGCCAACCGAGCAGGCAGTCAGAGGTGGCTCTGATCACCAGGACCTTTATAACTGAAGGGGGAGAGTAAAAACTCGGCAGGTGACGGGATCTTATTTCGGGGAGCATGCTGTCCTGGGGGCATTTCTGTGTGACCCTCACTTGACTGCAGGTGAGAGCCTTCTGTATTTCAGAATCCCTTTTCAGTGGAGGAGCTTTCTGGAACATTGATATGTTCATATTTCATGTCGCATTAAAAAATGTTTTATTAACCCTTAGCCATAGATTGCCAAATCTTTGAGGTCAGAAGTGATATCTTGAGCTGAACGTAGTGATGCATGCCTGTCATCCCAGCACTCAGGAGTCTGAGGCAGGAGGATTATTGAGAATTCAAAGCCATCCTGGCTTACAGAGTGAGTCAAGGGCATCCTGAACGTATGTAGTGGACCCCGTCTCAAAAAAGCCAAAATAAATAAGGAAGGAAAGAAAGAAAGAAAGTAAGAGAAAAGAAAAGATAGGAAGGAAGGAAAGAAAGAGAAAAGATAGGAAGGAAAGAAGTGATTTCTTGTCATTGGGATGGTTTGTGTGATTGTTCTATTTTTGTGGTAGCCTTGTTCAGCTGGTGCTAGTTTTACTTTTAAAATAGGTTTGGATGGGGCCGGGGATTTAGCTCAGTGGTACCGCCACCTGCCTTGAAAGTGCAAAGTTGTGAGTTTGATCCCCGGTATCAAAAAAAAAATCTTAAAAATAGGTTTGGATGGCATGAGTGAGGCTTGGTGTATAGCATGTGGAAGAACTTTAGCACATGTCTCCTGTATACCCCACCACAGTTTCTCCCACTCCATTAAAATCCAGTAGAAAAAGAAGAAGAAGAAGAAGAAGACCAGTTCTTGGGCTTTCCATCTGTAGGTTATTTATATTATCTCTGAAGAAAAACAAGTGGGTTACACTGATGACCCTGGTTAAGAAACTTCAGCTGCTGGTATCTAAACTTTGGACTATATTCCCAAATACACTTTGTGTGGATTTTTATTATTCAGTACTGTACTGAACCCAGAACTTCACACATGCTAGGCAAGTGCTTTACTACTGAGCTACATCCCCAAGTCTTTTTATTTTGAGACAGGGTCTCACTGAGTAGCCCAAGCTGGCCTTAACTTTGCAGTCCTCTGCCTCAGTCTTGCAGAATGCTGAGATGCACCACCATGCGCAGCTCATGTGACTTCTTCTGGATTTTTATAATGTATATATCCATTTAAACCTTTGGCACACATTAACATGTGTGCAGAAGTACCTGGCGGGGTCATTTTGTAAAGTAAATTAATGTGATACCGCATTAGCATTGTTGAGACACTTTTCCCCAAGATTTTCCAGGTAGCTTCTGTCTTGGTTTTAAATTTTGCAGTATGCATTTAAGATATGCAAAATACCTTGTGGCTCCGAATCCTAGAGGGCTTATACTGGGTAAGAAGAATGTAAGTTTCCCTGTCCTACAGTAGTGTTTTCAAGGTTGATTTAATTTTGCAGAATGTGGTCGCTGAGAACTGTTTTTCAAGTAAGCATTACAATAAGTTACTCTAAGACTAGCCTGGAGGCAGGCAGAGGTGAGGAGCAGAGGCCTCCCCTCCAGGAAAATAGCTGACAGCATTGTTTTGTTGTGCATTTGGCTGATACTATTTATATAAAATCAGATTATAAAACCAGATTGGGATTAAATGCTCATCTTTTAGGTTTATTGTGTGATGGAGGGGAGAGGGTATTAAGTATAAGCCTTGGAGGATGTAACTGAGCAGTTTTTATTATGAGAAAGCCTGCTGCAAATTCTTCACACACATGATGTGAGAGAGAGAAATGTTTTCGCTTCCTTGAGGAAGCATTTATTCTGCCTTCAAACTTGGAACCACTTTGATTTCTTGGGGTAAATTGCATTTGGAGAGATACAGTTTAATGGCAAACTAATACTGTGCTTTAAAGGACATTGGCATTTCTGATGTTGTAGGGAGTAATAGAATGCAGAAATAGAGGGCTGAAAGATGGGCTTAAGTTAAAGGGGAGAGAGGGGATTTTAAAATGGAAAAGTCTCACTTGGCATAGTAAGAACACAAGCATCCTGTCCTTTTCCCTGTCTTCATGACATACCTGTGTTGTCATTCTTAAGCTGAAGGGTTTTTTGTGCTGCTTTTTTTCTTTCTGTATTCAAATCAGAATGTCAGAGAGCTTCTCAGACATCAGGAAGACCTGATCTTCCCAGACTTCACATACACTGTTCATCTTAGGGTTTCCTTTTGACTGCCTGTCTCTTCCATGCCCACAGAGATAAGTACCTTGGAGAGATTACCCTCAATTCTCCAAAGGAGAATTAAAATTTCAAATGTGAATTCTGGAGGGACTTGGTGGCATCTGTCAGAGGAAGGCCTGTATGAAATAGCCAGTCAGGGTGATGAATGGGCAGTCAGCTGTGACAGCCGGCCCCTTGGGCTGGAGTTGCCATGGGAGCCAAATTCCAGTCAGCACCCTGCGTGATGAACCTAATTTAGCAGCAGTTTAGGAGCCCATGGGCTCCGGCCTGAGGAAGGTGTCTCAACCAGGTGACACCTGGCCAGGGTGCTGCCAAAGCTCCAGTCTATCCCTGGCCCTTCTGATCCTGTCTTTCCTCACCCCTATACTGAGGCAGAGGAGAGAGGAGAAGGAACCACTGGCACTGATCCTTGCAGAGCCGTGACTACTTCTGTGACTACTTTGTTCATGGTCCCTGCCATGGTTGAAGAGTCAGTGTAAATAACTCAACCCCCACCCCCAGCACAGGCTGACAAGAGTGGCTGTGCCCCAGCTGGGCAGGTGGCTCTACGTTCCTCTCTGACAGCGAGGGCGTCCTAACTCATTTTAGGTCTTCACAGCTTCATTCCTGAAGCCTCGGCGTGCATTCGGTGAAGAGTGTCGGTGGCACAGGCCATGCAGCCAGCCTGTGGCCTTGTTCTGGAGGGCAAGTCCACAGGTGACCTGCTTTCTCCAGGCCTCAGAGACTGGAGCCTGTGGTTTCTTCCAGGGTCATTCTCATTGTTCACTTAATCTAAAAGGAATGTGTGGCAGAGGAGGTGGTTTGCTGAGTTCTTATAGAGGTCTTTGGACTGCATCGTGGTAAACCTGGAAGACAGCAGGGTGGAGCCTATGATCTGAAGGCCAGACATGGCCACCAAAAGTTACTCCCCATCTCAGGATACTGTGGGACACTTCTGGTGGAACCTCTGGGTGTGTAAGGGAGCTCAGGCTATGTGCCTCCTCGGGGGACGTCAGTGTGTGACCTGTGATTGGGAGCAGCTGCTTCCCACCCTACCAGGTAGCTTAACCTTTTCCCTCCTCAGGGTGGGGTGGATGCTCCTGGGCTGACCAGAGGGATGGCATCAAGGGCCCAGGATGTGGCATTGGGTGGCAGTGCGATATTAGTGGCCTGTTAGGGCTGCTTTGCTGCAGGGTTATTTCCAGCTTGTCTGGAAGGAAATCAAGTTAAAGAGGCTCTCAACATATTAGAGATGGCTTTTGAGCCCAGAGGTTATGGGGCCAGTTCCCACAATTTTTTAAATTAAGAAAGGAAAAAAGTAAAAAAAAACTAAAATAAGCATTGCAGCACAGTGTTTGTGAGTTGAGGAGCCACGGTGTGCAATTGGCCATCCCGCACTTTGAGTATTGTCTGAGATCCTCAGTCCAGGACAGGCCTGTGCGGGTGTGCCCAGCACAACATCCACATCTGCTGGCAGGGCACTCCCTCAGCTGTCACCTCATACCTTGAACCTCCCCGAGTCTGTGGTAGTGAGAAAGCACACCTTTCTCCTCCTCACCCTATTTATCACAGGCCCAGAGCTTTGCTTGCAGAGTTGAGATTGGGAACAGCTTCGAATTTTCAGGCTTCCTCTTATTGGTGAGTCAATGGTGGAGCCTTGTTTTTTTTTCCCCTTGGAAAGTGAGGTTGGTGGTCCTGCTTTCCCAGGGCCCAGGGCTGTGAGACCTGCATGGAGGCTGATGTGGGCTGCCTGAATTAGTGCTGAATGGGGACACCAGAAGTGGCCAGTCCCCAGCCTGCTGCTGTCATCAGTGCTAAGCCCCCCAGGAGAGAACATTCCTCTTGCCCCCCCAGAACCCGAAAGCTTGTTCACCATGCATATCTCAGGCCCTGCCTCGATGTGTGAATGGAAACTCTGGGTCTCTGAGTCCTCTTTGTGACTGTGATGCTCCCTGAAGCTTGAGAACACTTCTCATGTGGAGTGCTGCATGGACATCGGCTGGGAGAACTTGGCACTCAGTCCATCCTGTGTTGGTCTGAGAACTTCTGCTCAGGCTCAGCCTGGGGTAAGGTTGTTCTGTGTACGTGAGAGTGAAAACGCTCTTTTCTCCATGCAGGGAAAGAAAGGTCACCATTAATTACCATTAATTAAAGTGATAGTGAACTTGTAATTATTCGGAGGTAATTACAGAGCTTGTGAATCATGTAGGACATTGGCTACTTCCTAAAAATCCCCTCCTTTAAAAATTCTTCCATCCTCTTCCTCAGTGCTAGCACCTTGGTTTGAAAACAGTGATGCATTATAGGCTGAACGAAAGTTCCCTCATGGCGTGAATTGTTTGTGTGGTTTTTCTTTTACATTTTCCTTGATTTCAAAATGGAACCAAGAAAAGGAAAATATTCCTGAAAAATTTTGCCTGGGAACTTTTTTTTTTGTTACCGGGGATCGAACTCGGGTCCTTGTGCTTGCGAGTCAGACAGTGGAACCACTGAGCTAAACCCCTGGCCCTGCCTGGGAACTTTCGATAAACCATTCCCTGAGCCATGGTGGTGAACCTGTGACATGCTATTTGTACCATTGAGAGCTTTAAAAGGTTCAACATCACTACCCTCAGCCATTGCAGACTTGTAACAGGTGAAGAGAGAAGTCTCCTCGCTGCAGTTGGCCAAAGCCTGTTGGCTCCAAGGAGGCAGCAGGGCCAGGCCTCATAGGCTTCCTGTGCACTTCTGGCCTGGTTGAACACTGCCTGGAAGCCCCCAGATGCAGAGAGGTGAGGGCAAGATTCTCAAAGTCAGGGCCTCATTAACCCCCCTAACAGTGACCTTCATCACTCACCTTGCCACTTATAAATTTTTCATTTGAGCAATGATGACCAGTTAAAGAAAAATCATTCAGAGTTACTCTGAAGATTAGTATAGTATTACATGTCTCCTAATAGAATATTGGTGTGGGTTCTTTTAATATTTTTAAACAAATCAAGTTAATCATTAACCAGAATGCTTAATGGAATAGGATTTCTTCTGTGGGGGGCCCCTTGATTTTAAAATCACATAGTAATAAGCCACTGTTAGAACTTTTTCCTGTGAGTTTTTGTTGGTTGTTTTGAGACAGGATTTTCTGTGTAGCCCAGACTGGCCTTGAACTCAAAATCTCCCTGCCTGGGCCTCACTGTTAGGAATTTTATAACTGAATGGCTTAATTGCCCCCCACTTTGTTATTTCCTTAGCAGTTGTCATTACATTGGAATAAAAACCCACAAGCATGGTAGAGCCTAACTGATGCTGAGATGAGGCTGATAGAGAGCTGAGATGGTCTATTCAGAAATATTTCAGTAATTTACAACCAGTGTGACTTTGTATGGAGTGTGGAATTGGTGGCAGAATTAAACAGGGACCCTAAGAAGGCTGTTGAGGCACTACTACCCATACCCCCAGTGTTACGTGCTGCATTAGAATTTTGCTGTTTGGTTTCCTTTTCAAAGACAAAGGCAGGGATTGTTCAGAAGTGGCCAGAATTCTGCTTTAGAACTCAGAGCCAGAGGCAGTGAATGGGCACTGGGAGCAAGGGAAGCTGTAGGGTCCATCACTGTAACTCACACCATCAGGGATGAGAAAGAGCTCCTTTGGTGGGGAGGTCAGCTATGTAGGTACCCTCGGCCAGCCCCCTACCCATCCACCCAGCCTGTCCAGCTCCAACCAGGAGTGCACACTGTGAGACCGGTGTTTGGTGATTTCCTGGCTCACACACTGGAGTTCAAGTTTCAGGGGATAAGTTGCACGCTGCACTCCTCTCTGCCTGCAGATTGGCCTAAGTTCCAAAAAAACAAGCTTAAAGGAAAAAAATTATTTTCTGATCAGCTGTCTTAGGTAGCTTCTATGATTGTATGCTAATAATGGTTTATGCCCTTTGAATCAACAAAAGGGACAAGCAAAATCACTAAATAACAGAAGAATTCCTGAGTAGTCATCAAGTGCTTTGTGCCTCTGCCAACAGGAAGTTAAGGCTGACCATCTGAAGCACATGGCATTCAGACTATGTTAGAGATGGCTCCAGCCAGGTTCTAGTTCAGTTTCTCCTCTTTTTCATTATGTTCCCTCACATAAATGGTTATCTGTGTGGTTATTATCTGTTGTCTGAGAGGTGCTCTAAGCAGATGGTCCTTGACTAAATCTTGTCTAAAGCTCCACGACGTGCTTAGCGCCCCTCACACCCCTGCCCACCATTAGACTGAAAGGCTATGGAAAAAGCAGATCATTTTAAAGATGGTTATAATGTTTAAAATAGTTTTTTGCATATGCCTTTCAAAGGCAAATCTAAGATAAGAGTTACTACAAGTAAGTTTATAAAAATATATTGCAAGCATTGTGGCTGTTTTTTTAAAAAAAAAAAAATCTAGAGACCAGCTTCTCTACAAAATATTAGTGCCAGGAGACAGAACTCAGTGTGAGAGGGTCTGTGCCGATGGCATTCACATGCTAGGGGACAGGGAGGAGGGGGAGAGATGATGGGCTGGTGTGTGAGGAACGTGCTTGGACTTGAATTTGAGGAAGCCCTTAGAGTAACACTTGAATGACTCCAGAGAGCTGCGGTTAGCTGAATATTGGGAATTGGGGGTGTGTTGAGAGAGGCAGCAGACATTTGTGTGATTGGAATTAAGGCACCAGAGTCTAGCCCAGCACAGAGGAGTGGGGAATATCCTGGGGTGACCAAAATAGAGATGTTTGTGGGACCATCCTCCTGCCCAGGTCAACTGTGCCTGGACAATTGCTTGTCATTTATTAAAGGGGACCTAGGTCAGGGTTAGAGCAAGGGGCTCCCCTGACCTTGCTTATACTTGGGCAGGAACGGGTACCAAGTTCTTGTAGCATGTGTGAGGCAGGTCTGCCGGGGCAGAGCTGGACCATGTGTGGAGCAGATCTGTGCTAGGTTGGGGGTTTTCAATACCAAAGCAAGGATTTCGAATTTATTCTGCACTAGGACGCTGCCATATAAACACTTGTTCACTTAGATGTGGATGGTGATGCAAGATCCAGATCGGGGTTTTGGTGGGTTCTTTTCATGGGAAGTCTGGAGGAGAGGAACTAGATACACAGAAAGCTGGGAGAGCCCCAGTCTTCTGTCAGAGAAATAAGAGTGAGGAGCCACGAGGGGGCTGGCAGGCCTCTGACGTTAGAGCTGGGATTGGTGATGATGTCCAAAGTCACAGCAAGGGATTGTTTTCCTGTTTGTTCAAGTAGCATTGGGAGGAGGATTCAGTGGAGTCTCTAGAAGCAGGTCTATGAAGACAGACTTTTTGTAGTTCTTTTCTTATCCATTCTATATCCCAGGTGAGTGTCTGCAGGAAGCAGGCTGGCTGCTGACCGTGAGGCAGGCCCAGCTTTGAGCCTATAGGAGAGCTGAAATCGCCCTTTTCCTGACTCCCTCTCTGAGACTTGCTCCTCAGAGAATGTGCTTTAATGCCTTTGGTGTCAGAGCTGATGACTTAGGAGACTTTTTATACAGGTTAAGTAGGGCAGTCAGATTGTAAGTCACTCTCAGTAGGTAGAGCTGACATCTATAATTGGGTCTTCTCATCCTTGACATTTGAAATAAGAAATAAAAATCATCCTTTTGGGTTTAAATGCCAAGACAGTCCCAATAGAGTAGGCTGGGAATAAAGTAAGTACTGTTTTGGGTACCTGGTAATCTTTTAATTATGAAATAAGCTTTTTGATATTAATCTTCCAAAATGTATGATACAGATCCAGGAAAACGGCCTTTCTAAAGTTCACATCCTGCCTTCTCCTTCAGATGAAATGCTTCTACCTCTACCCTATATTTTGCAGTCTGCATGTACAAATATCCTTCTTCTTGTGTCAGTCCCACAGTGCCTATAAAAGATAGTTCATCTTGGATTCAGTCCTGACCTGATCCAGAATGGAGCTGAAGCCCAGAAGAAGGCCTGGGGTCCTGGGGCGGGAAGGTCACAGCCAGGTGACCGAAGCCTTGGTATGGGAGCGGTTAGGGGACTTTGTCTATTTAGCTATATATATATATTTATGTGTTTGTTTATGTGGTTCTGGGGATCCAGCCCAGGACTTTGTACATTCCAGGCAAGCCTTCTGCTAGTGAGCTATGTGCCCAGTGGGCTTAAAGGACTGTATGTGACATCCTTGTTATTGCTTCTTCTGGAGCTATCTTCACCTCCCACCACACATGCACACATGCTCCGCAAAACTTGGGCACTGATAAATGGTGTTGTTTTGTTCTTTTGCGGCATCTGAAACAGCTTGTACAATGAAGACAGAAACCTGCTTCGAGTTAGAGAGAAGGAACGACGCAACCAGGAAGCTCACCAAGAGCAAGAGGAGTTTCCTGAAGAGATGCCTCTTTTTGGAGAGCCCTACAAGGTGCGTACTGTGTACTCGAAGGCCCAACTCTGATCTCTCACAGCACCGAACTCTGATAAAATGATTCAGTGTAACAAGTTCACAACTGTGAAAATAACTCATCCTCACAAGTGCTTTTGAAAACAAATCTGAAAATTCTTTGAATATTGTTAGAATTACTGAAGTTGGTGGTTTTCTTTTGTAACGTTAGTCTGTGATTAGTAACGTGTGTTTATGATAGGCTTCTCAACAGGGAAATGAGTTAAAACTCTACACTCTTAGAATCTGTAAGTTCCACATGAAATCGAGCTTTTCTATCCTTAATGGCATTGTGTAACAGCTTGTTAAATGATTCTTCTCCTTAGACGTTTTTTATTCAGTACCTGACTCTGTTGCCTTTTCTGTGTCTCAGACAGCGAAAGGTGATGAGCTATCCAGCCGATTACAGAGCATGCTGGGGAACTATGAAGAGATGAAGGAGTTCCTGAGCATCACTTCCTACCCTCAGTGCCCGGATGCTTCAGAGAACCGGCTGGGGAAGCCAAGATACCCTTTGTTTCCCGAGCGGGGGAGCAGCATTCCATCCAGCCCCTTCCACTCTGGTGTCCACCACCAGCCCTTGCACACCTCTGCACCCAGGCCCCTTCCCATGGGCAGCAGCAGCCATAATTCAAAGATGGTCCAGCTGAGAATGGACTCAGTGCCGGGCCCTCACGCCAAGGGCTATGGCCCGCTGGACAGCCAGTACCTGACTCAGGACCACCTCAGGCAGGAAGGGTCTGGCTCCAGTCAGCACAAAAGGGGGGACCACAGAGGTGACAAAGACCCCATTGCCCCCAGGACAGGCGCCACTCCGGCCGGAGAGCTTTCTCCCTTCATCTCCTCTTTGCCCTCTCCGGTGCCGCCCCTGTCACCTGTACATTCCACCCACCCAGCTCTGCCCAGGGCACAAGGAGGCAGCAAGGCTCAGGGCAGTGGCAGCAGTAGCAAAGGCTCCTGCCCAGCCAGGTCTCCCAAGGACACAGCCGCAAAGGCTCGTGAGAAAGAGGCCCCTCTGGACAGTGTGGCGGTGGTAGCCAGCCTCGGGGTTGCTCCCCAGCCTCCTCCTCAGACGTTTCCACCTCCCCCACTGCCCTCCAAAAGTGTGGCCCTGCAGCAGAAGCCCACGGCCTACGTGCGGCCCATGGATGGGCAGGATCAGGTCCCCAGTGAGTCTCCGAAGCTGAAGCTGCAGAGCTTAGAGAGGGTGGACTCAAAGGTGCCTGCTGAGGCCCGGCTTGCCAAGCTGAAGATGCCGCTCCTGCCTGTGGAGGTGAGTGGGGCTTCTCTCCTGGGCAGCTCTGGAGTAAAGATGAATGGAGATGGGGGTGGGGTGGGATGGGATGGAAGGTGAGTCTGGCTGTGGAGTGGGGCATTTCTTTGGATTTAGGAACTTTTTAAAATTGGAGTTTTGTTTTGTTTTTTGTTTTTGGTTGTGAGACAGTGTTTTGCTATGCAGTTCAGGCTGGCCCTGAACTCACTATATATAGCCCAGGATTGGCCTCAAACTCTTGTGATCCTCCTACCTCAGCCTTCCAAGTGCTGGGATCACAGGTGTGCGCCACCATGCCTGCCTTGGGAACTTGTTAGCCCATGAAAAACTCAGGTCCAAGGTGTATTACTGATGTTAGATGTTGAAATGCGATTTGTGGAAAGGTTTAAAAAACTTTTTATCCATCCGTATTTAACACCCAGTGAAACACAGAGATCCAGAGAGTACAGTTTGTGTATGCACCTTTTTGCCCACAACCAAATCAAGATAGAGAACATTTCCTAGCCCTACAAAGTTCCAGGAAGGTTTGATTTTTTGTTTGTTTGGGGGGAACATGGGCCTCTTTATCAATGAGAAGTAAAGCATTTTTGGTTAATACTACCTCACCCTCAGTGAGTCCTAAGCCATAAAAAAGTAAAATTAAGATGTCAAAATGTCGAAGAGAAAGCCTTTATTTTCTAAAGAGTTGTTCCCCAAGAATTGTAAAGAACTTTGAAATTGAAGTTCTGTTCTAATATTTTTTATTTGCCACCGAAAAAAGAAGAGTGGGTGTGTGATGACATCTGAGAGTGAGTCACAAGTATAATACAGAATGTTATTCATTCTGAATTCAACTGTGAAGTTTGAAAGCAACTGTGAAGTTTGAAAGTAACAAAAGATTATATTTTTTAAACCAAGAAAAAATTGCTTTTTCTGTTAAGTGGCAGTGTTGTGTTTGAAAGAGAAGCAGAACAGATGAGTGAGATTTTAAGGTAGTACTAGCTACTCTAAAATTGAGATTAGTAGTGCAAAATGAAATAGTTTAATTAATTTTTGGTCTTTTGAGACAGAGCCTCACTGTGAAGTACAGACTGGTCTTGAACTCATGTAGTGCAGGCTTGTCTCAGACTCACAGCGGTCTTCCTGCCTCAGCTTCCTGGGTGCTGAAATTACAGGTGGATGCTACCATGCTGCCTGAAGTGAGCTTTAAGTGTGTCTGTTAATGTAAAGTCTGTGGTTTAGTTGGCTCTACTGTATAAATATTCAGTTTTGCATATTCATTACACAAAGACATTTGTACCATCTGGGTTTTGGTTTTACTTAACACCAGAAGGTCAATTCCTGAAGGTTAAAAAAAAATGGCAGAACCTTTGCTGGAAAGAGAACACTGATGTTCAGGGGAAGATCCTACCCCTCTAGTGTCAGCTTTGGATCTGGAAGAGGGACATTGGGGTTTTGCCCTCAGCTCTTGAGCTGTGAGCCTCCCTGGATGGCCTTAGAGTGTGACTTTGGCTTGAGGGAAAAGTAAAGCAAATGGTGGAGCTGACCAAGATGGCAGAGCCGTACCTCGCCTGCAGCTTAGGGAAGGTTGCACCGTGAGCCCTTCCCAGGCACCACGTGAGTACAACAGACCCAGCGTCCTCAGAGTGGCTGGTCAGACAGCAAGGAGCTTTTTTTTGGGTTCTTTGCTGCGTATATCCAGTAGAATTCTGTTGTATCTTCCCAGTTAAGCAAAAAACAAATGAACAAACAAACACAGAAGGGCACGATTTAACATTCCTTCAAAACACTTGACAACTGAAAGTTGCTTTAAAACAAAGGACCGGGGTAGTGAACACAGTGCTGTCCTGGGCGGAGGTGGGGGAGGAGCTGAGTGGAGCTTTGCCCAGGTCTGGAAGCCCTGGTTGTTTCCTGTGTGTTGCAGACACAGGTCCAGGTTAGGTGGCCGTTCCTGTTCTGTGGAATTGAATTGAAGTGAGCATGGTCTTCCAAGGTTTGGTTACTCAGACCGGGCCTTCCTGAGGAGATGGCGGCTTGTCCCTGCTGCTTTCAGGTTCTCCCCTGGCCCCTACTGGAGCCCTCACTCCCAGGGTGCTGCGGGTGACAGAAGGGTGAGCTGCAGGGCTTGGGTAGATGGAGGGCAGGCTTGGGTGACCTGCCAGGGGACACCAAATGAACAGGAGTAAATCAGGAGACAGGACACTGGGTCCTCGGCAAGGCTGGTTTTAGATTTATTTTTTCTGGCGAGGTTTTGGATTTGGTTTAGCTCCTTTAACACAGATCTCACGTTTCAGAGATTCAGCGTTTTCTTTTGACACACATACAACCCAATGAGTTTGTTTTAAAGGTTTTTAAAAATGTAGATTGAACTTCAAATATCAAAGTTTCACTTTCTGGTGAACCAATGAAAGAGATGGGGACTGAGAAAAGCAGGAAATGAACCCTAGAGCAGGCAAACTTGGGGTGTAGGACAGTGGCACCGGCACATCCTGGGTTAGTCTGCAGCTGGGCAGAGGGAAGGGCAAGGGAGGAAGTCAGCTGACGGCAGGCAGAGAGGCAGAGGAGGAGCTGTGTGTGTTCTGCTGTTGGCTTCATTGGGCCCTTGCCCAGCCCAGTCTCTTTCCTGGCTCTCTGAGGTTGGTTTGATTTTGCTGTCTGTCCCATTGTTTCCCTACAGCTTCTATGAAAATGAACCCAAATATGAAAGTCACCTATTCTTTTTGGAGTTCCTTCATCCTCATGCTACATAAATATGAATCCTTTACCTAATTCTCTACCTAATTCTCTGTCCTTTCACCTCCAAGGAAGCGCTTGGTTTGCTATTTTAATTGTACCCTAAGACAGTATATTCTTTTCTGGAATAAGTCATTCTCACAGTGAAAATTAAGTCCTTCCCAAGATTCTAAAGGAAAAAATTACCAAAAGGTCAATATTCTGACTCACTAGAGGCCTGGACCACAGAAGTCTGACTTTGTTTTCTCTGAGGGTATCTGTCTGGGTCAGTGGGGTGACATAGAGCAGCATGCAGTGACCTTGCTGAGGACAGGCAGGACTCAACGCTCCAGCTGTGGAGTCCACGTCAGAGCTATACCTGCTTTCCCTTGGGGATGACAATGAGTGTGGACCCCGAGGGTCAGCGGCATGGGAGGGAGGTGCACACAGGTTCTAGACACAGGACAGAGATGGGTATACCAAACTATGCTGAATTGAGAATGCTCTCATTTTAGTGACAGCACACAGCCTTTTTTTATTGTGTATATAAGGCCTAAGAGGAAGTCACTGAATTTTGCTAAAAGATACAGCTAGTGTCCTAGCTGTAATTCCAGAGCTAGGAATCCCCCTCCTTGGTCTTTCTGCTTTGATGACTTGTCCGGTGGCACTGTATCTAGAGGTGGTGGTGGGACGTCCACTTGTCATTGTTTTTGGGTTTTGCAGTACTTGGTCAAACCCAGGGCCTTGGTGCCAGCTAAGTGCCATACCACTGAACGACATGCCTGGCTCTGATGTGTATTTTTGACCAGCAGAGTTGGACTTTGTTTCTTAGACTGAACCTTAGGTAGAGCCTTGGGGTGTCGGTAGAGTCAGTTTCATTTCTTATGTTTCTTAACTCCACATCTTTTCTTTTATGCTTATTATCTCTTTACCACTGGTATTAACCCTGCAGTATGCCATGCGCTCTGAAAGGATGTGGTTTTGTAGCTGAAATCAGGGTAGACAGGGTCCTTCTCTCAGACCTTGTGTTTTGATGGGGGGGGATTGATAATTGATCTATAAACCAAAGCTAAGGCTTTGACGAGAGTGCTGCAGGAAGTAAGCAGAAGAAGGATGCTGAGAGTGAAGAAGCAGAGGAACCACCTTAAGGGTGGCCAGCACAGTCCCCTCTCCCAGGGTGACTTTCCCAGGGATGTGCATGAGGAACACAAGGCAGCTCTGCAGTTAGAAGAGGCATTCATTTCAGGCCAAGAAGCAGAAAGTGCAAAACCTGTGTTTGAAGAAGTAGGAAGGAGGGGACTGTGGCTGGACACAGAGAGCAGGGGCAGTGTGAGGTGAAAGCAGGCATGGGGAGGGTGAGGCCACCCAAGGCTCTCGTAGGTGTGATCCAAGTGTAACCCAAGGGTAGTGGAGGATTTGAGCATGGGAGCGACTTACCAATCACCAGCTCCTGGGTGGAGAATGGGCAGGACAAGGGCAAAGGCAGGGAGAGGAGCTCTGAGGTAGGTGTGAGAGAGGTGCCAGGGAATCAGTAGGGCTTTGTGGTTGATTGAAGGTGTTGTCGCTGGAGGTTGGGCACAGCAAGGTATCAGTAAGGCTGACAGCCTTTGTTCGAAAGGTAATGGTGGTGCGATGATGGCAGCTACTGAGATGGGAACCAGCTAGAAAACCAAGCGCTCTGATGGAGGAAGTTTAGATGCTGTTACATCCGGGTAGCAATGACACCCTGGGGGTTGTAGATAACAGTCCACGTCTGGAGAAATGTTCAGACTGGGGTTTGTTTTATATTAAAGCGGCACTAGCAGGAACTCAGGTCAGGCAGGTGTACCATGTTTCCTGTCCAGATGAATCAGGCTTTGATTGTGGCTGACCTCCCTATAGCAGTTGCTCTTTCCCTCAAGGAATCTCCTGATGTTGTATGGGGTCACTTACCTCAGTGTTGCCTGTAGCCATGGGCTCACGGCTGGGCACTTTGTTTCATTGTGGCGCTCCAGTTGAGCCTTCCATTTTCAGGGAGCTGCCTACCAACACTGAATTAACTGCCGGTGGAAAACTGTGTGACAGTTACTCACTTTGCATTTGTGTGTGCAATACATTCTTTCCTAGCTCCTTGTTTAGCTCTCCTGTTAGTTTAAACCTCAGGAAGAGGGACTTCCTGTTATGAAATGATCTAGAGGTCCAGGCACCCTGCTTTTGGGTTTGTGGAGACAGTGATGTCTTGCACTGACCACTTAGAATCAAGGTGCTCACCCTCACTGACACATTGTCACTTCAGCAACTTTCAGCACAACACAGCAGTCCCTAGCTCCTGGAGCCTAGTTAGCATGGTGGACCCTTACTCTCCTGCTGGGAGCAGACATTATTCAAATAACACTCAGATCAGTACTTATGAAGTTTGATAAGTGCTAGATGGGAAGCTAGAAGCCAGGGCCTGTGACAGAATCAGGGAGCTCAGGGAAGGAATCTCACTCTTTGGGTGGGGGGTTGAAGCTACTTTGTTTTCTAGGCAGAGGGGACAGCGCATCCCAATGGCTGGTACAGAAATGTCCCAAGATGTTCTAAGTCATAATCCAGGACTGCAGATCCCAGGCAGTTTTCATTCATTCTGAAACTCATCTGTGCAGTAGAATTACTTGGGGAAGCCTGTTAGATATGGTGGTTGTTGTAGTTTGTTTTTAAAATGTGGTACTAGGGATTGAACCTGGGGCTTTTGCACTGAGCCACAGCCCCCCCCCCCCCCCAAGGGTCTTGATAAATTGCTAGATTGCTCAGGCTGGGCTAGAATTTACAACCTTCCTGCTTCAGCCTTCCAGAGTGCTGGGATTACAGGGTGCACCATCACACCTGGCTAGAAATACATATTGTTAAAAATTACACCATCACACCTGGTTAGAAATACATATTGTTAAAAATAATTCCCAGGCCCTATCCTAGGTGGGTTGAAGGGTCTGTGTCTGTGATGTCATGAAATTTGTTCTCATAACCTGGAAATGCAGACTGACTGTCCCAGAAGAGCAGAGTTAGGTAGTTGGGACCTCTTACCGCTGGATTGCAATTCCCCTACAGGGATATCTGGGACAGAGTCCCACATCCTCCTCTTCCTTCACAGCTTGTGTTTTCTTTCAGCTCCCAACTTTTTAAAAGTTTCTTTATAAAGTAGAAGATTCTGATATGATCTTATTTAGCTTTTCAGGATGTTTTTTAAAAAATATTTTTATTATGCTATTACAGGTAGAACATCCGTAATCTGAAAGTCTGAAATCTTCCAAAGCCCAGAATGTTTGAACACCAGCCTGATACCACAAGTGAATTGTACACCTCACCTCACTTGACAGATGGTTGCAATGAAAATGCAGGTGCACCAAAAATACATAAAATTACCTTCAGGTGGTGCATAGAAGGTACATATATGAAACAAATTTCCTGCTTAGACTTGAGTCCTATCCCCCAAATAATCTCATTATATGCAAATATTCTAAAACCCTCAAAGTCTCTGAAATCAAAACAGGACTGATGGTAGCTGTTTTGGATAAGGGTTACTGAACTTGCACAGCCACTTTACATCTGATTCCACCAGGCAGGGCTCTAAGTATAGAAGTTTAAAAATAGTAGCAAGTGACCAGCAGATGCTTTGGGCAGAAGCTGCGAATAGGCCACCCAAGGCTGGATTGGGTCTCCTAGCCCTTTTGTTTTACCTGTATAATGTGTTTTTCTTTCCTGTTTGCCTCTGAACTAGTGTTTACAAACTAGAGAATTTAGGTTAAAAACAAAACAAAGCCCGATATTTAGTTTCCCTAGCAACCATCAGTCCACACTGAGTGGAGGCTTCCACTTTCAGTTTTAGAAACTGGCAAGTTTTTGAAAAATACTTTAAATGCCGAAGGAAACATTTAATGCAAAGCTCTAAAATTGCTGGAAATGAGTTAGTGTAAAGAGTAGAATTGCTTACAGCAGTTCAAGAGGAAAGCTTAAAATTCAAACATGAAGATCTTTCTGGGTGGTATTAATTGGAATTGTTTTCTACTTTCTCTTCCTTCTCAAAAATGCCAGAAGTACATTTGGTACCAGGATAAAAAATCCCTGTTCCTCCCTATTGTTTTCACACTTGATCTTTGTGGATGGATATCAGACCCCCCGGGTCTCTGCAGTACTCACTGCCAAGCCAGAGCTGTGTAAGCCTTTGAATCTGCCTGGACCGTGTGTTCTCCGTGTCATTTTAGCTCTTCTCTAGATTGAGCCAAATGATAGTCTTTGGGGGCAAAAAGCTAGATGTTCCAAGAAGAGTCTTGTTGATGCCTGAGTTAGTGGTTTTGATTTTGGCTGTTTGATGAGGTGACCAATACTCCTGAGACATTTTGATGAAATTCCTCTTAAGAATGAGCCTGATTCATGTTATCATAACAAGCTTTGTTGTTTGGCCTTGGATTTCTCCTCTCCAGTTGCCAGGAGCTTCAGTATTTGAAAAATCATTATTTTCCAAGGTTGTTTTTGCTGTGTGTTCACATTTTCTAAGAACTGTACAAGCAGCTATTTTTACATTGATTTTGTTCCTTTCTTTAAAAGTTGAAATCACACTCAGGAGGCAGAGGCAGGAGGATCACCATGAGTTTGAGGCCAGCCTAGGTCTCACATAGTGAGCTCAAGGCCAGCCTGTACTGCATAGTGAGACCCTGTCTTAAAAAACCAAACCAGAGGCTGGGAATTTAGCTCAGTGTTTCTGCTGTCTGCCACACAAGTGCAAGGTCCTGAGTTCGATCTCCAGTACCAAAAAAAATAAAAATAAATAAAACCAAAACAAAAAAAAAGCAAAAGGTTGAAATCACTGTATTGACAAAGTCCCCCTTTCGCATCCAAGTTCAGGGTCCACAACATTGGTTTTCTCTGGAACTCCCATTTTATTCCCTGTTTCAGCTTGGCCTACTTTCTCTCTGCTTTTCCCCCAAGCCGGTGGTAGTTTGTCAAGCCACTCCAATCTCCTTAATCCCCTGGGCTGGAGGGTTTTGAGATTTAATGGTTTAATCTAGGGGCCTCAGTATTTAAGTAATTAGTGGTCGTTTGCAGTTCTATCTGTCAAATAAGTGCCTTAGGTTTTTTTAATTCCAATTTACAAATAATAGAATTCTGAGTTTACATTGGGCAAGAATTTGAAGCTTTGAATTGAGCTGCATGAATTAAGAAAGGAAAGCATTCTATATCTTCCTCGAAGGCGTTCTTATAGCCTTAAGCTTTATGGACTCTCCTTTTCCTTGGAAGCCTAGCTTTTAAAATTAGTTTAAGAAGTTATTACTTCAATTGTGCATGTTTATAGGGTACAGTGTGATAATTTAAAACATGAATTCAGTGTGCAGTAATGATAAATTCAGGATAGTCAGAATTTCTAGCTCCTTAAACATTGTTTGTTGTTGTTATTCCTTTTTTTTTTTCCCTTAAACAGTTTTTAAAATTTGGATCAATATGTAAACACTAAATGAAAACAAATTTTTTATTAAATTATATGTATTGATTAAATTAATGTATACATGTGACATTTCAGTACATGTGTGCAGTGTGTACTGATAAAATCAGGGTAATTAACATTTCTATTTGAAGTCAAGAGAAACCATGTGATAATTGAGCTTGTGTGTCTGATTTATTTCACTTAGCATTGTGGCCTCAAGATGCATCTGTATTCCTACAGATGACTCAAAATTTCTTTCTTTATGGCAGAGTAGTGCTCCATTGTGTATAAATACATTTTTTTAATCTGTTCATCTGTTGATGGACGTACAGGCTGCTTCCGAGATACAGATATTGAGAGTTGTGCTGCTATAAACATGGGTATGGATGTGAAGTGTTTAACTTTCTGGGGGAAGATAGCTAGAAGGGGAATAGCTGGGTCTAATGGAATTTCTAGTTTTAGCTTTTTGAGAAATCTCCACACTGATTTCCTTAGTGGTTATACCAGTTCACATTACCACCACTAACATAGAAGGGTGGCCCCTCCCCGAGCATTTGTTATTTCAGTTCTTGATGATAGCCATTCTTTCTGGAGTAAAATGGAATCTCAGTATTGTTTTAATTTGCATTTGTCTGATGCCCAATGACACTGAGCATTTTTTCATGTGTTTCTTGGCCATTTGCACTTCTGAGAAATGTCTGTTCATTTCCGCATGCCATGGCATGTTACCATGCGCAGTGCAGTCAGTGTGAAGGTGACGCAGAGGGTCACTTGTGGTGCACTGCTGGCTCTGTCCCCCGCTGGCTGTGTGGCGGAAGCTGCTCTGAATTCTCAGCATGTGCTGACTCCTTTCGTGTGCACAGTGATCCCCTGTGTCAGGCAATGTCACCATCTGTTTTACTGGGGCACTTAGCAAGCGCTGGGGGCTCCTTTGTCTGAGTCTCCCATGGCTTCCCGGGTGGTCCTGGAGTCCAGAACCAAGAAATTGGGCTTAGCACCCATTCTGATGCCTGTGAGGAGAGGAAGCAGTGCTTTTCTTTTTTTAATGAGTTGCCTCTTGAAGTATTTTGGGTACTGGTGAAAATCCTACCTGGGCTTAAGTTGAGGGAGAGAAAAGTGCTAGAACAGGGAGAGAGATGGGGCCTAGGCAAAGTCCTGCAGAGGGGTGAGCCTGCAGGCTGGTAAGAGTCAGGAATAGAAAGAACTCACCTTGCTTCTTGGCAGGCATCACAGTGTGGGGCTCTAATGCAGGGAGACTTGGGGCAAGGAACATGACCTTGCTGGCAGTTTTTCTACCCATGATATGGACTGCAGGGACCTGGGGAGGCCGTATGCTACCTCCCCTTGTATGGGGCTCAGGAGGTGCCGATGGGAGGCATTCCAATTGAAAGTTTAAGGTGAACTGTACAGAGAAGATAGAATTTGGACAGCGGTTTATCAGGAGGAGGACTATGTGATGTCAGGAGATGGGAGGACAGAGAGCATATTGCTAAATTGTTTATTGAGTAGCCTTTAGAAACATAAGGGGTTCAGGTCAAGAGGGACTATGAATTCTCAATTATGATGTTCTGGGTGAATAAAGCTCCCCAAGATTTTTTTTCAAAGATTAAAAATAAGCAAATAAAAAGCCCAGGAAGAGCAAGCATTTGTTTAGGGGCTACAAGCTTTTGCAAGCTGAGTGGCCACAGGGTTCGACCTCCCCACGCAGTCTTTGACATTCCCTCCCCTCCCTGGCCTGGGAACTCCCTCCTGAACAACTGCTCCAGGGATTGGCAGTCCCTGGGGTAAATGTTTCACTTTATAAAAATTTAACATGCTCTGAAATATTTTACTATCCCCACCCTTTAGTTTCCAGAGCACTTGCTTGTTTGTCTCGACTGTCAGACCTTGGGAGTGGAGGAGCAGGCAGGGCGTCTGGCATGAGTCATGTCACACAGGTGTCCAGCTGAGGCTATGAGGAGCTTAATGGTTTAAGCTCCTGCCTCCAGTGTCCCAGCCAGCACAGAGCACATTTGTGTGAGATTCAGGAATGACCTCTAAAGTGCTCAGAGCCCTTGATTTCCTCATTGACATCCCCCTCACATTGGCACCTCATAAATGATGCCATACCAGGTTGGACAGAGAATTCAAATGAGAAGATAATGGATACTTTGGTCTGGTGGCCCTGTGCCTTGCACCAAGGCCTTTAGCTTTGCTTTGTACCTCTTGGCAACAGAAGCCACCCAGGTATGCATTCTCTCAGTTCTTCTACCTCCAGTGACTCAGAACCAGCAACAATCCAGACAGCCCCACACGTACCCCAGTGTTGACCTTTGTCCTTCAGTGCCACAGGATGAAGTGGTTTTGTCTGGCCCACCCACCTTCCCCACCACATTCTCCTGCAGCCCTCTTTTGATTACCATGAAGCCTGGCCCAGCGCTCAGCTCTTTCTTAGTATTGTAATCTCTAGATGTAGCAGGCAGAGCAAAGCAAGCCTGCTCCACTGTGTGCCTTGCTATCGTCCCTCCTGCCATGTTCTACCACAGCCAGAGCTTTAGAGACAGAAGCAGGTGACCATTCTACACCCCCTCATCCTCCCGAGGCTCTGCAGCCTACCTGCCCCAGCCCATTCTCCTGACCTCTGACCTGCACCCCACAGTGGTCTCAGCCATCCGGGAATCCTCCTGCCTCTGCAGCTGGCCCTTCCCCAGGATCCTACCCTCTGCCAGCCTTCTCATTCTGCTCTTAAAGTTCCCACTCCTGAAAGTGGGTACTCAGGAAATGGTCTCCATACAAGTGTGGTTTCAACCTATAATACTAAGGAGTTCTTGGGCTCTAGATCCTTTTAACCCCTGCCCTGGACTTCCCAGCCTTTCGTACCGGTGTCTCTGACTCTGCCTAATGAGTCTATCTATGTCTCATGGTTCTCTCTCTCCCTGACCTCTTCACACACTCACTCCATTCCCCCTCCTGCTTTCTGCTGCCTGTCAACCACTGTCCACTTGCAGGTCAGGCCTGTAGATGTTACTTTAAAAACAGCCATAGAAATCTTCCCTCTTTTTTCCCTCAGGGCCCTGTCTCTAATGCAGACCTTTTATTATCCTTTTTGAACTGTTACAACTTTTTTCCATCTTTTTCAAGCTGCCACACAATTCCATACGAGACTGATTTTATCAAATGAAAATTGGATAAATTATTCTTAAGGTCTTTCAGTACCTCCCCCTTGCCTTCAGGATAAAAATCTAAGTATCTCCACCCTCCAACCAAGATCTGGTGTCCCTCTCTGTTGCTCAGGCTGGGCTCAAATTTCTAGGCTCAGGATCCTCTTGCTTCAGCCTCCACAGTTGGAACTACGGTGTGTACCACTGTGCCCAGCACTACCATTTCCTGCGTCTTCCTTCTCTTTTCCCTCTTCGGTATAGATACTGAACCCAGGGACTAACACCACTGAGCTTCATCCCCAGCCCTTTTTTATTTTTTCTTTTCGGTCAGGGTCTTGCTAAGTTACCTGGGTGGGATTCCACTTGGAGCCTCCTGCCTCAGCCTCCCTCAGTGGTGGGATCACAGGCACGTACCCCCATTTGTCCTTCTCCTGGGGCTCATCCTTGTCTCTAGAGTTGTGGCCCTCCTGCTGATGCTGCCTTGTCCCTCCCTGCAGCGCTCCCCCCGCCCAGCTGATTTTCTCCTTGAGCTCCTCCCCACTGTGCACACCCAGTTTCAACACTTCTCTAGTCTGTGCCCAGTCTCTCACCAGGGGAATCATTTCAAGGGCAGAAATCAGTGGTGATCCCTTTGTGATTAGCACAAGTGAGAACTGAGTCAAAACTGGAGTTTTTGCCATTCTGTGCTCGGCTTGAAGATTGCTTAACCCAGTTCGCTTTTGATCTGTTGTCTGAAAGACAGTCTCTGCTGAATAGAGGGGAACAGTGCAGCACGGGACTAAATTTTCTATTTGTGATACATGGCTGAGAAACTGGCGCAAGAGCCAACAGATATTTTGAGGAATTGTTTTGGTTATTTTCAGCGGTTTCTTAAATCACTTGAGCACTCTGTCTTCCATGTGAGTTTGAAAACCAGCATCCCCGTCCACTTCTTGGTGTAGCACCCCAGCCTCTTAGCTGCTTTGTTTCTCAGTAGGAAGCTTAGAGATTAAGCAGGTTGCATGTCCTGTAAAAACTTGCAAGGAGTGATCTTTGTACATCTTGTGTATTTCCTCTGTATTAATAAGTATTTCCTTTAGTGTATAATGTATGAGTGGTCCTGATAATCCTGAAGAGGATTCAGTCTTAATATTTTGCCACTGAGTGAACCTCTTGTTCTGGGAATGAGCTGACCACATCTGGCAGGCATTCATTTAGTCTTCTTTGCCACCAAGGTGCCCATAGGTAGTTCGTGTCCTAGGAACTTAAGAATTACTGACCCTGAAAATGCCTGCTTGCAACATGGGCTTCATTTTCTAGTAAGATTAATGATCTTGCAGTAAAAGGCAAAGCAGAACTCAGGGCCCTTTAATCTTCCTTACATTCTGTCGTGATCCTAGTGAGCTAGTTGCTAAGGCAAGGGAAAAAACACTGGTGTATTGTTCTGGACCTGATCAGGTCCTTTATTGTGTTATGACTCACCTGTAGTTAACAGATGTGCTCCGCGTGAGTCAGGTAAGGTAGTGTACTGTGGTTTGCTTTGGGCACATATATGGCTATGACCCTAGTGATCTGTGGGAGCAGGCTTTAGCACATGCTCGTGGAGCCCTGAGGGGACCACAGTGGTGAAGCGAAGGGGCTGCTGCTTGCTTCGCCCCTTCCCTGGCAGGGCCTGTGTGGGCTGTTCAGGGGAACTGGAGACACCTGCAGTGTGTGTGCTGTGCAAGGCTGGGGCTTTCCCTGAAAGAGGAATACATCTCCCAGTCTCTTACTCCCTATCCCCTGCTTGTGAGGGGAGGCAGGATAAAAGCCAGCACTGGAGAGTGGTTGCCCAGGGAGGGCTGGGTTCTGAATGGTGTATGCATCTGGTTGCCATCACCTAGAAATCAATATACTTCACATTGAAGTCTGGATTTTGATGTTTTTCACTAAAAGAACCATAGAAACAAAGGACTTGTGTTCTCCCAGAGGAGTGATGGGCTGGCCCACAGGGTGCATGCAGTCCTTGCTGGGCCTACCTGTCACCTGACTGACTTGTGAGTTTTGGACTCTCTTGCTGTGAATCAGAGCCTTCCTGTGTTCACAGGCCTGCTGCTTGCTCTGGGAAGACCTGGCAGTGAGACCCTAGACACTCGAGACATGCCTTTTCGGAAGGAGTGCTAAGGACATGTCTTCAGTGTCATGTAAAGTACAATGTGATTGATTTTCAAACTTTCAAAAGAAACTGTAAAGTAGGACAGACTTTGCTTTTATCCGAATATGTTTTCTCATAAGCCTTCAAATGTATGATTTAGGCACTTTTTTATGTTTTAAAGAAAAAACACACAACCCCAACACACTAATAATGTTAGCCAGATTTACAATTTTCCATTTAGATGACTTTGCCAAAGGCTGTGGTGCATGGATTGGTACCCTCCTTGTCACCAAATAGAATCAGTTTTCTTGAATGTGTAGTGAGGAAGTGGATAGTTATTAGTCCATTTGTGCAGCTATAACAAAGTATTTTAGGACAAGTAATTTGTTTTTGTTTCTGTTGTTTTGGTACCGGGGATCGAACTCAGGTCCTTGCGCTTGCAAGGCAGGCGGTGGAACCACTAAGCTAAAACCCGGCCCTAGGACAAGTAATTTGTAAATAATAGAAGTTTATTTTTTGCAGTCTGGGGGTTAGGAAGTCCAGATCAAGACACTAACAGTCTTGGTGTCTGGTGAGAGCTCATGTTCTGCTTCCAAGATGGCACCTCCTGCTGCAACCTCACGTGGTGGAGGGGACAAACGAAAGAGGATGAATGCTGTGTCCTAGTGTGACAGAATTGGAAGGGACAAAGGAATGCACTTGTACTGAAGGGCACTAATCCCATGCATGGGGGCAGAGCCCTTAGACCTAACCATGTGCCTTTTAACACCATCACCTTGGGATTTAAGCTCCACCATATGAGTTTTGGAAGGACACATACATTCAAATCATAACAGTAGTCAGTGATTCTCTTTTCAGATCTAAAATACAGTTCTTTTTAAAAAGAACTTTTAATTCAAGTAATTGGACTTTATCTTTTTTTTTGGTACCGGGGATTGAACTCGGAACCTTGAGCTTGCGCAGCAGGCACCAGAACCACTGAGCTACATCCCTGGCCCTGTAATTGGACTTTAATACTGTCCCATACCGAGTCAGTTAGCATATCCTTGAAACCTTTTCTTTTAAGTTACTTTCTAAATTGTTTTTTGTTTGTTTGTTTGAGACAGGGTCTTGCTTTGTAGTTCAGGCTGGCCTTGAACTCACAGCGATCCTCTATCCTCTTGATCCTCTTGATCCTCGTGCCTCAGCCTCCCTAGTGCTAGGATTACAGGCATGGGCCACCACGCCCGGCACTTTCTAAATTTTGTAGCCAATAACAAAGTTTGTTTTCAATACTCATTCAGCAAACATGAGCTTCTTTTCCCCCTTTGATCTTAGTCATAGTGAGGTGTTAGTTTAGATAAGCCATGTTTAAGCATCCATAGGTTACAAGTGGGCATTTTTACCAGCAGTATGACTGGATAATGTCTAAGCTGTTCTTCCCTCTTGGATAGACTTTTTCTTCTAGAGTTATGATTGCAAAGAATTTTGATGTGTTAATGTTTATAACTAGGAATAAGTATATTATAATATGTAATACATAATCCATTGAACACCGTAGGCTATTTGGATGTTGTCGGAGAAAGGGAAGATACTTTAAGTTGTTCTTGTTTTTTTATTTGTTTTAAGTATTTAGATGAGGTATTTAGGAATTACACATAGGTTATAGTTAAGAGCATGGATTTGGGGTTAAGGAAGACTTGGGTTCGAACCTTTGCCTTGTACTAGCTGTTACACTACAGATGAATTAACCTCAAGTTTTGATTTCTTATTTGCAAAATGGAAATAATAGGATGTTCCTCATGAAGTGGTTGTCAGGTTTAAGTAAGAAAATGTATATGAAACCCTTAGATCACTGTCTTGAGTTATGCTTATTTAACATTGTCCAAATGTGTAAGTGCAGTAGGCTCATCTCTTTACTTTGGCTTATAATCTGAAATTTAGAGACTTAATAGTTTTGTTTTTGTTTTTTGGTACCGGGGATCAAATTTAGGACCTTGTGCTTGCCAGTCAGGCATGATGCCACTGAGCTAAATCCCTGGCCTGAGACTTAATGGTTTTAAAAGTGAACGCTTTAAGAAAATACAGGTGGAGAGTAATTTTTCTGGTGGATGGAGCTGTGGAGTCAGAAGACATGGGTTAATTTCCCTTCACATTTAAAGCATGTAATACAATACTACCTGAGCTACAGGGTGTTTGTAAAGATTAAACAGGATACAACTGGAGGATGTGCCCACCTTCCTTTGCACAGAGCAGCCAAAGGAAATTACAGTGTAAGAAAATAGCATATTAATCATCTTCATTGATCTTCATTGACTTCACAGCTATACTCAGAAGTCACCAGAAACCAGGAAGCATCCTAGTGTTTTGAGTGGGTGTTACCATGTTTTCTCAGTTATTTTGATGAAGTAGTGAAATTCTATGCCATGGACTTAATTTCAGTCAAGTTTTAAAATATGACACCTTTTTAGTAAAAGATTGAAATATTTTGCGTCACTAATGAAGTATTGTGAACCTGCTGTATTTTCAGGATTTCAGAATTGTATGAGTTATGGGAATTACATGGGGCTGGTTCTAGCCTGTAAAGGATTTGGTGTTATCTCTGGGCATGATGACAAATATGGAAAAAGCATGGAACTGACCAGCAGACATTAAGGTGTAAATTCTGTGGTCTGCATTGCAGATGCACTGAGGGTAGGCATAAGAGCAGGTGTTTGTTCATATAATTTGTGAGGGCCTCCTTGATCCCACACAGGCTGATAGAGGAGGATGGCCTTACTGTAGAATATCAGCAGGGCTCCAAAGGCACTCATCCAGCTTCTGGGTCATATCATATTGGTTACAACATGAACTTCCTCAGCGTAGATTGAGGATACCAGTCTCTATGTATCTTGATATGAATTAAGAATATACACATCCACACACATGTACACACACAGCATATCCAACCTTGCTTTTCACAAATGACCATTAATTAGGATAGATCAAATAAGGCGAGGTGATCATAAGCAGACTTAAATAGTAGCATTATGATACAGTGTCACAATTATAGGCACCTTGAAATGGTGAACCTTTTAGAGCTTTCAGTGATAACAAAGAGCCCACTGTGGCACGAATACCATAGGTTTGCCACCACTTTATGGGTCATAACTGTTTTGAGCTGTGTTCTCAAAACATGGAGTAAAGAAGTATAAAGTCCCAGTTGGAGATGGGACAGTGTAGAAAAAAAATAAGCTTGAATCAACCCTGGACGTGATTTAAAAACATTTTCTTGCCTTCCAAACAACTTAAATCAGTTCAGAATTAAATTTTGCCTATTATTTTCTTCCTCCTTCCTCTGTAAACTCCCTTTTAATATATGTTTTTATTACTGACAGCTGCTGCTGCTAATACCATACTGTAGAGATGTTTGAGTGAGGAACATTTTTTAGAAGGCTTTTGTGATAACAACTGTTGGGAATTTATTTCTGTCTAGGCCAGCTGATTGCCCTGAAGGTTGTTAGTTATACAGGGCTCAGAGGAAAAAGAAGCTGGAGTCTGAACATTCTCAGAGGTGAGACAATATGAGGCCATAAAGATTTTCTTCCAAATGTCAGAATAGGATGGAGTATTAGTCCCCACATGGTCATAAAGATACGGATTAGTTTGTACACAAGATACGGATTATTTTGTTAAAAGCCTGTGTTTCATGTCCCTTGTTTGTGATCTGATAATTTTTATTTACTGATTGGCACTGTGGAATAGAGTCATGGGATTTATCCTAATGAGCATAGGATTCATGTCAGAAACCCCAGAGTGAAGAAATAGGTTGAATAATGCTCCAGTAGCTGGTGAAGGAAATCCCAGCATTTGCTTTCTAGTGGCCCACTGTAATCCTCTGTAGTAGAGGAGAAGGGCAATACTGACTACTAGACCTTGCTTTCCCCTTCCAGTCCTGGAACTCTGCACAGCAGGTTTCTTGTTCTGTCCTCATCTGGTAAGTGGTTTGTCTTGAGGGATATCTTGAAGGGCTTCGTCTCAAGGTTTATCAGCACTTGTCTGCTGGACAGCGGCCCAGCCCCTGCCTGGCTCCCTCCATCCTCCCCGACCCTAGCCAGCCCAGGGGCCTGGCCTGCAAAGGTGTTTGCAGTTTGATGTTTTCTATCCATTAATGAACTCAGTGTATTAGGGACACATTGCAGACACAGGTGTCATGTAGTGATGGCTTCATCAGCACTGAAGAAACTGGCTGATTTGTGGGAAAGTGGGAAGATTACAGAATGGAAGAAAGGAAAAAAGACAGGCTTTCCTGTCACGGGAAGGTAATAATAAAAATGATAATGTCTGTGTGTGAGTAGGAATGTGCTCTGTGTGTACAAGCCCCATGTTTAAGCTGTTTCCATGCAGTGAGCTTAACACTTGGTCCATGGCAAAGCCATGACTGGAAGCCACAGATCTGACTCATAGCACTGTCCTGCACAGCCAGAGCTGCTGCAGATGCCCTTGACAAACAAACATCACAGATTCCTGAGAGTTCCCTGATTTTCAAAGTCTGCTCACGTCCCTCCCATAAAGTGCAAGAAAGCGTACCTTCACAAGAATTCCTGTTTGTATCCAGCAAGAAGTGAATGATGTATTATGGTTGTGTTTAACCAAGATTATATATGCATGCATATTATGGAATTTCAGGAACACTGTTAAATTCATGAGTCCAGGACCGATGGAATATGTGTCCAGTGCACTAAGCGTCGCCCAGTCTTTTTTGCTTCTGTAGGTGTTCAGGTAGAGACTTGATGAGAGCAAAAAGGTCAGCCTACTCTTTGTAGCCAGAATTTAGTTCCTACAGGATTTCTGGAAAACATGTTTCTAATATGTCAAAACTGGTTTGACTTAAGCTAAAAAGAATACTGTAGCCTGATTTGTTTAAAGGAACAAAAAATTGTTCACATGCGAAATTTTGAATGCACATTGAAAAGTTCAATTCTTAGTGGACTTTTATGTTTTTTATTGTTCTGATTTTTATATCATTGTGCTAAAAACATTATATGCAGAACTAGAATACTACCCATAAATGTTTTATTTTTATGTGGGTTTTTCCTTATGTATAAAATTACATTGTTAAGAAAAATTTTAGTGTTAATGAGTAACCTCTCAATAAAATACTGAGATGACTATGTTGGCATATTATAAATAAAATGAAAACTTAGGAAACTCAGGATCATTTGCTTTGAAAGCCATAATACTAGAAGCACTTAAACCATTTTTTTTCCTCTAGACTTTGAAAGTTCCGCTGCCAGTAAAGTGTGTTTTTGTCCCTGAGCCTGGCCTGTACTGTGAGGATGAGGGTTGCTCTGCTGTGGGAGGGGTGCAGTCCTGACAGAGTGAGAAGGAAAATAGGTAGAATGCCTGAGGCCCTAGGTGGGATCCTTGGTACTGCATAAAGGAAAAAAAACAAAATTCCGGTACCTTCTCTGAATTGCCTTTTATTTTATCTTACTAATGATACATGCATATACAGAAAGCCTTGTGCTAGAATTAGGTCTGGAGGAAATTGTCAACTAAATGGGATTTTTATTTCAGACCCATGCTCAGCAGTAACCCGGCAGACACTTCCTAGTAGGTAGAGTTTAATAGGAACTCCCCTTGGTGGCTTGGTTATTTTGCTTATGTGCTCTCAATGGCCTTAATCCTATAGATTTTCCTACCTACCTTGAAAGCAGAGCAAAGCCTAAACCATTTTGGAGTCTCCCCAGGCCTGGCTTGGTTGGGGAAGATGGGAGGAGTGGAGAACTGTCCATTTTGTAAAGCCATATGCATTTAAACTATGCCCATGGTGCATTGTACAAGTGAAAATTGCCAAAGGGACAGATGTTCGATGTTGCCAATTTCAGACGTACAGGGGGAAGGCATATATTGCTAAGCAACGGTGTACTTGAGAGAGTGTTTTTAGGAGCGGAGCCAAGGGAGTTGTGCCTGAGAGCACTCGCTGCTTCTTGTGGCTCAGTACCAGGAAAGGCAGGCAAAGTTCTTTCCTGTCAGGACCGCCATTGCCTTCGCCAGCACAGACGACAGTGACCTGGTGGCATCTCGGGCTGGCAAGGGGATGTGTGCAAACAGGAAAGTGTTGCTGCCATGTAGGAGGGCAGCAAGACATGTTCAGGGAGGTAAGTGCCCACTGCCCCCGGCTCTGGCCACTCTGAGCAGGCTCCAGCCCAAGGTGCAGGTGGGGCAGAGGGCAGCAAGCTGACGCCAGGCAGGCAAGGCCTCAGGAGAGAGTTTGTGTCTGCCTTTTGTTCTTTCCTTTTCTTGTGCCTTGGTCAGAGGTTAACATCAAAGGGTGGAACACCAGAGGACACCTCTGTGGCTGAAGGCTGCTGTGTGCGTGGCTTCCAAACAAGGTAAATGAGCTCCCAGCCATCGGCATTCCCAGTCTCTCCTTTTGTGGACACTTGATAAGTGACAGACAGGTGTGCTGTGCAGCTTTTCTTCTTCCCCTGCTCTAGAGATCTGACAAACCTCTGGAGACCTGCATGGTTGTTAGTTTGGATTTTGAGGTTTCTCTCCCTCCCGCCCTTTGGAAATGATAATGGGAGGAACGGGAGAGAAAGTATAGTTTTTATTTGTAGAAAAGTGACAACATGTTCTTGGTGGTATGTTTTACAGAATTGTAAACACAAGCATTTAATGATTCCATAGACTCAAGATGTTTTTCTTCATCTTTCAAACTCTTCCTGAATTTCTGAATAGCTTGGCAAATGCTGATGGTTGTTCTTCTGAAGAAAAACTACAAATTGAAGATCTTGACAGTTTAAAAACCAGGATGCACATTTCCACATGTGTGCATGGGCAAACATGCTTGCCTGTAAACATGCACATGTACACATGCTTTCCAAGATCTTACTGCTTCTTGTTTTCCAGCAGATATATAGAATTTAAATCTAACTTAAAAGATTGAGAAGCCTCCTACCAGTTGTAACATGTAGGTTTTTAACATGACTTTCACAAGGCTAGAAAAATTTGAAAATAAATTTTACCTTACTAGGTGTGGTGGCACATGCCTGTAACACACCACTGGGGAGACTGAGGCAGGAGGATCACAGTGAGTTTGAGACCAGCCTGAACTATGTAGCAAGGCCCTGTTTAAAAAAAATTTTTTTTTAAAGTAACTTCAGTGCTGGTAGGTGTGTGCTAGAGAACTTTTTTGCAGTAAACTTTTAGCTCTGTGGTTCACATTGATTTATCAGCATAGTTTGTGTCACATAGTCTGTATCTGTGGGTGTAAATCTAAGTGATAGAGAAGCTGGCAAGGAAAGATGAGAGTGTTTCCAATTTCCCCCCCTCAGAAGACAGTAGTTTACTTTAAGGTTAAACTGTACTGAAACTAGCCAAAAATGTATTGAAAACACAGAATCCCCCAAATGATGATGTGCTTGCTTCCTTGGCTGATTTGAATAAACATTTTTGGCTTTTTTCAGTAGGAACTGTGTCATAAAATGAGTTGGAAGACTTGTAGCCCACAGATTCAGGAGGCAACAAAGAAGTTTCTAAAGGGTAAAGCCCCCCCCCCCCATAGTTGAAAAGCGAAAACCAAAGTTCTAGTTGAGTCCAGGGAAAAGTGGTACATTTCATGCCAAAAGCTGAGATTTGGGGGCGGGGGGGTACCGGAAATCCAACTCGGGACCTTGCGATTGCGAGGCAGGCACTAGAACCGAGCTAAATCCCTGGCCCCAGCTGAGATTTTTTTTTTTAATGGAAGAAACTACTTGATGTTGAGATGTCTCCTAAAGGTTTACTAAAAAAGACAGTAGGTAAGACTCCCTGCCCAAGCACACCTGTAAATCCTTTTAGGCTTATTTTCCGTGGAGGCCTCACCCTGTGGCCCTGATGCAGAACATAGCTCATTTCTGTGCAGTGTTACTGTACGCCAATTAAAGACATTGGAATCAAAAAGACTTTAAAATGTTTTTAGATAGCACGCATCCCTCAGAAGTGCAGTGGGTTCCAGGAAAGGCCAGCCAGCGTCCAAGGCTGTGAGCCAGGTGGATCACACACAAGGACACAGGGTCTCGGGGTCGCATCCAGGACTCCATAGCTGCTTTATGTATAAAGGAGTGATTTTCACCTGCTGCCTCGAGCCGCCCACCTTTAAAGGCAATTTGCAAAGGTAGTTGCTTTTGTTGCTGTTAGAATGGTCACTGACTTTCCCTTCTCTGGCACCTAGATTCCACATTCTAGAGAAGTCCCAGAGGCAGGGGGCCATGGGAAAGATAGGAAGTGGAGAATAGTGTATGTACCCTGCCTTAAACCCTTGGCCTGGAGTCTGCAGTCAGAGTCACTGTCTTATGAGTGTGTCATAGGAAGACAGCCTGAAGCCGCTGGGGAGAGGAAAACAGATTTGAGAAGTCACTACTTCGTGTGTTCAGCAAGGGGACAAGCCATGGTTCCCTAACTTTCAGAATTGTGGTAGTGCATATTATAAGTGTTTAAATGCTTTATCTTCAGAAGACATTAGAGTACATTTTTTCACAACCAGTTTTTTCTTTGTCACATACAACACACCTACTTAAATTCAAAAATAACTCTGACATATATTTACTTTGCCTTAGGTATTTAATAAATTCTGGTGCTTGTTGAGTGACTATTTCTTCAAAACTGTGTTATTAATTACATTTCCACCTCTCGCCAGTGCAGTAAACTAATGTATTAGATGAGCCTTCCTGGGTGTCTGGTGCAGTCTGGGGACAAAGGTCACGTGCAGAAAATTATTAACTGTACTTGAGATTCAGTGGAATTACCAAGTTTTTTTTTTTTTTTAAAGACTAACTCTGGTTTTTAATAGGTTATAGAAAAATAAGACAGTCCCCTAAATTTAGGTGCTCTTTGGTAGGATTACATACATAGAACCATTTATGACGTTCTGATAGTAGATGTACATTCTGAGGGTTTTTCTAAGCCCTGGTGTTACCAACATTCAAGTGGGGATACGATGGAAAAGAGGAGTGAGCTGTGCAGACCAGGGTGTGAAGGCCAAGGGCACCTTCACTTGCCACTGTCTCCTGTGTCTGTTTTGGTGTCAGTAGTAATCCCAGTGGAGTTTGAAGCTCATTTTTTTCTGAGTACTTATGCCTCTAGCTTCAGTAATTTTCTTTTCTCCCCACTAGATTCTGGTTTGTTTGGTTTTTTTCCAAAAATAATTAATGCCAGGAGACAGACAGCTGACGCCTCAGCCAGAGGAGACGGTTGTGATTGCTGCTGGACTGAGCCCAGGATGAAATCTTTACATCCTTTCAGACAAAGCGTGGATTAAAAGACTTATCTTATTCCTGTGACTTCAGTTTCTTTCAACCTCATCCAGACACTGATGGAAAGTTTTCTTTTTCTCCTGGTGTTCTGTAGGACTAGCCTAGGCTCGGCGATGAGGAGCGGTGTCCAGGCGCCCTGTGGAGGCAAGATTAGCTAGAGCTCCTGGGTGTAGAATGCCGCTTCCATCCCCTGCACATGAGTGTTCACAGCGGGCAACAGTGCAGGTTTATGCACCTATAAATCCTACCTTGGGGTTTAGACTCTGGCTGCATCATCAGTATGATTTGTGAGAGACAGTGCAGGCTAGCACTATCGAGAGAAGGAGGGAGGAGTGCCCAGGGCACAGTGGGCGGTGACAGGGACACGGTCCAGCTGCAAGGCTGCCCCTGCTTTGCAAAGTTGATGTTCACAATCAAAAAATAAATCCTTCCCCAGATACTCTGAAAGCTGTTTGCATCAGTAGGATTGGTTGTGCAAGGGGAAACAGCATATAGTTTAGGCCACTTAAAAAAATGTCAGTTTATTATCACTGGAATGGAATGTTGTATCCTCCTCCTCCTTCCTTTAACCTCCCCTTCCTCCTCCCTCCTCCTCCTCCTCCTCCTCCTCCTCTCCTCCTCCCCCCCCTCCCCCTCCTCCTCCTGCCTTTTTAGCCGTTCTTTCAAGATCATTCATGGCTGCTACACCTACAGTGGGATTCCCAAGGCCTCCTGCATGCGTTCAGCAAAGGCACAGTGTTGTAAAGGCTTAGACCACTGAGATCCGGAATCCTGTATTACATGGCAAGTGGTGGTGATTCTTGGTCAATAGTTGGGAAGTTGGTAACTGGGATCGAGCACTTATTCTCACACTGGTGAGTTTTTAACCATTTGTTTTTCATCCAGGTGCTTTGTTTGAAGTGAGTTTAACCTTATCCCAGGGAGACCCCAACCTTTCAACTTTTGCATTAAAAAGTTAGTGGGTGTGTGCCAGGGATTTAGCTCAGGGCTGCCGGCACCTGCCTTGCAGGAACAAGGTCCCAAGTTTGGTCTTCGGTACCAAAAAAAAAAAGTTAGTGGGTGTATTATTATAAATGATAAGTATGGAAACATTTCTCCATGTAATATGTCAATACTAAATTGGATTGTTTAGTAGGCACTGTTTCATTTGTACAGAATCCCTGCAAACACTAAAAATTATAAACTCACATGTGGTTTCAGAATTCGTAGTGGCAGCAACAATGAAAGCAGCACTTTAATTACACCTTATTTTTGCATATTTTTATCAAGTGTTTACAACAGTTTTTTTTTTACAACAATTCTTTATGCAGAGAGCAGCTACTTTCTGTTTTATTTCTCTTCCAACTCTCAGGAACTATAATCCTAGGTTTCATAATTGTATAAGAAATGCCTTCTCTAGAGATCAAAACAATTTCTGGCATTTTTCAAGCAACTCAGTTAATACAGCTGAGCTTTTACAAATTTTTATATGGTTTAGGAATCTTTCTGACACCAGTTAAAGCAAATTACTTCATTGGTGTAATCAAAGTGACTGGAAAAGAACAGCACATTCTCTAATTATTTATATTGATTTCTTTCCCTCCCTCCCTCCCTCCCTCCCTCCTTTCCTTCCTTCCTTCCTTCCTTCCTTCCTTCCTTCCTTCCTTCCTTTCTTTCTTTCTTTCTTTCTTTCTTTCTTTCTTTCTTTCTTTCTTTCTTTCTTTCTTTCTTTCTTTCTGTCCTTCTTTCCTCTTCTTTCCTTTTCTTTCCTCTTCTTTCCTCTTCTTTCCTTTTCTTTCCTTTTCTTTCCTTTTCTTTTCGTACCTGAGATCAAACTCAGGACCTTGCGCTTGTGAGGCAGGTGGTGGCACCACTGAGCTAAATCCCTGGCCCCATACTGATTTCTAAAGATTGATATTTCCGAAGAAATCTTTCTGTGAGGTTTTGCAAGTGTTGGTAATACGTAGCCTGTTTTTGCTTTAGTTGACAAAAGATAGACAAGGAGGTGATATAGTTTGCCTGTAAAAAAGCAGCTCACCAAAAGGTGTACTTTAGGACATAGGCTCTCACTTATTACATGAAGGAGGTGCTGGATTCCTTCTGGATGTCCAGGATTCCCTCCAGCATTTATGCTGGAGCATTTCTTGGTCTTCTGGATGGAGAGCCACACTCTTCCTTAGCGCCTCCCAAGGCCACTGCTTGATCTTTTTGTCTCCCCACCCCAAAGAATTGATCACACGTGAAACTTTGCTTTCTGAGAAACAAGTGTACTCCAGCTGCATTTAGTGAACAACTTTAAGTGAAAACATCTGATTGGGGTGGTTGTGGTAAATGATGGATTGTAGTTAAAATAGATATTAGAGTACTTTTTTTTTAATCAAGGATCTCTGTATCGTAAAAAATAATCCTTGTTGGAAAGTTACAGTTTACAAATATCTATCATCAAATATAAACCCAGGGAAAATAATTGAGAATTCACTTCGAGGTAACTCCACAGTTACTTTCTGGCTAGCTCATGTTTCGGTAGTTCATTTGAGATACATGAAATGATAAAATCAGGCTCACCTACTTCAGAGATATTAACTCTGCATTAATCAGAATTGTTTTAAAAGTTGGAAGATACTCAGATGAATTAAACCCTAATTCCAGCCTGTGAGAAGTCCATCTGCTGGGGACTGATTGGAACACCAAGATTTGAAGTTTGGAGTTGAGTGTGGTTGGAGAGACGAGGTATGAAGGTCACTCCCAGAAAAGGACCAGTGGTGCCTATAACAACTTTGTTACCACTGCCTGCTGTATCTTAGATTTCTTCCAAAGGAAGAGAACTGCTTGGTCTTCCCATAATAAATATTGTTGGGAAATAACAGTAAATAACCTGTAGATGCCTTACCATTTTAAACAATCTTTTTAATCAGTCTTTTTCCTCCTGAAAAATTTATTTGGAGAACTATAGATTTCTGCAGACTGTGAAATGTGTTAGCCTTCCCTCTGGCAGATGGCTTGACATGAGACACCAGTGTTCAGGGCACAGATGAGTTCCTCAGTGCATATCAGAGAAGTGACCCAGGGCTGGGGTAGAGCTCAGTGGGAAGGCCCTGGATTTGATCCTGAGCACCAAAAAGAAAGGAACTACCCAAAACCTTTCTGTTATTTAAAACTATTTGGAGGAGAGAGATGAAGGGTAATTAATAACCTTTTAAGAGAAAATTAGTTGAAGTTGGTTTTCAAACTTAAAAGCCACAGTTTTTAAGAAAAATTCAGGTTGCCTTATACCTTGCTTCCTAAATTGTTTTCATTGTCATTCTTGTATTAATTTGGACCTTAAGCATGTCCCTACATCTGTCCAGTGATCTTAAAATCCCTTATCCTAAAATTCTGGGTGTGGAGGTAACATTAAACGGTTGCCGACGGGTGCCAAGTTGTCCTTTGTACCTCTTCCAGCTGAGGTAGAGTCATCTAGGCAGGATGGGTGTGTTTTTGGAACAGGTTAGCTTTTTAGGTCATTTACAGTGTGTTCACAGAACACAGTTTTATGTCAAAACCCAGTTCAGCCAGTCTCCCCCTCTCTCTGAGAAATGATGATTATGGTGTCTTCACATAAGTACATGTGTTTATTTATATGCCATTAACTTTATCATGCATTATCTTATTTCTTCCCTCCTTTTGTGGGGGGGTGGATTGGGCATTGAATGTAGAGGATCTTATACCAACCAATATCCTCAACCCTGTTTTTATTATTATTTTAAAACAGGGTTTGGCTGAGTTGCTCATGCTGGCCAAAACTTAAGATCCTCCTGTGTCAGCCTCCTGAGTAGCTAAGTTATAGTCATGCACCATTGCACCTAGCTTTTTATTTCTTCCTTATAACAATCCTTTGAACATCTCAAATGTGTATGCGCAGTACATTAGTTGAATGCACTACAGAAGAGAAGCAAGTGCTCCTTCTCTGTCAGGGACACTGTGTAGTCTGAGGGTAAGCAAGAGTGAGTTACCCTGCAGACTCTGGGCCTGGCCTGGACTGCAGTCCCTCATGGTTTCCGGCCACAGGCCCCTTGCAGTGAGTTGGAGAGGAGCCTGTAACCCTGTCAGCACAGTTCTGTGTGGGTGACCGAGAACACAGGTCAGTTCCAGGCGTGTGTTGGGAAGAAGAAAAGTGACAAGGGAAAGCTAACAGAGAAGGCACTTGAGTAGCCGAGGACGTTCAGCTACACTTTGAGAAAAGGGTTTATCTCTATAGGTCTCATATTTGTGTTTGTATTTATGAACAGGTAATGTGTTTAATGGTTCAGAATTTAAAAGTGAAAAGGGACACATAATTGAAATCTTCCTCCTTTTTCATTCCCAGCTACCTGTTTCTAGAAGAAATTGCTGTTTGGCGTTTCTTGTGCATTTTTCCCTGGTGTGTTGTATGCATACTGAAATCTATGTAGATGGGCTCTTCTCATGGACATTTTTTCATTGATACAAATGCTAGCATATAATATACCTTATTTTATTTTCCTTTTGCTAAATTCCGTGTCCTGGACATTACCCCCAATCAGTACACAGAGAACTTCCTTGTTCCTCAAGGATGCATAGGATTTCTTTCTTTTTTTTTTTTTTTTTGGTACTGGGGATCAAACTTGGGACCTTGCACTTTCGAGGCAGGCGCTGGAACCACTGAGCTAAATCCCCAGCCCTGCATAGGATTTCTTTGTAGGGGCATGTGTTACAGTTTTCTTAAGCCAGTTTCCTACAGAAAGCCCTTAGATTGTTTCCAGTATGCTGCTGTATGCAAAATAAAAGGATAATCCAGTGTACATTCTTTTGAAACAGACAGTGCATAGAAGTCACACAGAAGCCACACATGGTGGCACACTTCTGTGATCCCAGCATTTGGGAGGCTGAGACAGGAGGATTGCTGCAAATTTGAGGCCAGCCTGGACTATAGAGTGAGACCTTGTCTTCCAAAAAAAAAAAAAAAAGTCAAACAGCACATGGAACTACAATTTCATAGCTGTTGCCAAGTAGCTGTCTTTGGTGTTATGACCCTGGCTTAGTGCCAGCCACCGTATTTGAATGTCTGTGTCCCCACTTCTGACCCATTGATACAATATTGGTTGTTTGACAATCTGATATAAGAAAATTAGTTTCTCAGAGCAATTTCAATGTTTTGAGGAAAAACACAGTGCAGACTAATTTTCTTCTGTCCCACATGTGTTTATTTCCATTTAGTCTCTTCAGGTATTGATTCATAATTCAGGACGCCTACAGTATCTACTAAGTTTCTAAAGCCCTAGAGGTTAGAAATGCTGGGTTCACTGGTGCATGCCTATAATCCCAGCTACTGAGGAGACTGAAGCAGGAGACTTCTGAGTCTGAGGCCAGACTGGACAACTTAGAGAGACCTTGCCTCAAAATGAAAGGGAAAAGCAGAAATTTACTTTCAAGTTCTGAGTCTGTGAATGAAAACCAGCAAGTGTTTGGTGGTAGCATCTGAGTCAGTGAGGTAGAACTGACCTCTGCTTTCAGGGAACTTGTAACCTAGAACCAGCAGCAGTGACCTGGTGATGGGGACAGTTGGTCCCAGGAATGCCTGCCAGTTTGGGGTAGTAGCGCCTGGGAGCTGTTTGGCACAGGTGGTGTTGTGTCTGCAGCTGAAGACTGAGCAAGAGTTGTCCTCATATGGTGGTAGAGGAAAGAAGGTTCCAGGTGGGCACAGACAACTTGAGAGTCATCTCGCTTGTTGAGGGCAGGCTAACAGAAAATAGATACTGATGCTGGGCCAGGTGGCACATGCTTGTAATCCCAGTACTTGGAAGGCTGAGGCAGGAGGATTGGCGAGAGTTTGCGGCCAGCCTGGACTACAAAGTGAGACCCTGTCTTTAAAAAAAACAAAAAAAGAATGTCTGGATAATGAATGTGGGCACTGTACATTATCCCATGCATCAGTGCCTTCTGATGGTCCCCTCGCTTCCCATTTGTCCTTCACACCAGCCCTGTGGAGTGGTTAGGCTCTGTAATTCGACCCCTTATCCCAAGGGAGAGAGAGCCCACCTTGTCCAGGAACAGAACCAGGGCCGGCCCAGGAAGCTGGCCTCCTCCAGCTCAGGGCCAGGTGCGTAGGTTTCCTGGTTAGTGACAACTGGGCTTTTAGAGCAGCCCTGCAGTGCAAAAATGCTGCTCTGCTGAAATCTGAGAGACTTTAAGCGCAGTGTTGCGAGAGCCTCC